>NW_026599594.1:431250-777500 GCF_023634155.1 Falco peregrinus | reverse complement strand
GTTGAGTGCATGCCATGCACAGCTGAGGACTAGGGTTAGGGTTAGGGTTAGGGTTAGGGTTAAGTGCATGCAATGCACAGCTGAGGTCTAGAGTTCCGTTTTGTGTTAGGCCTCTTAGGGTCAGGGTTAGGGTTAGGGTTAGGGTTAGGGTTACGTACATGCCATGCACAGCTGAGGTTTAGAGTTGCGTTTAGAGTTAGGCCTCTTAGGGTTAGGGTTAGGGTTAGGGTTAGGGTTAAGGTTAGGATTAGGGTTAGGGTTAGGGTTAGGGTTAGGGTTAAGTGCATGCCATGCACAGCTGAGGTTTAGAGTTCCGTTTTGGGTTAGGCCTCTTAGGGTTAGGGTTAGGGTTAGGGTTAGGGTTAGGGTTAGGGTTAAGTGCATGCCATGCACAGCTGAGGTTTAGAGTTCCGTTTTGGGTTAGGCCTCTTAGGGTTAGGGTTAGGGTTAGGGTTAGGGTTAGGGTTAGGGTTAGGGTTACGTACATGCCATGCACAGCTGAGGTTTAGAGTTGCGTTTAGGGTTAGGCCTCTTAGGGTCAGGATTAGGGTTAGGGTTAGCTTTCGGGTTAGCGTTAGGGTTAGGGTTAGGGTTAGGGTTAGGGTTAGGGTTAGGTTTAGGGTTAGGGTTAGGGTTAGGGTTAGGGTTAGGGTTAGGGTTAGGGTTAGGGTTATGTACATGCCATGCACAGCTGAGGTTTAGAGCTCCGTTTAGGGTTAGGTCTCTAAGAGTTAGGGTTAGGGATAGGGTTAGGGTTAGGGTTAGGGTAAGGGTTAGGGTTATGTACCTGCCATGCACAGCTGAGTTTTAGAGTTCCGTTTAGGTTTAGGTCTCTTAGGGTTAGGGATAGGATTAGGGTTAGGGTTAAAGTTAGGGTTAGGGTTAGGGTTAGGGTTAGGGTTGAGTGCATGCCATGCACAGCTGAGGACTAGGGTTAGGGTTAGGGTTAGGGTTAGGGTTAAGTGCATGCAATGCACAGCTGAGGTTTAGAGTTCCGTTTTGTGTTAGGCCTCTTAGGGTCAGGGTTAGGGTTAGGGTTAGGGTTAGGGTTACGTACATGCCATGCACAGCTGAGGTTTAGAGTTGCGTTTAGAGTTAGGCCTCTTAGGGTTAGGGTTAGGGTTAGGGTTAGGGTTAGGGTTAGGGTTAGGGTTAGGGTTAGGGTTAGGGTTAGGGTTAGGGTTAGGGTTAGGGTTAGGGTTGAGTGCATGCCATGCACAGCTGAGGTTTAGAGTTCCGTTTTGGGTTCGGCCTCTTAGGGTCAGGGTTAGGGTTAGGGTTAGGGCTAGGGTTACGTACATGCCATGTACAGCTGAGGTTTAGAGTTCCGTTTTGGGTTAGGTCACTTAGGGTTAGGGTTAGAGTTAAGGTTAGGGTTAGGGTTAGGGTTAGGGTTAGGGTTAGCGTTAGGGTTAGGGTTAGGGTTAGGGTTAGGGTTATGTACATGCCATGCACAGCTGAGGTTTAGAGTTCCGTCAAGGGTTAGGCCCCTTAGGGTCAGGATTAGAGTTAGGGTTAGGGTTAGCGTTAGGGTTAGTGTTAGGGTTAGGCTTAGGGTTAGGGTTAGGGTTAGGGTTAGGGTTAGGGTTAAGTGCATGCCATGCACAGCTGAGGTTTAGAGTTCCGTTTTAAGTTAGGCCTCTTAGGGTCAGGATTAGGGTTAGGGTTAGCGTTAGGGTTAAGGTTAGGGTTAGGGTTAGGGTTAGGATTACCTACATGCCATGCACAGCTGAGGTTTAGAGTTGCGTTTAGGGTTAGGCCTCTTAGGGTTAGGGTTAGGGTTAGGGTTAGGGTTAGGGTTAGGATTACGGTTAGGGTTAGGGTTAGGGTTAGGGTTAGGGTTACGGTTACGGTTACGGTTACGGTTACGGTTACGGTTACGGTTACGGTTACGGTTACGGTTACGGTTACGGTTACGGTTACGGTTACGGTTAAGTGCATGCCATGCACAGCTGAGGTTTAGAGTTGCGTTTAGGGTTAGGCCTCTTAGGGTTAGGGTTAGGGTTAGGGTTAAGGTTAGGATTAGTGTTAGGGTTAGGGTTAGGGTTAGGGTTAGGGTTAAGTGCATGCCATGCACAGCTGAGGTTTAGAGTTCCGTTTTGGGTTAGGCCTCTTAGGGTTAGGGTTAGGGTTAGGGTTAGGGTTAGGGTTAGGGTTAGGGTTAGGGTTAGGGTTACGTACATGCCATGCACAGCTGAGGTTTAGAGTTGCGTTTAGGGTTAGGCCTCTTAGGGTCAGGATTAGGTTTAGGGTTATGTTTCGGGTTAGCGTTAGGGTTAGGGTTAGGGTTAGGGTTAGGGTTAGGGTTAGGTTTAGGGTTAGGATTAGGGTTAGGGTTAGGGTTAGGGTTAGGGTTAGGGTTAGGGTTATGTACATGCCATGCACAGCTGAAGTTTAGAGTTCCGTCAAGGGTTAGGCCTCTTAGGGTCAGGATTAGGGTTAGGGTTAGGGTTAGGGTTAGGGTTAGGGTTAGGGTTAGGGTTAGGGTTAGGGTTAGGGTTAGGGTTAGGTACATGCCGTGCACAGCTGAGGTTTAGAGTTCCGTTTTGGGTTCAGCCTCTTAGGGTCAGGGTTAGGGTTAGGGTTAGGGCTAGGGTTATGTACATGCCATGTACAGCTGAGGGTTAGAGTTCCGTTTTGGGTTAGGTCACTTAGGGTTAGGGTTAGGGTTAAGGTTAGGGTTAGGGTTAGGGTTAGGGTTAGGGTTAGTGTTAACTACATGCCATGCACAGCTGACGTTTAGAGTTCCGTTTTGGGTTAGGCCTCTTAGAGTCAGGGTTAGGGTTAGGGTTAGGGTTAGGCTTAGGGTTAGGGTTAGGGTTAGGTACATGCCATGCACAGCTGAGGTTTAGAGTTGCGTTTAGGATTAGGCCTCTTAGGGTTAGGGTTAAGGTTAGGGTTAGGGTTAGGGTTCGGGTTAGCGTTAGGGTTAGGGTTAGGGTTAGGGTTAGGGTTAGGGTTAGGGTTAGGGTTAGGGTTAAGGTAAGGCTTAGGGTTATGTACCTGCCATGCACAGCTGAGGTTTAGAGTTCCGTTTAGGTTTAGGTCTCTTAGGGTTAGGGTTAGGATTAGGGTTAGGGTTAAAATAAGGGTTAGGGTTAGGGTTAGGGTTAAGTGCATGCTATGCACAGCTGAGGTTTAGAGTTCCGTTTTGTGTTAGGCCTCTTAGGGTCAGGGTTAGGGTTAGGGTTAGGGTTAGGGTTAGGGTTAGGGTTATGTACATGCCATGCACAGCTGAGGTTTAGAGTTCCGTCAAGGGTTAGGCCTCTTAGGGTCAGGATTAGGGTTAGGGTTAGGGTTAGGGTTAGGGTTAGGGTTAGGGTTAGGGTTAGGGTTAGGGTTAGGGTTATGTACATGCCATGCACAGCTGAGGTTTAGAGTTCCGTCAAGGGTTAGGCCCCTTAGGGTCAGGATTAGAGTTAGGGTTAGGGTTAGCGTTAGGGTTAGTGTTAGGGTTAGGCTTAGGGTTAGGGTTAGGGTTAGGATTAGGGTTAGGGTTAAGTGCATGCCATGCACAGCTGAGGTTTAGAGTTCCGTTTTGGGTTAGGCCTCTTAGGGTTAGGGTTAGGGTTAGGGTTAGGGTTAAGTTTAGGGTTAGGGTTAGGGTTAGGATTACCTACATGCCATGCACAGCTGAGGTTTAGAGTTGCGTTTAGGGTTAGGCCTCTTAGGGTTAGGGTTAAGGTTAGGGTTAGGTTTAGGGTTAGGATTACGGTTAGGGTTAGGGTTAGGGTTAGGGTTAGGGTTACGGTTACGGTTACGGTTACGGTTACGGTTACGGTTACGGTTAAGTGCATGCCATGCACAGCTGAGGTTTAGAGTTGCGTTTAGGGTTAGGCCTCTTAGGGTTAGTGTTAGGGTTAGGGTTAGGGTTAAGGTTAGGATTAGGGTTAGGGTTAGGGTTAGGGTTAGGGTTAAGTGCATGTCATGCACAGCTGAGGTTTAGAGTTCCGTTTTGGGTTAGGTCTCTAAGAGTTAGGGTTAGGGATAGGGTTAGGGTTAGGGTTAGGGTAAGGGTTAGGGTTATGTACCTGCCATGCACAGCTGAGGTTTAGAGTTCCGTTTAGGTTTAGGTCTCTTAGGGTTAGGGATAGGATTAGGGTTAGGGTTAAAGTTAGGGTTAGGGTTAGGGTTAGGGTTAGGGCTGAGTGCATGCCATGCACAGCTGAGGACTAGGGTTAGGGTTAGGGTTAGGGTTAAGTGCATGCAATGCACAGCTGAGGTTTAGAGTTCCGTTTTGTGTTAGGCCTCTTAGGGTCAGGGTTGGGGTTAGGGTTAGGGTTAGGGTTACGTACATGCCATGCACAGCTGAGGTTTAGAGTTGCGTTTAGGGTTAGGCCTCTTAGGGTTAGGGTTAGGGTTAGGGTTAGGGTTAAGGTTAGGATTAGGGTTAGGGTTAGGGTTAGGGTTAGGGTTAGGGTTAAGTGCATGCCATGCACAGCTGAGGTTTAGAGTTCCGTTTTGGGTTAGGCCTCTTAGGGTTAGGGTTAGGGTTAGGGTTAGGGTTAGGCTTAGGGTTAGGGTTAGGGTTACGTACATGCCATGCACAGCTGAGGTTTAGAGTTGCGTTTAGGGTTAGGCCTCTTAGGGTCAGGATTAGGTTTAGGGTTAGGTTTCGGGTTAGCGTTAGGGTTAGGGTTAGAGTTAGGGTTAGGGTTAGGGTTAGGTTTAGGGTTAGGATTAGGGTTAGGGTTAGGGTTAGGGTTAGGGTTAGGGTTAGGGTTAGGGTTATGTACATGCCATGCACAGCTGAAGTTTAGAGTTCCGTCAAGGGTTAGGCCTCTTAGGGTCAGGATTAGGGTTAGGGTTAGGGTTAGGGTTAGGGTTAGGGTTAGGGTTAGGGTTAGGGTTAGGTACATGCCGTGCACAGCTGAGGTTTAGAGTTCCGTTTTGGGTTCGGCCTCTTAGGGTCAGGGTTAGGGTTAGGGTTAGGGCTAGGGTTATGTACATGCCATGTACAGCTGAGGTTTAGAGTTCCGTTTTGGGTTAGGTCACTTAGGGTTAGGGTTAGGGTTAAGGTTAGGGTTAGGGTTAGGGTTAGGGTTAGGGTTAGGGTTAGGGTTAGTGTTAACTACATGCCATGCACAGCTGAGGTTTAGAGTTCCGTTTTGGGTTAGGCCTCTTAGAGTCAGGGTTAGGGTTAGGGTTAGGGTTAGGGTTAGGCTTAGGGTTAGGGTTAGGTACATGCCATGCACAGCTGAGGTTTAGAGTTGCGTTTAGGATTAGGCCTCTTAGGGTTAGGGTTAAGGTTAGGGTTAGGGTTAGGGTTCGGGTTAGCGTTAGGGTTAGGGTTAGGGTTAGGGTTAGGGTTAGGGTTAGGGTTAGGGTTAGGGTTAAGGTAAGGCTTAGGGTTATGTACCTGCCATGCACAGCTGAGTTTTAGAGTTCCGTTTAGGTTTAGGTCTCTTAGGGTTAGGGATAGGATTAGGGTTAGGGTTAGGGTTAGGGTTAGGGTTGAGTGCATGCCATGCACAGCTGAGGACTAGGGTTAGGGTTAGGGTTAGGGTTAGGGTTAAGTGCATGCAATGCACAGCTGAGGTTTAGAGTTCCGTTTTGTGTTAGGCCTCTTAGGGTCAGGGTTAGGGTTAGGGTTAGGGTTAGGGTTACGTACATGCCATGCACAGCTGAGGTTTAGAGTTGCGTTTAGAGTTAGGCCTCTTAGGGTTAGGGTTAGGGTTAGGGTTAGGGTTAGGGTTAGGGTTACGGTTAGGGTTAGGGTTAGGGTTAGGGTTAGGGTTAGGGTTAGGGTTAAGTGCATGCCATGCACAGCTGAGGTTTAGAGTTGCGTTTAGAGTTAGGCCTCTTAGGGTTAGGGTTAGGGTTAGGGTTAGGGTTAGGGTTAGGGTTAGGGTTAGGGTTAGGGTTAGGGTTAGGGTTAGTGTTAACTGCATGCCATGCACAGCTGAGGTTTAGAGTTCCGTTTTGGGTTAGGCCTCTTAGGGTCAGGGTTAGGGTTAGGGTTAGGCTTAGGGTTAGGGTTAGCGTTAGGTACATGCCATGCACAGCTGAGGTTTAGAGTTGCGTTTAGGGTTAGGCCTCTTAGGGTCAGGATTAGGGTTAGGGTTAGGGTTCGGGTTAGCGTTAGGATTAGGGTTAGGGTTAGGGTTAGGGTTAGGGTTAGGGTTAGGGTTAGGGTAAGGGTTAGGGTTATGTACCTGCCATGCACAGCTGAGGTTTAGAGTTCCGTTTAGGTTTAGGTCTCTTAGGGTCAGGGTTAGGATTAGGGTTAGGGTTAAAGTAAGGGTTAGGGTTAGGGTTAGGGTTAAGTGCATGCTATGCACAGCTGAGGTTTAGAGTTCCGTTTTGTGTTAGGCCTCTTAGGGTCAGGGTTAGGGTTAGGGTTAGGGTTAGGGTTAGGGTTAGGGTTATGTACATGCCATGCACAGCTGAGGTTTAGAGTTCCGTCAAGGGTTAGGCCCCTTAGGGTCAGGATTAGAGTTAGGGTTAGGGTTAGCGTTAGGGTTAGTGTTAGGGTTAGGCTTAGGGTTAAGGTTAGGGTTAGGGTTAGGGTTAGGGTTAAGTGCATGCCATGCACAGCTGAGGTTTAGAGTTCCGTTTTAAGTTAGGCCTCTTAGGGTCAGGATTAGGGTTAGGGTTAGCGTTAGGGTTAAGGTTAGGGTTAGGGTTAGGGTTAGGATTACCTACATGCCATGCACAGCTGAGGTTTAGAGTTGCGTTTAGGGTTAGGCCTCTTAGGGTTATGGTTAGGGTTAGGGTTAGGGTTAGGGTTAGGATTACGGTTAGGGTTAGGGTTAGGGTTAGGGTTAGGGTTAGGGTTAGGGTTAGGGTTACGGTTACGGTTACGGTTACGGTTACGTTTACGGTTACGGTTACGGTTACGGTTACTGTTACGGTTAAGTGCATGCCATGCACAGCTGAGGTTTAGAGTTGCGTTTAGGGTTAGGCCTCTTAGGGCTAGGGTTAGGGTTAGGGTTAGGGTTAACGTTAGGATTAGGGTTAGGGTTAGGGTTAGGGTTAGGGTTAGGGTTAAGTGCATGCCATGCACAGCTGAGGTTTAGAGTTCCGTTTTGGGTTATGCCTCTTAGGGTTAGGGTTAGGGTTAGGGTTAGGGTTAGGGTTAGGGTTAGGGTTAGGGTTAGGGTTAGGGTTAGGGTTAGGGTTACGTACATGCCATGCACAGCTGAGGTTTAGAGTTGCGTTTAGGGTTAGGCCTCTTAGGGTCAGGATTAGTTTTAGGGTTAGGTTTCGGGTTAGCGTTAGGGTTAGGGTTAGGGTTAGGGTTAGGGTTAGGGTTAGGTTTAGGGTTAGGATTAGGGTTAGGGTTAGGGTTAGGGTTAGGGTTAGGGTTAGGGTTATGTACATGCCATGCACAGCTGAAGTTTAGAGTTCCGTCAAGGGTTAGGCCTCTTAGGGTCAGGATTAGGGTTAGGGTTAGGGTTAGGGTTAGGGTTAGGGTTAGGGTTAGGGTTAGGGTTAGGGTTAGGGTTAGGTACATGCCGTGCACAGCTGAGGTTTAGAGTTCCGTTTTGGGTTCGGCCTCTTAGGGTCAGGGTTAGGGTTAGGGTTAGGGCTAGGGTTATGTACATGCCATGTACAGCTGAGGTTTAGAGTTCCGTTTTGGGTTAGGTCACTTAGGGTTAGGGTTAGGGTTAAGGTTAGGGTTAGGGTTAGGGTTAGGTTTAGGGTTAGGGTTAGGGTTAGTGTTAACTACATGCCATGCACAGCTGACGTTTAGAGTTCCGTTTTGGGTTAGGCCTCTTAGAGTCAGGGTTAGGGTTAGGGTTAGGGTTAGGCTTAGGGTTAGGGTTAGGGTTAGGTACATGCCATGCACAGCTGAGGTTTAGAGTTGCGTTTAGGATTAGGCCTCTTAGGGTTAGGGTTAAGGTTAGGGTTAGGGTTAGGGTTCGGGTTAGCGTTAGGGTTAGGGTTAGGGTTAGGGTTAGGGTTAGGGTTAGGGTTAGGGTTAAGGTAAGGCTTAGGGTTATGTACCTGCCATGCACAGCTGAGGTTTAGAGTTCCGTTTAGGTTTAGGTCTCTTAGGGTTAGGGATAGGATTAGGGTTAGGGTTAAAGTTAGGGTTAGGGTTAGGGTTAGGCTTAAGTGCATGCTATGCACAACTGAGGTTTAGAGTTCCGTTTTGTGTTAGGCCTCTTAGGGTCAGGGTTAGGGTTAGGGTTAGGGTTAGGGTTAGGGTTAGGGTTATGTACATGCCATGCACAGCTGAGGTTTAGAGTTCCGTCAAGGGTTAGGCCTCTTAGGGTCAGGATTAGGGTTAGGGTTAGGGTTAGGGTTAGGGTTAGGGTTAGGGTTAGGGTTAGGGTTAGGGTTAGGGTTAGGGTTATGTACATGCCATGCACAGCTGAGGTTTAGAGTTCCGTCAAGGGTTAGGCCCCTTAGGGTCAGGATTAGAGTTAGGGTTAGGGTTAGCGTTAGGGTTAGTGTTAGGGTTAGGCTTAGGGTTAGGGTTAGGGTTAGGATTAGTGTTAGGGTTAAGTGCATGCCATGCACAGCTGAGGTTTAGAGTTCCGTTTTGGGTTAGGCCTCTTAGGGTTAGGGTTAGGATTAGGGTTAGGGTTAAAGTTAGGGTTAGGGTTAGGGTTAAGTGCACGTCATGCACAGCTGAGGTTTAGAGTTCCGTTTTGGGTTAGGTCTCTAAGAGTTAGGGTTAGGGATAGGGTTAGGGTTAGGGTTAGGGTAAGGGTTAGGGTTATGTACCTGCCATGCACAGCTGAGGTTTAGAGTTCCGTTTAGGTTTAGGTCTCTTAGGGTTAGGGATAGGATTAGGGTTAGGGTTAAAGTTAGGGTTAGGGTTAGGGTTAGGGTTAGGGCTGAGTGCATGCCATGCACAGCTGAGGACTAGGGTTAGGGTTAGGGTTAGGGTTAAGTGCATGCAATGCACAGCTGAGGTTTAGAGTTCCATTTTGTGTTAGGCCTCTTAGGGTCAGGGTTAGGGTTAGGGTTAGGGTTAGGGTTACGTACATGCCATGCACAGCTGAGGTTTAGAGTTGCGTTTAGGGTTAGGCCTCTTAGGGTTAAGGTTAGGGTTAGGGTTAGGGTTAGGGTTAGGGTTATGTACATGCCATGCACAGCTGAGGTTTAGAGTTCCGTCAAGGGTTAGGACCCTTAGGGTCAGGATTAGGGTCAGGATTAGGGTTAGGGTTAGGGTTAGGGTTAGGGTTAGGGTTAGGGTTAGGGTTAGGGTTAGGTACATGCCATGCACAGCTGAGGTTTAGAGTTCCGTTTTGGGTTCGGCCTCTTAGGGTCAGGGTTAGGGTTAGGATTAGGGTTAGGGTTAGGGTTAGGGTTACGTACATGCCATGCACAGCTGAGGTTTAGAGCTCCATTTAGGTTTAGCTCTCTTAGGGTCAGGTTTAGGGTTAGGTTTAGGATTAGGGTTAGGGTTAGGGTTAGGGTTAGGGTTAGGGTTAGGGTTAGGGTTACGTACATGCCATGCACAGCTGAGGTTTAGAGTTGCGTTTAGGGTTAGGCCTCTTGGGGTCAGTATTAGGGTTAGTGTTAGGGTTCGGCTTAGCGTTAGGGTTAGGGTTAGGGTTAGGGTAAGGGTTAGCGTTAGGTTTATGTACATGCCATGCACAGCTGAGGTTTAGAGTTCCGTCAAGGGTTAGACCTCTTAGGGTCAGGATTAGGGTTAGGTTTAGGGTTAGGGTTAGGGATAGGGTTAGGGTTAGGGTCAGGGTTATGTACCTGCCATGCACAGCTGAGGTTTAGAGTTCCGTTTAGGGTTAGGTCTCTTAGGGTTAGGGTTAAGTTTAGGGTTAGGGTTAGGGTTAGGGTTAGGGTTAGGGTTAAGTGCATGCAATGCACAGCTGACGTTTAGAGTTCCGTTTTGGGTTAGGCCTCTTAGGGTCAGGGTTAGGGTTAGGGTTAGGGTTAGGGTTAGGGTTAGGGTTAGGGTTAGGGTTAGGGTTACGTACATGGCATGCACAGCTGAGGTTTAGAGTTCTGTCTAGGGTTAGGACTCTTGGTTAGGGTTAGGGTTAGGGTTAGGGTTAGGGTTAGGGTTAGGGTTAGGGTTAGGGTTAGGGTTAGGGTTAGGTACATGCCATGCACAGCTGAGGTTTAGAGTTCCGTTTAGGGTTCGGCCTCTTAGGGTCAGGGTTAGGGTTAGGGTTACGTTTAGGGTTAGGGTTACGTACATGCCATGCACAGCTGAGGTTTAGAGCTCCATTTAGGGTTAGCTCTCTTAGGGTCAGGATTAGGGTTAGGGTTAGGGTTAGGGTTAGGGTTAGGGTTAGGGTTAGGGTTATGTACCTGCCATGCACAGCTGAGGTTTAGAGTTCCGTCAAGGGTTAGGACTCTTAGGGTCAGGATTAGGGTTAGGTTTAGGATTAGGGTTAGTGTTATGGTTAGGGTTAGGGTTAGGGTTAGGGTTAGGGTTAGGGGTACGTACATGCCATGCACAGCTGAGGTTTAGAGTTCCGTTTAGGGTTAGGTCTCTTAGGGTTAGGGTTAGGGTTAGGGTTAGGGCTAGGGTTAGGGTTAGGGTTCAGTGCATGCCATGCACAGCTGAGGTTTAGAGTTCCGTTTTGGGTTAGGCCTCTTAGGGTTAGGGTTAGGGTTAGGGTTAGGGTTAGGGTTACTGTTACGTACATGCCATGCACAGCTGAGGTTTAGAGTTGCGTTTAGGGTTAGGCCTCTTAGGGTTAGGGTTAGGGTTAGGGTTAGGGTTAGGGTTAGGGTTATGTACATGCCATGCACAGCTGAGGTTTAGAGTTCCGTCAAGGGTTAGGCCTCTTAGGGTAAGGATTAGGGTTAGGGTTAGGGTTAGGGTTAGGGTTAGGATTAGGGTTAGGGTTAGGGTTAGGGTTACGTACATGCCATGCACAGCTGAGGTTTAGAGTTCCGTTTTGGGTTAGGTTTCTTAGGGTCAGGGTTAGGGTTAGGGTTAGGGTTAGGGTTAAGGATAGGGTTAGGGTTAGTGTTAGGGTTACCTACATGCCATGCACAGCTGAGGTTTAGAGTTGTGTTTAGGGTTTGGCCTCTTAGGGTTAGGGTTAAGGTTAGGGTTAGGGTTAGGGTTAGGGTTAGGGTTAGGGTTAGGGTTAAGTGCATGCCATGCACAGCTGAGGTTTAAAGTTCCGTTTTGGGTTAGGCCTCTTAGGGTCAGGGTTAGGGTTAGGGTTAGGGTTAGGGTTAGGGTTAGGGTTAGGGTTAGGGTTAGGGTTAGGGTTAAGTGCATGCCATGCACAGCTGAGGTTTAGAGTTCCGTTTTGGGTTAGGCCTCTTAGGGACAGGGTTAGGGTTAGGGTTAGGGTTAGGGTTAAGGTTAGGGTTAGGGTTAGTGTTAGGTTTACCTACATGCCATGCACAGCTGAGGTGTAGAGTTGTGTTTAGGTTTTGGCCTCTTAGGGTTAGGGTTAAGGTTAGGGTTAGGGTTAGGGTTAGGGTTAGGGTTAGGGTTAAGTGCATGCCATGCACAGCTGAGGTTTAGAGTTCCGTTTTGGGTTAGGCCTCTTAGGGTCAGGGTTAGGGTTAGGGTTAGGGTTAGGGTTAGGGTTAGGGTTAGGGTTAGGGTTAGGGTTAGGGTTAGGGTTACGGTTACGGTTAAGTGCATGCCATGCACAGCTGAGGTTCAGAGTTGCGTTTAGGGTTAGGCCTCTTAGGGTTAGGGTTAGGGTTAGGGTTAGGGTTAGGATTAGGGTTAGGGTTAGGGTTAGGGTTAGGGTTAGGGTTAAGTGCATGCCATGCACAGCTGAGGTTTAGAGTTGCGTTTAGGGTTAGGCCTCTTAGGGTCAGGGTTAGGGTTAGGGTTAGGATTAGGGTTAGGGTAAGGGTTAGGGTTATGTACATGCCATGCACAGCCGAGGTTTAGAGTTCCGTTTTGGGTTAGGCCTCTTAGGGTCAGGATTAGGGTTAGGGTTAGGGTTAGGGTTAGGGTTAGGGTTAGGGTTAGGGTTAGGGTTAGGATTAGGGTTAGGGTTATGTACCTGCCATGCACAGCTGAGGTTTAGAGTTCCGTCTAGGGTTAGGACTCTTAGGGTCAGGATTAGGGTTAGGTTTAGGATTAGGGTTAGGGTTAGGGTTAGGGTTAGGCTTAGGGTTAGGGTTAGGGTTAGGGTTAGGTACATGCCGTGCACAGCTGAGGTTTAGAGTTCCGTTTTGGATTCGGCCTCTTAGGGTCAGGGTTAGGGTTAGGGTTAGGGCTAGGGTTACGTACATGCCATGCACAGCTGAGGTTTAGAGTTCCGTTTTGGGTTAGGTCACTTAGGGTTAGGGTTAGGGTTAAGGTTAGGGTTAGGGTTAGGGTCAGGGTTAGGGTTAGGGTTAGTGTTAACTGCATGCCATGCACAGCTGAGGTTTAGAGTTCCGTTTTGGGTTAGGCCTCTTAGGGTCAGGGTTAGGGTTAGGGTTAGGGTTAGGGTTAGGGTTAGGGTTAGGGTTAGGTACATGCCATGCACAGCTGAGGTTTAGAGTTGCGTTTAGGGTTAGGCCTCTTAGGGTTAGGGTTAGGGTTAGGGTTAGGGTTAGGATTAGGGTTAGGGTTAGGGTTAGGGTTAGGGTTAGGGTTAAGTGCATGCCATGCACAGCTGAGGTTTAGAGTTGCGTTTAGGGTTAGGCCTCTTAGGGTCAGGGTTAGGGTTAGGGTTAGGATTAGGGTTAGGGTAAGGGTTAGGGTTATGTACATGCCATGCACAGCCGAGGTTTAGAGTTCCGTTTTGGGTTAGGCCTCTTAGGGTCAGGATTAGGGTTAGGGTTAGGGTTAGGGTTAGGGTTAGGGTTAGGGTTAGGGTTAGGATTAGGGTTAGGGTTATGTACCTGCCATGCACAGCTGAGGTTTAGAGTTCCGTCTAGGGTTAGGACTCTTAGGGTCAGGATTAGGGTTAGGTTTAGGATTAGGGTTAGGGTTAGGGTTAGGGTTAGGCTTAGGCTTAGGGTTAGGGTTAGGGTTAGGTACATGCCGTGCACAGCTGAGGTTTAGAGTTCCGTTTTGGATTCGGCCTCTTAGGGTCAGGGTTAGGGTTAGGGTTAGGGCTAGGGTTACGTACATGCCATGCACAGCTGAGGTTTAGAGTTCCGTTTTGGGTTAGGTCACTTAGGGTTAGGGTTAGGGTTAAGGTTAGGGTTAGGGTTAGGGTCAGGGTTAGGGTTAGGGTTACTGTTAACTGCATGCCATGCACAGCTGAGGTTTAGAGTTCCGTTTTGGGTTAGGCCTCTTAGGGTCAGGGTTAGGGTTAGGGTTAGGGTTAGGCTTAGGGTTAGGGTTAGGGTTAGGTACATGCCATGCACAGCTGAGGTTTAGAGTTGCGTTTAGGGTTAGGCCTCTTAGGGTCAGGATTAGGGTTAGGGTTAGGGTTCGGATTAGCGTTAGGTTTAGGGTTAGGGTTAGGGTTAGGGTAAGGGTTAGGGTTAGGGTTAGGGTTAGGGTTAGGGTTAGGGATACGTACATGCCATGCACAGCTGAGGTTTAGAGTTGTGTTTAGGGTTAGGCCTCTTAAGGTTAGGGTTAGGGTTAGGGTTAGGGTTAGGGTTAGGGTTAGGGTTAGGGTTAGGGTTAGGTACATGCCATGCACAGCTGAGGTTTAGAGTTCCGTTTTGGGTTCGGCCTCTTAGGGTTAGGGTTAGGGTTAGGGTTAGTGTTAGGGTTAGGGTTAGGGTTAGGGTTAGTTTTAGGGTTAGGGTTAGGGTTAGGGTTAAGTGCATGCCATGCACAGCTGAGGTTTAGAGTTCTGTTTTGGGTTCGGCCTCTTAGGGTCAGGGTTAGGGTTAGGGTTAGGGCTAGGGTTACGTACATGCCATGCACAGCTGAGGTTTAGAGTTCCGTTTTTGGTTAGGTCACTTAGGGTTAGGGTTAGGGTTAAGGTTAGGGTTAGGGTTAGGGTTAGGGTTAGGGTTAGGGTTAGGTACATGCCATGCACAGGTGAGGTTTAGAGTTGTGTTTAGGTTTTGGCCTCTTAGGGTTAGGGTTAAGGTTAGGGTTAGGGTTAGGGTTAGGGTTAGGGTTAGGGTTAAGTGCATGCCATGCACAGCTGAGGTTTAGAGTTCCGTTTTGGGTTAGGCCTCTTAGGGTCAGGGTTAGGGTTAGGGTTAGGGTTAGGGTTAGGGTTAGGGTTAGGGTTAGGGTTAGGGTTAGGGTTAGGGTTACGGTTACGGTTAAGTGCATGCCATGCACAGCTGAGGTTCAGAGTTGCGTTTAGGGTTAGGCCTCTTAGGGTTAGGGTTAGGGTTAGGGTTAGGGTTAGGATTAGGGTTAGGGTTAGGGTTAGGGTTAGGGTTAGGGTTAAGTGCATGCCATGCACAGCTGAGGTTTAGAGTTGCGTTTAGGGTTAGGCCTCTTAGGGTCAGGGTTAGGGTTAGGGTTAGGATTAGGGTTAGGGTAAGGGTTAGGGTTATGTACATGCCATGCACAGCCGAGGTTTAGAGTTCCGTTTTGGGTTAGGCCTCTTAGGGTCAGGATTAGGGTTAGGGTTAGGGTTAGGGTTAGGGTTAGGGTTAGGGTTAGGGTTAGGGTTAGGATTAGGGTTAGGGTTATGTACCTGCCATGCACAGCTGAGGTTTAGAGTTCCGTCTAGGGTTAGGACTCTTAGGGTCAGGATTAGGGTTAGGTTTAGGATTAGGGTTAGGGTTAGGGTTAGGGTTAGGCTTAGGGTTAGGGTTAGGGTTAGGGTTAGGTACATGCCGTGCACAGCTGAGGTTTAGAGTTCCGTTTTGGATTCGGCCTCTTAGGGTCAGGGTTAGGGTTAGGGTTAGGGCTAGGGTTACGTACATGCCATGCACAGCTGAGGTTTAGAGTTCCGTTTTGGGTTAGGTCACTTAGGGTTAGGGTTAGGGTTAAGGTTAGGGTTAGGGTTAGGGTCAGGGTTAGGGTTAGGGTTAGTGTTAACTGCATGCCATGCACAGCTGAGGTTTAGAGTTCCGTTTTGGGTTAGGCCTCTTAGGGTCAGGGTTAGGGTTAGGGTTAGGGTTAGGGTTAGGGTTAGGGTTAGGGTTAGGTACATGCCATGCACAGCTGAGGTTTAGAGTTGCGTTTAGGGTTAGGCCTCTTAGGGTTAGGGTTAGGGTTAGGGTTAGGGTTAGGATTAGGGTTAGGGTTAGGGTTAGGGTTAGGGTTAGGGTTAAGTGCATGCCATGCACAGCTGAGGTTTAGAGTTGCGTTTAGGGTTAGGCCTCTTAGGGTCAGGGTTAGGGTTAGGGTTAGGATTAGGGTTAGGGTAAGGGTTAGGGTTATGTACATGCCATGCACAGCCGAGGTTTAGAGTTCCGTTTTGGGTTAGGCCTCTTAGGGTCAGGATTAGGGTTAGGGTTAGGGTTAGGGTTAGGGTTAGGGTTAGGGTTAGGGTTAGGATTAGGGTTAGGGTTATGTACCTGCCATGCACAGCTGAGGTTTAGAGTTCCGTCTAGGGTTAGGACTCTTAGGGTCAGGATTAGGGTTAGGTTTAGGATTAGGGTTAGGGTTAGGGTTAGGGTTAGGCTTAGGCTTAGGGTTAGGGTTAGGGTTAGGTACATGCCGTGCACAGCTGAGGTTTAGAGTTCCGTTTTGGATTCGGCCTCTTAGGGTCAGGGTTAGGGTTAGGGTTAGGGCTAGGGTTACGTACATGCCATGCACAGCTGAGGTTTAGAGTTCCGTTTTGGGTTAGGTCACTTAGGGTTAGGGTTAGGGTTAAGGTTAGGGTTAGGGTTAGGGTCAGGGTTAGGGTTAGGGTTACTGTTAACTGCATGCCATGCACAGCTGAGGTTTAGAGTTCCGTTTTGGGTTAGGCCTCTTAGGGTCAGGGTTAGGGTTAGGGTTAGGGTTAGGCTTAGGGTTAGGGTTAGGGTTAGGTACATGCCATGCACAGCTGAGGTTTAGAGTTGCGTTTAGGGTTAGGCCTCTTAGGGTCAGGATTAGGGTTAGGGTTAGGGTTCGGATTAGCGTTAGGTTTAGGGTTAGGGTTAGGGTTAGGGTAAGGGTTAGGGTTAGGGTTAGGGTTAGGGTTAGGGTTAGGGATACGTACATGCCATGCACAGCTGAGGTTTAGAGTTGTGTTTAGGGTTAGGCCTCTTAAGGTTAGGGTTAGGGTTAGGGTTAGGGTTAGGGTTAGGGTTAGGGTTAGGGTTAGGGTTAGGTACATGCCATGCACAGCTGAGGTTTAGAGTTCCGTTTTGGGTTCGGCCTCTTAGGGTTAGGGTTAGGGTTAGGGTTAGTGTTAGGGTTAGGGTTAGGGTTAGGGTTAGTTTTAGGGTTAGGGTTAGGGTTAGGGTTAAGTGCATGCCATGCACAGCTGAGGTTTAGAGTTCTGTTTTGGGTTCGGCCTCTTAGGGTCAGGGTTAGGGTTAGGGTTAGGGCTAGGGTTACGTACATGCCATGCACAGCTGAGGTTTAGAGTTCCGTTTTTGGTTAGGTCACTTAGGGTTAGGGTTAGGGTTAAGGTTAGGGTTAGGGTTAGGGTTAGGGTTAGGGTTAGGGTTAGGTACATGCCATGCACAGGTGAGGTTTAGAGCTCCGTTTATGGTTAGGCCTCTTAGGGTTAGGGTTAGGGTTAGGATTAGGGTTAGGATTAAGTTTAGAGTTAGCGTTAGTGTTAGGGTTAGGGTTAAGTTTAGGGTTAGGGTTAGGGTTAGGGTTAGGTACATGCCATGCACAGCTGAAGGTTTAGAGTTCCGTTTAGGGTGTAGGTCTCTTAGATTCAGGGTTAGGGTTAGGGTTAGGGTTAGGGTAAGGGTTAGGGTTACGTTTAGGATTAGGTACATGCCATGCACAGCTGAAGCTTTAGAGTTCCGTTTTGGGTTAGGTCTCTTAGGGTCAGGGTTAGGGTTAGGGTTAGGGTTAGGGTTAGGGTTAGGGTTAGGGTTAGGGTTAGGGTTGTTAGGGTTACGGTTAGGTCCATGCCATGCACAGCTGAGGTTTAGAGTTCCGTTTAGGGTTAGGCCTCTTAGGGTCAGGGTTAGGGTTAGGGTTAGGGTTAGGGTTAGGGTTAGGGTTAGGGTTAGGGTTAGGGTTAGGGTTTAGGGTTAGGTTCAGGGTTTAGGGTTAGGGTTAAGTTTAGGCTTAGGCTTAGGCTTAATCTTAGGGTTAGCGTTAGGGTTACGGTTAGGGTTTGGGTTAGGTTTATGGTTAGGGTTAGGGTTAGGGTTAGGGTTAGGTACATGCCATGCACAGCCGAGATTTAGAGTTCCGTCTAGGGTTAATCCTCTTAGGGTCAGGATTAGGGTTAGGTTTAGGATTAGGGTTAGGGTTAGGGTTAGGGTTATGTACATGCCATGCACAGCTGAGATTTAGAGTTCCGTCTAGGGTTAATCCTCTTAGGGTCAGGATTAGGGTTCGGTTTAGGATTAGGGTTTAGGGTTAGGGTTAGGGTTAGGGTTAGGGTTAGGGTTAGGGTTAGGGTTAGGGTTAGGGTTAGTGTTAGGTTTAGGTTTAGGGTTAGGGTTAGGTACATGCACAGCTGAGGTTTAGAGTTCCGTCTAGGGTAGGGACTCTTAGGGTCAAGAATAGGGTTAGGTTTAGGGTTACGGTTAGGGTTAAGGTTAGGGTTAGGTACATGCCATGCACAGCTGAAGTTTGGAGTTCCGTTTTGGGTTAGGCCTCTTCGGGTTAGGGTTAGGGTTAGGGTTAGGGTTAGGGTTAGGGTTAGGGTCAGGGTTTTTACAATACCCCGGTAGGCAGCAGGAAGGCACCAGTAAACTTGTTCTACCTGCTTTCGGGGCTGAGATGGGGAACCGCTGAATTTTGGACTCGGCTGGAGACAAACTGTTGCCAGGCACACCCGATGCACAAGTCCACCGGGGAAGGTGCCAGAAAGGAGTATTGTAGGTAGTTATCACACTGCCCCGGTAGGCAGCTGAAAGGCAGCACAAAAGTAGGGCTACCTGCTTTCTGGCTGAGATGGGGAACCGCTGAATTTGGACTCGGCTGGTGACAAACTGCTGCAAGGCACACCCGATGCACAAGTCCACCGGGGAAGGTGCCAGAAAGGAGTTCTGTTGGTATTTTTTACACTACCCCGGAAGCCAGCTGAAAGGCACCATTAAAGTAGGGCTACCTGCTTTCGGGGCTGAGATGGGGAACCGCTGACTTTTGGACTCGGCTGATGACAACATGTTCCAAAAATACCCCGTGCACAACTGCACCGGGGAAGTTTCCAAAAACGAGTTCTCTTGGTAGTTTTTACACTACGCCGGAAGGCAGCAGAAAGGCACCAGAAAACTTGTTCTACCTGCTTTTGGGGCTGAGATGGGGAACGGCTGAATTTTGGTCTCGGCTGGTGACAAAATGTTCCAAACCCACCCCTTTCTCAACTCCACCGGGGAAGGTGCCAGAAACGAGTTCTGTAGGTAGTTTTTACACTACCCCGGTAGACAGCTGAAAGGCACCAGTAAACTTCTTCTACCTGCTTTCGGGGCTGAGATGGAGAACTTCTGAATTTTAGACTCGGCTGGTGACAAACATTCCCAATGCATACCCCATGCACAAGTCCACCGGGGAAGGTGCCAGAAAGGAGTTCTTTTGGTAGTTTTTACACTACCCCGGTAGACAGCTGAAAGGCACCAGAAAACTTGTTCTACCTGCTTTCGGGGCTGAGATGGGGAACTGCAGGATTTTGGACTCGGCTGGTGACAACATGTTCCAAAAATACCCCGTGCACAACTGCACCGGGGAAGTTTCCAGAAACGAGTTCTCTTGGTAGTTTTTACACTACCCCGGTAGGCAGCAGAAAGGCACCAGAAAACTTGTTCTATCTTCTTTCTCGGCTGAGATGGGGAACCGCTGACTTTTGGACTCGGCTGGAGACAAACTGTTGCAAGGCACACCCCATGCAGAAGTCCACCGGGGAAGGTGCCAGAAAGGAGTATTTTTGGTAGTTCTCACACTGACCCGGTAGGCAGCTGAAAGGCCCCAGAAAACTTCTTCTACCTGCTTTCGGGGCTGAGATGGGGAACGGCTGAATTTTGGTCTCGGCTGGTGACAAAATGTTCCAAACACACCCCATGCACAAGACCACCGGGGAAGGTGCCAGAAAGGAGTTCTCTTTGTAGTTTTTACACTACCCCGGTAGGCAGCTGAAAGGCACCAGAAAACTTGTTCTACCTCCTTTCTGGGCTGAGATGGGGAACTGCTCCATTTTGGTCTCGACAGGTGACAGAATGTTCCAAACACACCCCTTTCAGAACTCCACCGGGGAAGGTGCTAGAAACGATTTCTCTTAGTAGTTTTTACACTACCCCGGTAGGCAGCTGAAAGGCACCAGTAAACTTCTTCTACCTGCTTTCGGGGCTGAGATGGGGAACTGCTGAATATTGGACTCGGCTGGTGATAACATGTTCCAAAAACACCCCGTGCACAACTGCACCGGGGAAGGTGCCAGAAAGGAGTTCTGCCGGTAGTTCTTACACTGCCCCGGTAGGCAGCTGAAAGGCAGCACAAAAGTAGGGCTACCTGCTTTCTGGGCTGAGATGGGGAACCACTGACTTTTGGACACGGCTGGCGACAAAATGTTCCAAACACACCCCATGCACAACTCCACCGGAGAAGGTGCCAGAAAGGTGTTCTCTTGGTAGTTCTCACACCACCCCGGTAGGAACATGAAAGGCACCAAAAAACTTGTTCTACCTGCTTTCGGGGCTGAGATGGGTAACGGCTGAATTTTGGTCTCGGCTGGTGACAACATGATCCAAATCCACCCCATGCACAACTGCACCGGGGAAGGTGCCAGAAAGGAGTTCTGTTGGTAGTTCTCACACTGCCCCGGTAGGCAGCTGAAAGACAGCACAAAAGTAGGGCTACCTGCTTTCTGGGCTGAGATGGGGAACCGCTGACTTTTGGACTCAGCTGGTGACAACATGTTCCAAACATAGCCCATGCACAACTCCACCGGGGAAGGTGCCAGAAAGGAATTCTTTCGGTAGTTTTTACACTACGCCGGAAGGCAGCAGAAAGGCACCAGAAAACTTGTTCTACCTGCTTCCTCGGCTGAGATGGGGAACGGCTGAATTTTGGTCTCGGCTGGTGACAAAATGTTCCAAACCCACCCCTTGCACAACTCGACCGGGGAAGGTGCCAGAAAGGAGTTCTCATGGTAGTTTTTACACTACCCCGGTAGACAGCTGAATGGCACCATTAAACTTGTTCTACCTGCTTTCTGGGCTGAGATGGGGAACTGCTGACTTTTGGACTCGGCTGATGACAACATGTTCCAAAAATACCCCGTGCACAACTGCACCGGGGAAGGTGCCAGAAACGAGTTCTCTTGGTAGTTTTTACACTACCCCGGTAGACAGCTGAAAGGCACCAGAATACTTGTTCTACCTGCTTTCTGGGCTGAGATGGGGAACGGCTGAATTTTGGTCTCGGCTGGTGACAGAATGTTCCAAACACTCCCCATGCACAACTCCACCGGGGAAGGTGCCAGAAAGGAGTTCTGTTGGTACTTATCAGACTGCCCCGTAGGCAGCTGAAAGGCACCAGTAAAATTCTTCTACCTGCTTTCGGGGCTGAGATGGGGAACAGCTGAATTTTGGACTCGGCTGGTGACAACATGTTCCAAACACACCCCATGCACAACTCCACCGGGGAAGGTGCCAGAAAGGAGTTCTCTAGGTAATTCTCACACTGTCCCGGTAGGCAGCTGAAAGGCAGCACAAAAGTAGGGCTACCTGCTTTCTGGGCTGAGATGGGGAACCACTGACTTTTGGACTCGGCTGGTGACAAACTGTTGCAAGGCACACCCGATGCACAAGTCCACCGGGGAAGGTGCCAGAAAGGAGTTCTGTTGGTAGTTTTTACACTACGCTGGAAGGCAGCAGAAAGGCACCAGAAAATTTGTTCTACCTGCTTCCTCGGCTGAGATGGGGAACTGCTGAATTTTGGTCTCGGCTGGTGACAAAATGTTCCAAACCCACCCCTTGCACAACTCCACCGGGGAAGGTGCCAGAAAGGCGTTCTGTTGGTAGTTTTTACACTACACCGGAAGCCAGCTGAAAGGCACCATTAAACTTCTTCTACCTGCTTTCGGGGCTGAGATGGGGAACAGCTGACTTTTGGACTCGGCTGGTGACAAACTGTTGCAAGGCACACCCCATGCACAACTCCACCGGGGAAGTTTCCAGAAACGAGTTCTCTTGGTAGTTTTTACACTACCCCGGTAGACAGCTGAAAGGCACCAGAAAACTTGTTCTACCCCCTTTCGGGGCTGAGATGGGGAACTGCTGAATTTTGGACTCGACTGGTGACAGAATGTTCCAAACCCACCCCGTGCACAAGTCCACCGGGGAAGGTGCCAGAAAGGAGTTCTGTTGGTATTTTTTACACTACCCCGGAAGCCAGCTGAAAGGCACCATTAAACTTGTTCTACCTGCTTTCGGGGCTGAGATGGGGAACGGCTGACTTTTGGACTCGGCTGATGACAACATGTTCCAAAAATACCCCGTGCACAACTGCACCGGGGAAGTTTCCAGAAACTAGTTCTCTTGGTAGTTTTTACACTACCCCGGTAGACAGCTGAAAGGCACCAGAAAACTTGTTCTACCTGCTTTCTGGGCTGAGATGGGGAACTGCTGAATTTTGGACTCGGCTGGTGACAGAATGTTCCAAACACTCCCCATGCACAACTGCAACGGAGAAGGTGCCAGAAAGGCGTTCGCATGGTAGTTCTCAGACTGCCCCGTAGGCAGCAGAAAGGCACCAGTAAAATTTGTTCTACCTGCTTTCTGGGCTGAGATGGGGAACCGCTGTCTTTTGGACTAGGCTGGAGACAAACATTCCCAACGCCTACTCCATGCACAACTCCACCGGAGAAGGTGCCAGAAAGGAGTTCTGTTGGTAGTTCTCACACTGCCCCGGTAGGCAGCTGAAAGACACCACAAACTTTGTTCTACCTGCTTTCTGGGCTGAGATGGGGAAATATTCTGTAGGGCATATGTCTTAAGAATAGGACTTACGGTTAAATCTTAAGGTTTAAGTCTTAGGGATAAGTCTTAGGGTTAAGTTTTTGTGTTAAATCTCAGGGTTAAGTTTTAAGGTTAAGACAGGGTTAAGTCTTAGAGTTATGTCTTAATGTTAACGTCTTAAGATTTAACCTCAGTGTTAAGTGTTATGGTAAAGTCTCAAGTATAAGGCTCAATGTTAAGCCTCAGGGGTATGTCTTAAGGTTCAGTCTTAGAGTTAAGTCTCTAAGGTTAAGACTTAGGGTCAAGATTCAGGGTTATCTCTTAGGGTTAAGTCTTAGGGATATGTATAAAGGTTAAGTCTTATGGTTCAGGCTTAGGTTTAAATTTATGGTGAAGTCTTAGGGTTAAGTTTTAAGGTTAATTCCTAGGGTTAAGTCTTATGGTTAAAGTTTTAAGATTAAATCTCCGGGTTAAGTCTTAAGTTAAAGTCTTAAGTCTTATGGTCAAGTCTTATGGTTTAGTCTCATGTTTAAGTCTCAAGGTTAATCTCAGTGTTAAGACTTAAGGTTGATTCTTAAGGTTGAGTCAGTGTTAAGTCTTAAAGGCTAAGTATGTAGTTTAAGTCTGAAGGGTTAAGTCTTGGGGATAAGTCTTAGGGTTAAGTCTCAGGGTTAAGTTTCAAGGCTAAGTTTCAATGTTAAGTCTCAGGGTTATGACTTAGGGTTAAGCATTAAGGTTAAGTCTTAGGTTTCAGTCTCAGGGTTATGTCTTAGGATTAAGTCTTAGGGTTAAGTCTTAGGGTTAAGTATTAAATTTAAGTCTTAGGGTTAATTCTTAGGGTTATGTCCTAAAGATCACGTCTTAAGGTTAAATCTTAGGGTTAGGTCTTAAGGTTAAGACTTAAGATTAAGTCTTAGAGTTATGTCTTAGGGTTAGGTCTTAAGGATAAGACTTAAGATTAAGTCTTAGAGTTATGTCTTAGGGTTAAGTCTTAAGGTTAAGACTTAGAGTTAAGTATTTAAGGTTACGTCTTAGGTTTATTGTCTTAGGGTTAAGTCTTAGGGTGTTGTCTTAAGGTTAAGTATTAATATTAAGTCTTAGGGTTAAAGTCATAAGATTTAATCTCAGGGTTAACTCTTATGGCTATGTCATAAGTTTAAGTCTTAATTTTAAGTCTTGGGGATAAATCTTTGGGTTAAGTCTCACGGTTAATCTCAGGGTTAAGACTTAGGGTTAAGTCTTAAGGTTAAGTCTTAGGGTTTAGTCTTAGGGTTCAGTCGTAGGGTTAAGTCTCAGGGTTATGCCTTAGGGTTAAGTCTTATGTTTAAGTTAAGTCTTAGGTTTAAATCATAGGGTTAAGTCTTAGGGTTAAGTTTTAAGTTTAAGTCTTAGGGTTAAGTCTCAGGTTTAGTTTTTAAGGTTAAGTCACAAGGTTAAGTCTTAAGGTTAAGTCTTAATTATAAGTGTTAGGGTTAAGTCTTAAGGTTAAGTCTAAGGGTTAAGTCTCTAAGATTAAGTATTAGGTTTAAGTCTCAGGGTTAAGTCTTAGGGATAAGTCTTAAGGTTAAGTCTTAAATTCAAGTCCTAGGGTTAAGTTTTAAGGTTAAGTCTTAAGGTTAAGTCTCAGGGTTATGTCTTAGGGTTAAGTCTTAGGTTTAAGTCTCAGGGTTAAGTCTTAGGGTTAACTGTTAAGGTTAAGACCTAAATTTAAGTCTTAGGGTTAAGCCTTAAGGATAAGACGTAAATTTGAGTCTTAGCGTTAAATCTTAAGGTTATGTCTTACGGTTAAGTGTTAAGGTTAAGTCTTAGATTTAAGTGTTATGGTTATGTCTTAAGGTTAAGTCTTAGTGTTAAGTCTTAGGATTAAGTCTTAAGGTTAACTCATAAATCTAAATCTTAGGGTTAAATCTTTGTGTTAAGTCTTAAGGTTAAATCTTAAGTCCTAGGGTTTGAGTCTTAGGTTTAAGTCTTAAATTTAAGTCTTTGGGATACGTCTTAGGGTTAAGTGTCAGGGTTAAGATTTATGTTTAATTCTTAAGTTTACGTCTTAGGGTTAAGTCTAAAAGTTTAGTCTTAAATTTAAGTCTTAGTGTTGTCTTCGGTTAAGTTATAGTGTTAAGTCTTAGGGTTACATCCTAAGGTTCAGTCTTATATTAAATTCTCAGGGTTAAGTCTTAGGGATAAGTCTTAAGGTTAAGCCTTAGTATTATGTCTTAAGATTCAGTCTTAAATTTAAATCTTAATAATAAGTCTTAAGGTTAAGGTTTGGGGATAAGTCTTAGGGTTAAGTCTCAGGGATAAGTCTTAGGGTTAAGTCTCAGGGATAAGTCTTAGGGTTAAGTCTTAAGGTTAAATCTTAGGGTTAAGTCTTAAGGTTAAGTCTCAGGGTTAAGTCTTAGGTTAAGTATTAGTATTAAGTCTTAGGGTTAAGTCTTGTGGTTAAGTCCTAAATTTAAGTCTTAGGGTTATGTCTTAGGGATAAGTCTTAGGGTTAAGTCTTATGGTTAAGTCGTAAATTTAAGTCTTAGGGTTATGTCTTAGGGATAAGTCTTAAGGTGAAGTCTTAGGATCAGGTCTTAAGGTGAAGTCATTATGTTAATCCTTAGGGTTAAGTTTTAGGATTGTTTCTTAGGGTTAAGTCTTAATGTTAAGTGTCAGGTTAAGTCTTACAGTTAAGTCTTATGGTTACCTCTTAATGTTATGTCTTAGGGTTAAGTTATAAGGTTAAGTCTAAGGGTTAACTCCTAAGGTTAAGTGTTAAGTTTGAATATTAAAGTTAGGTCTTAAGGTTAAGACTTAGGGTTAAGTCTTATAGTTAAGTCTTTAGGGTTAAGTCTTAGGGTTAAGTTTTTGGCTTACGTCTTAGGGTAAAGTATTAAGGTTAAGTCTTAAACTTAAGTCTTAACGTCAAGTCTTAAGGTTGAGCCTTAAGGTTAAGTTTTAGGGTTAAGTCTTAGGCTTAATTTTTATGGTTAAGTCTTAAGGTTAAGTTTTAGGGTTAAGTCTTCTAGTTAAGTCTTAGGGTTAAGTCTCAGGTTTATGTCTTACGGTTAAGTCTTAAGGTTATGTTTTAAGGTTTAGTCTTGTAGTTAAGACTTAACGGTAAATCTGAAGGTTAAGTCTCATGGTTAAGTCTTAGGGATAAGTCTCAGGGTTAAGGCTCAAGGTAAGGTCTCAAGGTTAAGTCCCAGGGTTAAGTCGTAAGGTTCTGTCTTAAGGCTGAGACTTAGGGTTAAGTCTTAAGGTTAAGTCTTATGGATTGAGTCTTAGGTTTACGTCTTAGAGTTAAGTCTTGGGGATATGGCTTAGGGTTAAGTCTCAGGGTTAAGTTTCAAGGCTAAGTTTCAATGTTAAGTCTCAGGGTTATGACTTAGGGTTAAGCATTAAGGTTAAGTCTTAGGTTTCAGTCTCAGGGTTATGTCTTAGGATTAAGTCTTAGGGTTAAGTCTTAGGGTTAAGTATTAAATTTAAGTCTTAGGGTTAATTCTTAGGGTTATGTCCTAAAGATCACGTCTTAAGGTTAAATCTTAGGGTTAGGTCTTAAGGTTAAGACTTAAGATTAAGTCTTAGAGTTATGTCTTAGGGTTAAGTCTTAAGGTTAAGACTTAGAGTTAAGTATTTAAGGTTACGTCTTAGGTTTATTGTCTTAGGGTTAAGTCTTAGGGTGTTGTCTTAAGGTTAAGTATTAATATTAAGTCTTAGGGTTAAAGTCATAAGATTTAATCTCAGGGTTAACTCTTATGGCTATGTCATAAGTTTAAGTCTTAATTTTAAGTCTTGGGGATAAATCTTTGGGTTAAGTCTCACGGTTAATCTCAGGGTTAAGACTTAGGGTTAAGTCTTAAGGTTAAGTCTTAGGGTTTAGTCTTAGGGTTCAGTCGTAGGGTTAAGTCTCAGGGTTATGCCTTAGGGTTAAGTCTTATGTTTAAGTTAAGTCTTAGGTTTAAATCATAGGGTTAAGTCTTAGGGTTAAGTTTTAAGTTTAAGTCTTAGGGTTAAGTCTCAGGTTTAGTTTTTAAGGTTAAGTCACAAGGTTAAGTCTTAAGGTTAAGTCTTAATTATAAGTGTTAGGGTTAAGTCTTAAGGTTAAGTCTAAGGGTTAAGTCTCTAAGATTAAGTATTAGGTTTAAGTCTCAGGGTTAAGTCTTAGGGATAAGTCTTAAGGTTAAGTCTTAAATTCAAGTCCTAGGGTTAAGTTTTAAGGTTAAGTCTTAATGTTAAGTCTCAGGGTTATGTCTTAGGGTTAAGTCTTAGGTTTAAGTCTCAGGGTTAAGTCTTAGGGTTAACTGTTAAGGTTAAGACCTAAATTTAAGTCTTAGGGTTAAGCCTTAAGGATAAGACGTAAATTTGAGTCTTAGCATTAAATCTTAAGGTTATGTCTTACGGTTAAGTGTTAAGGTTAAGTCTTAGATTTAAGTGTTATGGTTATGTCTTAAGGTTAAGTCTTAGTGTTAAGTCTTAGGATTAAGTCTTAAGGTTAACTCATAAATCTAAATCTTAGGGTTAAATCTTTGTGTTAAGTCTTAAGGTTAAATCTTAAGTCCTAGGGTTTGAGTCTTAGGTTTAAGTCTTAAATTTAAGTCTTTGGGATACGTCTTAGGGTTAAGTGTCAGGGTTAAGATTTATGTTTAATTCTTAAGTTTACGTCTTAGGGTTAAGTCTAAAAGTTTAGTCTTAAATTTAAGTCTTAGTGTTGTCTTCGGTTAAGTTATAGTGTTAAGTCTTAGGGTTACATCCTAAGGTTCAGTCTTATATTAAATTCTCAGGGTTAAGTCTTAGGGATAAGTCTTAAGGTTAAGCCTTAGTATTATGTCTTAAGATTCAGTCTTAAATTTAAATCTTAATAATAAGTCTTAAGGTTAAGGTTTGGGGATAAGTCTTAGGGTTAAGTCTCAGGGATAAGTCTTAGGGTTAAGTCTCAGGGATAAGTCTTAGGGTTAAGTCTTAAGGTTAAATCTTAGGGTTAAGTCTTAAGGTTAAGTCTCAGGGTTAAGTCTTAGGTTAAGTATTAGTATTAAGTCTTAGGGTTAAGTCTTGTGGTTAAGTCCTAAATTTAAGTCTTAGGGTTATGTCTTAGGGATAAGTCTTAGGGTTAAGTCTTATGGTTAAGTCGTAAATTTAAGTCTTAGGGTTATGTCTTAGGGATAAGTCTTAAGGTGAAGTCTTAGGATCAAGTCTTAAGGTGAAGTCATTATGTTAATCCTTAGGGTTAAGTTTTAGGATTGTTTCTTAGGGTTAAGTCTTAATGTTAAGTGTCAGGTTAAGTCTTACAGTTAAGTCTTATGGTTACCTCTTAATGTTATGTCTTAGGGTTAAGTTATAAGGTTAAGTCTAAGGGTTAACTCCTAAGGTTAAGTGTTAAGTTTGAATATTAAAGTTAGGTCTTAAGGTTAAGACTTAGGGTTAAGTCTTATAGTTAAGTCTTTAGGCTTAAGTCTTAGGGTTAAGTTTTTGGCTTACGTCTTAGGGTAAAGTATTAAGGTTAAGTCTTAAACTTAAGTCTTAACGTCAAGTCTTAAGGTTGAGCCTTAAGGTTAAGTTTTAGGGTTAAGTCTTAGGCTTAATTTTTATGGTTAAGTCTTAAGGTTAAGTTTTAGGGTTAAGTCTTCTAGTTAAGTCTTAGGGTTAAGTCTCAGGTTTATGTCTTACGGTTAAGTCTTAAGGTTATGTTTTAAGGTTTAGTCTTGTAGTTAAGACTTAACGGTAAATCTGAAGGTTAAGTCTCATGGTTAAGTCTTAGGGATAAGTCTCAGGGTTAAGGCTCAAGGTAAGGTCTCAAGGTTAAGTCCCAGGGTTAAGTCGTAAGGTTCTGTCTTAAGGCTGAGACTTAGGGTTAAGTCTTAAGGTTAAGTCTTATGGATTGAGTCTTAGGTTTACGTCTTAGAGTTAAGTCTTGGGGATATGGCTTAGGGTTAAGTCTCAGGGTTAAGTTTCAAGGCTAAGTTTCAATGTTAAGTCTCAGGGTTATGACTTAGGGTTAAGCATTAAGGTTAAGTCTTAGGTTTCAGTCTCAGGGTTATGTCTTAGGATTAAGTCTTAGGGTTAAGTCTTAGGGTTAAGTATTAAATTTAAGTCTTAGGGTTAATTCTTAGGGTTATGTCCTAAAGATCACGTCTTAAGGTTAAATCTTAGGGTTAGGTCTTAAGGTTAAGACTTAAGATTAAGTCTTAGAGTTATGTCTTAGGGTTAAGTCTTAAGGTTAAGACTTAGAGTTAAGTATTTAAGGTTACGTCTTAGGTTTATTGTCTTAGGGTTAAGTCTTAGGGTGTTGTCTTAAGGTTAAGTATTAATATTAAGTCTTAGGGTTAAAGTCATAAGATTTAATCTCAGGGTTAACTCTTATGGTTATGTCATAAGTTTAAGTCTTAATTTTAAGTCTTGGGGATAAATCCTTGGGTTAAGTCTCACGGTTAATCTCAGGGTTAAGACTTAGGGTTAAGTCTTAAGGTTAAGTCTTAGGGTTTAGTCTTAGGGTTCAGTCGTAGGGTTAAGTCTCAGGGTTATGCCTTAGGGTTAAGTCTTATGTTTAAGTTAAGTCTTAGGTTTAAATCATAGGGTTAAGTCTTAGGGTTAAGTTTTAAGTTTAAGTCTTAGGGTTAAGTCTCAGGTTTAGTTTTTAAGGTTAAGTCACAAGGTTAAGTCTTAAGGTTAAGTCTTAATTATAAGTGTTAGGGTTAAGTCTTAAGGTTAAGTCTAAGGGTTAAGTCTCTAAGATTAAGTATTAGGTTTAAGTCTCAGGGTTAAGTCTTAGGGATAAGTCTTAAGGTTAAGTCTTAAATTCAAGTCCTAGGGTTAAGTTTTAAGGTTAAGTCTTAAGGTTAAGTCTCAGGGTTATGTCTTAGGGTTAAGTCTCAGGGTTAAGTCTTAGGGTTAACTGTTAAGGTTAAGACCTAAATTTAAGTCTTAGGGTTAAGCCTTAAGGATAAGACGTAAATTTGAGTCTTAGCGTTAAATCTTAAGGTTATGTCTTACGGTTAAGTGTTAAGGTTAAGTCTTAGATTTAAGTGTTATGGTTATGTCTTAAGGTTAAGTCTTAGTGTTAAGTCTTAGGATTAAGTCTTAAGGTTAACTCATAAATCTAAATCTTAGGGTTAAATCTTTGTGTTAAGTCTTAAGGTTAAATCTTAAGTCCTAGGGTTTGAGTCTTAGGTTTAAGTCTTAAATTTAAGTCTTTGGGATACGTCTTAGGGTTAAGTGTCAGGGTTAAGATTTATGTTTAATTCTTAAGTTTACGTCTTAGGGTTAAGTCTAAAAGTTTAGTCTTAAATTTAAGTCTTAGTGTTGTCTTCGGTTAAGTTATAGTGTTAAGTCTTAGGGTTACATCCTAAGGTTCAGTCTTATATTAAATTCTCAGGGTTAAGTCTTAGGGATAAGTCTTAAGGTTAAGCCTTAGTATTATGTCTTAAGATTCAGTCTTAAATTTAAATCTTAATAATAAGTCTTAAGGTTAAGGTTTGGGGATAAGTCTTAGGGTTAAGTCTCAGGGATAAGTCTTAGGGTTAAGTCTTAAGGTTAAATCTTAGGGTTAAGTCTTAAGGTTAAGTCTCAGGGTTAAGTCTTAGGTTAAGTATTAGTATTAAGTCTTAGGGTTAAGTCTTGTGGTTAAGTCCTAAATTTAAGTCTTAGGGTTATGTCTTAGGGATAAGTCTTAGGGTTAAGTCTTATGGTTAAGTCGTAAATTTAAGTCTTAGGGTTATGTCTTAGGGATAAGTCTTAAGGTGAAGTCTTAGGATCAAGTCTTAAGGTGAAGTCATTATGTTATTCCTTAGGGTTAAGTTTTAGGATTGTTTCTTAGGGTTAAGTCTTAATGTTAAGTGTCAGGTTAAGTCTTACAGTTAAGTCTTATGGTTACCTCTTAATGTTATGTCTTAGGGTTAAGTTATAAGGTTAAGTCTAAGGGTTAACTCCTAAGGTTAAGTGTTAAGTTTGAATATTAAAGTTAGGTCTTAAGGTTAAGACTTAGGGTTAAGTCTTATAGTTAAGTCTTTAGGGTTAAGTCTTAGGGTTAAGTTTTTGGCTTACGTCTTAGGGTAAAGTCTTAAACTTAAGTCTTAACGTCAAGTCTTAAGGTTGAGCCTTAAGGTTAAGTTTTAGGGTTAAGTCTTAGGCTTAATTTTTATGGTTAAGTCTTAAGGTTAAGTTTTAGGGTTAAGTCTTCTAGTTAAGTCTTAGGGTTAAGTCTCAGGTTTATGTCTTACGGTTAAGTCTTAAGGTTATGTTTTAAGGTTTAGTCTTGTAGTTAAGACTTAACGGTAAATCTGAAGGTTAAGTCTCATGGTTAAGTCTTAGGGATAAGTCTCAGGGTTAAGGCTCAAGGTAAGGTCTCAAGGTTAAGTCCCAGGGTTAAGTCGTAAGGTTCTGTCTTAAGGCTGAGACTTAGGGTTAAGTCTTAAGGTTAAGTCTTATGGATTGAGTCTTAGGTTTACGTCTTAGAGTTAAGTCTTGGGGATATGGCTTAGGGTTAAGTCTCAGGGTTAAGTTTCAAGGCTAAGTTTCAATGTTAAGTCTCAGGGTTATGACTTAGGGTTAAGCATTAAGGTTAAGTCTTAGGTTTCAGTCTCAGGGTTATGTCTTAGGATTAAGTCTTAGGGTTAAGTCTTAGGGTTAAGTATTAAATTTAAGTCTTAGGGTTAATTCTTAGGGTTATGTCCTAAAGATCACGTCTTAAGGTTAAATCTTAGGGTTAGGTCTTAAGGTTAAGACTTAAGATTAAGTCTTAGAGTTATGTCTTAGGGTTAAGTCTTAAGGTTAAGACTTAGAGTTAAGTATTTAAGGTTACGTCTTAGGTTTATTGTCTTAGGGTTAAGTCTTAGGGTGTTGTCTTAAGGTTAAGTATTAATATTAAGTCTTAGGGTTAAAGTCATAAGATTTAATCTCAGGGTTAACCCTTATGGTTATGTCATAAGTTTAAGTCTTAATTTTAAGTCTTGGGGATAAATCTTTGGGTTAAGTCTCACGGTTAATCTCAGGGTTAAGACTTAGGGTTAAGTCTTAAGGTTAAGTCTTAGGGTTTAGTCTTAGGGTTCAGTCGTAGGGTTAAGTCTCAGGGTTATGCCTTAGGGTTAAGTCTTATGTTTAAGTTAAGTCTTAGGTTTAAATCATAGGGTTAAGTCTTAGGGTTAAGTTTTAAGTTTAAGTCTTAGGGTTAAGTCTCAGGTTTAGTTTTTAAGGTTAAGTCTTAAGGTTAAGTCTTAATTATAAGTGTTAGGGTTAAGTCTTAAGGTTAAGTCTAAGGGTTAAGTCTCTAAGATTAAGTATTAGGTTTAAGTCTCAGGGTTAAGTCTTAGGGATAAGTCTTAAGGTTAAGTCTTAAATTCAAGTCCTAGGGTTAAGTTTTAAGGTTAAGTCTTAGGTTTAAGTCTCAGGGTTAACTGTTAAGGTTAAGACCTAAATTTAAGTCTTAGGGTTAAGCCTTAAGGATAAGACGTAAATTTGAGTCTTAGCGTTAAATCTTAAGGTTATGTCTTACGGTTAAGTGTTAAGGTTAAGTCTTAGATTTAAGTGTTATGGTTATGTCTTAAGGTTAAGTCTTAGTGTTAAGTCTTAGGATTAAGTCTTAAGGTTAACTCATAAATCTAAATCTTAGGGTTAAATCTTTGTGTTAAGTCTTAAGGTTAAATCTTAAGTCCTAGGGTTTGAGTCTTAGGTTTAAGTCTTAAATTTAAGTCTTTGGGATACGTCTTAGGGTTAAGTGTCAGGGTTAAGATTTATGTTTAATTCTTAAGTTTACGTCTTAGGGTTAAGTCTAAAAGTTTAGTCTTAAATTTAAGTCTTAGTGTTGTCTTCGGTTAAGTTATAGTGTTAAGTCTTAGGGTTACATCCTAAGGTTCAGTCTTATATTAAATTCTCAGGGTTAAGTCTTAGGGATAAGTCTTAAGGTTAAGCCTTAGTATTATGTCTTAAGATTCAGTCTTAAATTTAAATCTTAATAATAAGTCTTAAGGTTAAGGTTTGGGGATAAGTCTTAGGGTTAAGTCTCAGGGATAAGTCTTAGGGTTAAGTCTTAAGGTTAAATCTTAGGGTTAAGTCTTAAGGTTAAGTCTCAGGGTTAAGTCTTAGGTTAAGTATTAGTATTAAGTCTTAGGGTTAAGTCTTGTGGTTAAGTCCTAAATTTAAGTCTTAGGGTTATGTCTTAGGGATAAGTCTTAGGGTTAAGTCTTATGGTTAAGTCGTAAATTTAAGTCTTAGGGATAAGTCTTAAGGTGAAGTCTTAGGATCAAGTCTTAAGGTGAAGTCATTATGTTAATCCTTAGGGTTAAGTTTTAGGATTGTTTCTTAGGGTTAAGTCTTAATGTTAAGTGTCAGGTTAAGTCTTACAGTTAAGTCTTATGGTTACCTCTTAATGTTATGTCTTAGGGTTAAGTTATAAGGTTAAGTCTAAGGGTTAACTCCTAAGGTTAAGTGTTAAGTTTGAATATTAAAGTTAGGTCTTAAGGTTAAGACTTAGGGTTAAGTCTTATAGTTAAGTCTTTAGGGTTAAGTCTTAGGGTTAAGTTTTTGGCTTACGTCTTAGGGTAAAGTATTAAGGTTAAGTCTTAAACTTAAGTCTTAAGGTTGAGCCTTAAGGTTAAGTTTTAGGGTTAAGTCTTAGGCTTAATTTTTATGGTTAAGTCTTAAGGTTAAGTTTTAGGGTTAAGTCTTCTAGTTAAGTCTTAGGGTTAAGTCTCAGGTTTATGTCTTACGGTTAAGTCTTAAGGTTATGTTTTAAGGTTTAGTCTTGTAGTTAAGACTTAACGGTAAATCTGAAGGTTAAGTCTCATGGTTAAGTCTTAGGGATAAGTCTCAGGGTTAAGGCTCAAGGTAAGGTCTCAAGGTTAAGTCGTAAGGTTCTGTCTTAAGGCTGAGACTTAGGGTTAAGTCTTAAGGTTAAGTCTTATGGATTGAGTCTTAGGTTTACGTCTTAGAGTTAAGTCTTGGGGATATGGCTTAGGGTTAAGTCTCAGGGTTAAGTTTCAAGGCTAAGTTTCAATGTTAAGTCTCAGGGTTATGACTTAGGGTTAAGCATTAAGGTTAAGTCTTAGGTTTCAGTCTCAGGGTTATGTCTTAGGATTAAGTCTTAGGGTTAAGTCTTAGGGTTAAGTATTAAATTTAAGTCTTAGGGTTAATTCTTAGGGTTATGTCCTAAAGATCACGTCTTAAGGTTAAATCTTAGGGTTAGGTCTTAAGGTTAAGACTTAAGATTAAGTCTTAGAGTTATGTCTTAGGGTTAAGTCTTAAGGTTAAGACTTAGAGTTAAGTATTTAAGGTTACGTCTTAGGTTTATTGTCTTAGGGTTAAGTCTTAGGGTGTTGTCTTAAGGTTAAGTATTAATATTAAGTCTTAGGGTTAAAGTCATAAGATTTAATCTCAGGGTTAACTCTTATGGTTATGTCATAAGTTTAAGTCTTAATTTTAAGTCTTGGGGATAAATCTTTGGGTTAAGTCTCACGGTTAATCTCAGGGTTAAGACTTAGGGTTAAGTCTTAAGGTTAAGTCTTAGGGTTTAGTCTTAGGGTTCAGTCGTAGGGTTAAGTCTCAGGGTTATGCCTTAGGGTTAAGTCTTATGTTTAAGTTAAGTCTTAGGTTTAAATCATAGGGTTAAGTCTTAGGGTTAAGTTTTAAGTTTAAGTCTTAGGGTTAAGTCTCAGGTTTAGTTTTTAAGGTTAAGTCACAAGGTTAAGTCTTAATTATAAGTGTTAGGGTTAAGTCTTAAGGTTAAGTCTAAGGGTTAAGTCTCTAAGATTAAGTATTAGGTTTAAGTCTCAGGGTTAAGTCTTAGGGATAAGTCTTAAGGTTAAGTCTTAAATTCAAGTCCTAGGGTTAAGTTTTAAGGTTAAGTCTTAAGGTTAAGTCTCAGGGTTATGTCTTAGGGTTAAGTCTTAGGTTTAAGTCTCAGGGTTAAGTCTTAGGGTTAACTGTTAAGGTTAAGACCTAAATTTAAGTCTTAGGGTTAAGCCTTAAGGATAAGACGTAAATTTGAGTCTTAGCGTTAAATCTTAAGGTTATGTCTTACGGTTAAGTGTTAAGGTTAAGTCTTAGATTTAAGTGTTATGGTTATGTCTTAGTGTTAAGTCTTAGGATTAAGTCTTAAGGTTAACTCATAAATCTAAATCTTAGGGTTAAATCTTTGTGTTAAGTCTTAAGGTTAAATCTTAAGTCCTAGGGTTTGAGTCTTAGGTTTAAGTCTTAAATTTAAGTCTTTGGGATACGTCTTAGGGTTAAGTGTCAGGGTTAAGATTTATGTTTAATTCTTAAGTTTACGTCTTAGGGTTAAGTCTAAAAGTTTAGTCTTAAATTTAAGTCTTAGTGTTGTCTTCGGTTAAGTTATAGTGTTAAGTCTTAGGGTTACATCCTAAGGTTCAGTCTTATATTAAATTCTCAGGGTTAAGTCTTAGGGATAAGTCTTAAGGTTAAGCCTTAGTATTATGTCTTAAGATTCAGTCTTAAATTTAAATCTTAATAATAAGTCTTAAGGTTAAGGTTTGGGGATACGTCTTAGGGTTAAGTCTCAGGGATAAGTCTTAGGGTTAAGTCTCAGGGATAAGTCTTAGGGTTAAGTCTTAAGGTTAAATCTTAGGGTTAAGTCTTAAGGTTAAGTCTCAGGGTTAAGTCTTAGGTTAAGTATTAGTATTAAGTCTTAGGGTTAAGTCTTGTGGTTAAGTCCTAAATTTAAGTCTTAGGGTTATGTCTTAGGGATAAGTCTTAGGGTTAAGTCTTATGGTTAAGTCGTAAATTTAAGTCTTAGGGTTATGTCTTAGGGATAAGTCTTAAGGTGAAGTCTTAGGATCAAGTCTTAAGGTGAAGTCATTATGTTAATCCTTAGGGTTAAGTTTTAGGATTGTTTCTTAGGGTTAAGTCTTAATGTTAAGTGTCAGGTTAAGTCTTACAGTTAAGTCATATGGTTACCTCTTAATGTTATGTCTTAGGGTTAAGTTATAAGGTTAAGTCTAAGGGTTAACTCCTAAGGTTAAGTGTTAAGTTTGAATATTAAAGTTAGGTCTTAAGGTTAAGACTTAGGGTTAAGTCTTATAGTTAAGTCTTTAGGGTTAAGTCTTAGGGTTAAGTTTTTGGCTTATGTCTTAGGGTAAAGTATTAAGGTTAAGTCTTAAACTTAAGTCTTAACGTCAAGTCTTAAGGTTGAGCCTTAAGGTTAAGTTTTAGGGTTAAGTCTTAGGCTTAATTTTTATGGTTAAGTCTTAAGGTTAAGTTTTAGGGTTAAGTCTTCTAGTTAAGTCTTAGGGTTAAGTCTCAGGTTTATGTCTTACGGTTAAGTCTTAAGGTTATGTTTTAAGGTTTAGTCTTGTAGTTAAGACTTAACGGTAAATCTGAAGGTTAAGTCTCATGGTTAAGTCTTAGGGATAAGTCTCAGGGTTAAGGCTCAAGGTAAGGTCTCAAGGTTAAGTCCCAGGGTTAAGTCGTAAGGTTCTGTCTTAAGGCTGAGACTTAGGGTTAAGTCTTAAGGTTAAGTCTTATGGATTGAGTCTTAGGTTTACGTCTTAGAGTTAAGTCTTGGGGATATGGCTTAGGGTTAAGTCTCAGGGTTAAGTTTCAAGGCTAAGTTTCAATGTTAAGTCTCAGGGTTATGACTTAGGGTTAAGCATTAAGGTTAAGTCTTAGGTTTCAGTCTCAGGGTTATGTCTTAGGATTAAGTCTTAGGGTTAAGTCTTAGGGTTAAGTATTAAATTTAAGTCTTAGGGTTAATTCTTAGGGTTATGTCCTAAAGATCACGTCTTAAGGTTAAATCTTAGGGTTAGGTCTTAAGGTTAAGACTTAAGATTAAGTCTTAGAGTTATGTCTTAGGGTTAAGTCTTAAGGTTAAGACTTAGAGTTAAGTATTTAAGGTTACGTCTTAGGTTTATTGTCTTAGGGTTAAGTCTTAGGGTGTTGTCTTAAGGTTAAGTATTAATATTAAGTCTTAGGGTTAAAGTCATAAGATTTAATCTCAGGGTTAACCCTTATGGTTATGTCATAAGTTTAAGTCTTAATTTTAAGTCTTGGGGATAAATCTTTGGGTTAAGTCTCACGGTTAATCTCAGGGTTAAGACTTAGGGTTAAGTCTTAAGGTTAAGTCTTAGGGTTTAGTCTTAGGGTTCAGTCGTAGGGTTAAGTCTCAGGGTTATGCCTTAGGGTTAAGTCTTATGTTTAAGTTAAGTCTTAGGTTTAAATCATAGGGTTAAGTCTTAGGGTTAAGTTTTAAGTTTAAGTCTTAGGGTTAAGTCTCAGGTTTAGTTTTTAAGGTTAAGTCTTAAGGTTAAGTCTTAATTATAAGTGTTAGGGTTAAGTCTTAAGGTTAAGTCTAAGGGTTAAGTCTCTAAGATTAAGTATTAGGTTTAAGTCTCAGGGTTAAGTCTTAGGGATAAGTCTTAAGGTTAAGCCTTAGTATTATGTCTTAAGATTCAGTCTTAAATTTAAATCTTAATAATAAGTCTTAAGGTTAAGGTTTGGGGATAAGTCTTAGGGTTAAGTCTCAGGGATAAGTCTTAGGGTTAAGTCTCAGGGATAAGTCTTAGGGTTAAGTCTTAAGGTTAAATCTTAGGGTTAAGTCTTAAGGTTAAGTCTCAGGGTTAAGTCTTAGGTTAAGTATTAGTATTAAGTCTTAGGGTTAAGTCTTGTGGTTAAGTCCTAAATTTAAGTCTTAGGGTTATGTCTTAGGGATAAGTCTTAGGGTTAAGTCTTATGGTTAAGTCGTAAATTTAAGTCTTAGGGTTATGTCTTAGGGATAAGTCTTAAGGTGAAGTCTTAGGATCAAGTCTTAAGGTGAAGTCATTATGTTAATCCTTAGGGTTAAGTTTTAGGATTGTTTCTTAGGGTTAAGTCTTAATGTTAAGTGTCAGGTTAAGTCTTACAGTTAAGTCTTATGGTTACCTCTTAATGTTATGTCTTAGGGTTAAGTTATAAGGTTAAGTCTAAGGGTTAACTCCTAAGGTTAAGTGTTAAGTTTGAATATTAAAGTTAGGTCTTAAGGTTAAGACTTAGGGTTAAGTCTTATAGTTAAATCTTTAGGGTTAAGTCTTAGGGTTAAGTTTTTGGCTTACGTCTTAGGGTAAAGTATTAAGGTTAAGTCTTAAACTTAAGTCTTAACGTCAAGTCTTAAGGTTGAGCCTTAAGGTTAAGTTTTAGGGTTAAGTCTTAGGCTTAATTTTTATGGTTAAGTCTTAAGGTTAAGTTTTAGGGTTAAGTCTTCTAGTTAAGTCTCAGGGTTAAGTCTCAGGTTTATGTCTTACGGTTAAGTCTTAAGGTTATGTTTTAAGGTTTAGTCTTGTAGTTAAGACTTAACGGTAAATCTGAAGGTTAAGTCTCATGGTTAAGTCTTAGGGATAAGTCTCAGGGTTAAGGCTCAAGGTAAGGTCTCAAGGTTAAGTCCCAGGGTTAAGTCGTAAGGTTCTGTCTTAAGGCTGAGACTTAGGGTTAAGTCTTAAGGTTAAGTCTTATGGATTGAGTCTTAGGTTTACGTCTTAGAGTTAAGTCTTGGGGATATGGCTTAGGGTTAAGTCTCAGGGTTAAGTTTCAAGGCTAAGTTTCAATGTTAAGTCTCAGGGTTATGACTTAGGGTTAAGCATTAAGGTTAAGTCTTATGTTTCAGTCTCAGGGTTATGTCTTAGGATTAAGTCTTAGGGTTAAGTCTTAGGGTTAAGTATTAAATTTAAGTCTTAGGGTTAATTCTTAGGGTTATGTCCTAAAGATCACGTCTTAAGGTTAAATCTTAGGGTTAGGTCTTAAGGTTAAGACTTAAGATTAAGTCTTAGAGTTATGTCTTAGGGTTAAGTCTTAAGGTTAAGACTTAGAGTTAAGTATTTAAGGTTACGTCTTAGGTTTATTGTCTTAGGGTTAAGTCTTAGGGTGTTGTCTTAAGGTTAAGTATTAATATTAAGTCTTAGGGTTAAAGTCATAAGATTTAATCTCAGGGTTAACTCTTATGGTTATGTCATAAGTTTAAGTCTTAATTTTAAGTCTTGGGGATAAATCCTTGGGTTAAGTCTCACGGTTAATCTCAGGGTTAAGACTTAGGGTTAAGTCTTAAGGTTAAGTCTTAGGGTTTAGTCTTAGGGTTCAGTCGTAGGGTTAAGTCTCAGGGTTATGCCTTAGGGTTAAGTCTTATGTTTAAGTTAAGTCTTAGGTTTAAATCATAGGGTCAAGTCTTAGGGTTAAGTTTTAAGTTTAAGTCTTAGGGTTAAGTCTCAGGTTTAGTTTTTAAGGTTAAGTCACAAGGTTAAGTCTTAAGGTTAAGTCTTAATTATAAGTGTTAGGGTTAAGTCTTAAGGTTAAGTCTAAGGGTTAAGTCTCTAAGATTAAGTATTAGGTTTAAGTCTCAGGGTTAAGTCTTAGGGATAAGTCTTAAGGTTAAGTCTTAAATTCAAGTCCTAGGGTTAAGTTTTAAGGTTAAGTCTTAAGGTTAAGTATCAGGGTTATGTCTTAGGGTTAAGTCTTAGGTTTAAGTCTCAGGGTTAAGTCTTAGGGTTAACTGTTAAGGTTAAGACCTAAATTTAAGTCTTAGGGTTAAGCCTTAAGGATAAGACGTAAATTTGAGTCTTAGCGTTAAATCTTAAGGTTATGTCTTACGGTTAAGTGTTAAGGTTAAGTCTTAGATTTAAGTGTTATGGTTATGTCTTAAGGTTAAGTCTTAGTGTTAAGTCTTAGGATTAAGTCTTAAGGTTAACTCATAAATCTAAATCTTAGGGTTAAATCTTTGTGTTAAGTCTTAAGGTTAAATCTTAAGTCCTAGGGTTTGAGTCTTAGGTTTAAGTCTTAAATTTAAGTCTTTGGGATACGTCTTAGGGTTAAGTGTCAGGGTTAAGATTTATGTTTAATTCTTAAGTTTACGTCTTAGGGTTAAGTCTAAAAGTTTAGTCTTAAATTTAAGTCTTAGTGTTGTCTTCGGTTAAGTTATAGTGTTAAGTCTTAGGGTTACATCCTAAGGTTCAGTCTTATATTAAATTCTCAGGGTTAAGTCTTAGGGATAAGTCTTAAGGTTAAGCCTTAGTATTATGTCTTAAGATTCAGTCTTAAATTTAAATCTTAATAATAAGTCTTAAGGTTAAGGTTTGGGGATAAGTCTTAGGGTTAAGTCTCAGGGATAAGTCTTAGGGTTAAGTCTCAGGGATAAGTCTTAGGGTTAAGTCTTAAGGTTAAATCTTAGGGTTAAGTCTTAAGGTTAAGTCTCAGGGTTAAGTCTTAGGTTAAGTATTAGTATTAAGTCTTAGGGTTAAGTCTTGTGGTTAAGTCCTAAATTTAAGTCTTAGGGTTATGTCTTAGGGATAAGTCTTAGGGTTAAGTCTTATGGTTAAGTCGTAAATTTAAGTCTTAGGGTTATGTCTTAGGGATAAGTCTTAAGGTGAAGTCTTAGGATCAAGTCTTAAGGTGAAGTCATTATGTTAATCCTTAGGGTTAAGTTTTAGGATTGTTTCTTAGGGTTAAGTCTTAATGTTAAGTGTCAGGTTAAGTCTTACAGTTAAGCCTTATGGTTACCTCTTAATGTTATGTCTTAGGGTTAAGTTATAAGGTTAAGTCTAAGGGTTAACTCCTAAGGTTAAGTGTTAAGTTTGAATATTAAAGTTAGGTCTTAAGGTTAAGACTTAGGGTTAAGTCTTATAGTTAAGTCTTTAGGGTTAAGTCTTAGGGTTAAGTTTTTGGCTTACGTCTTAGGGTAAAGTATTAAGGTTAAGTCTTAAACTTAAGTCTTAACGTCAAGTCTTAAGGTTGAGCCTTAAGGTTAAGTTTTAGGGTTAAGTCTTAGGCTTAATTTTTATGGTTAAGTCTTAAGGTTAAGTTTTAGGGTTAAGTCTTCTAGTTAAGTCTTAGGGTTAAGTCTCAGGTTTATGTCTTACGGTTAAGTCTTAAGGTTATGTTTTAAGGTTTAGTCTTGTAGTTAAGACTTAACGGTAAATCTGAAGGTTAAGTCTCATGGTTAAGTCTTAGGGATAAGTCTCAGGGTTAAGGCTCAAGGTAAGGTCTCAAGGTTAAGTCCCAGGGTTAAGTCGTAAGGTTCTGTCTTAAGGCTGAGACTTAGGGTTAAGTCTTAAGGTTAAGTCTTATGGATTGAGTCTTAGGTTTACGTCTTAGAGTTAAGTCTTGGGGATATGGCTTAGGGTTAAGTCTCAGGGTTAAGTTTCAAGGCTAAGTTTCAATGTTCAGTCTCAGGGTTATGACTTAGGGTTAAGCATTAAGGTTAAGTCTTAGGTTTCAGTCTCAGGGTTATGTCTTAGGATTAAGTCTTAGGGTTAAGTCTTAGGGTTAAGTATTAAATTTAAGTCTTAGGGTTAATTCTTAGGGTTATGTCCTAAAGATCACGTCTTAAGGTTAAATCTTAGGGTTAGGTCTTAAGGTTAAGACTTAAGATTAAGTCTTAGAGTTATGTCTTAGGGTTAAGTCTTAAGGTTAAGACTTAGAGTTAAGTATTTAAGGTTACGTCTTAGGTTTATTGTCTTAGGGTTAAGTCTTAGGGTGTTGTCTTAAGGTTAAGTATTAATATTAAGTCTTAGGGTTAAAGTCATAAGATTTAATCTCAGGGTTAACTCTTATGGTTATGTCATAAGTTTAAGTCTTAATTTTAAGTCTTGGGGATAAATCCTTGGGTTAAGTCTCACGGTTAATCTCAGGGTTAAGACTTAGGGTTAAGTCTTAAGGTTAAGTCTTAGGGTTTAGTCTTAGGGTTCAGTCGTAGGGTTAAGTCTCAGGGTTATGCCTTAGGGTTAAGTCTTATGTTTAAGTTAAGTCTTAGGTTTAAATCATAGGGTTAAGTCTTAGGGTTAAGTTTTAAGTTTAAGTCTTAGGGTTAAGTCTCAGGTTTAGTTTTTAAGGTTAAGTCACAAGGTTAAGTCTTAATTATAAGTGTTAGGGTTAAGTCTTAAGGTTAAGTCTAAGGGTTAAGTCTCTAAGATTAAGTATTAGGTTTAAGTCTCAGGGTTAAGTCTTAGGGATAAGTCTTAAGGTTAAGTCTTAAATTCAAGTCCTAGGGTTAAGTTTTAAGGTTAAGTCTTAAGGTTAAGTCTCAGGGTTATGTCTTAGGGTTAAGTCTTAGGTTTAAGTCTCAGGGTTAAGTCTTAGGGTTAACTGTTAAGGTTAAGACCTAAATTTAAGTCTTAGGGTTAAGCCTTAAGGATAAGACGTAAATTTGAGTCTTAGCGTTAAATCTTAAGGTTATGTCTTACGGTTAAGTGTTAAGGTTAAGTCTTAGATTTAAGTGTTATGGTTATGTCTTAAGGTTAAGTCTTAGTGTTAAGTCTTAGGATTAAGTCTTAAGGTTAACTCATAAATCTAAATCTTAGGGTTAAATCTTTGTGTTAAGTCTTAAGGTTAAATCTTAAGTCCTAGGGTTTGAGTCTTAGGTTTAAGTCTTAAATTTAAGTCTTTGGGATACATCTTAGGGTTAAGTGTCAGGGTTAAGATTTATGTTTAATTCTTAAGTTTACGTCTTAGGGTTAAGTCTAAAAGTTTAGTCTTAAATTAAAGTCTTAGTGCTGTCTTCGGTTAAGTTATAGTGTTAAGTCTTAGGGTTACATCCTAAGGTTCAGTCTTATATTAAATTCTCAGGGTTAAGTCTTAGGGATAAGTCTTAAGGTTAAGCCTTAGTATTATGTCTTAAGATTCAGTCTTAAATTTAAATCTTAATAATAAGTCTTAAGGTTAAGGTTTGGGGATAAGTCTTAGGGTTAAGTCTCAGGGATAAGTCTTAGGGTTAAGTCTCAGGGATAAGTCTTAGGGTTAAGTCTTAAGGTTAAATCTTAGGGTTAAGTCTTAAGGTTAAGTCTCAGGGTTAAGTCTTAGGTTAAGTATTAGTATTAAGTCTTAGGGTTAAGTCTTGTGGTTAAGTCCTAAATTTAAGTCTTAGGGTTATGTCTTAGGGATAAGTCTTAGGGTTAAGTCTTATGGTTAAGTCGTAAATTTAAGTCTTAGGGATAAGTCTTAAGGTGAAGTCTTAGGATCAAGTCTTAAGGTGAAGTCATTATGTTAATCCTTAGGGTTAAGTTTTAGGATTGTTTCTTAGGGTTAAGTCTTAATGTTAAGTGTCAGGTTAAGTCTTACAGTTAAGTCTTATGGTTACCTCTTAATGTTATGTCTTAGGGTTAAGTTATAAGGTTAAGTCTAAGGGTTAACTCCTAAGGTTAAGTGTTAAGTTTGAATATTAAAGTTAGGTCTTAAGGTTAAGACTTAGGGTTAAGTCTTATAGTTAAGTCTTTAGGGTTAAGTCTTAGGGTTAAGTTTTTGGCTTACGTCTTAGGGTAAAGTATTAAGGTTAAGTCTTAAACTTAAGTCTTAACGTCAAGTCTTAAGGTTGAGCCTTAAGGTTAAGTTTTAGGGTTAAGTCTTAGGCTTAATTTTTATGGTTAAGTCTTAAGGTTAAGTTTTAGGGTTAAGTCTTCTAGTTAAGTCTTAGGGTTAAGTCTCAGGTTTATGTCTTACGGTTAAGTCTTAAGGTTATGTTTTAAGGTTTAGTCTTGTAGTTAAGACTTAACGGTAAATCTGAAGGTTAAGTCTCATGGTTAAGTCTTAGGGATAAGTCTCAGGGTTAAGGCTCAAGGTAAGGTCTCAAGGTTAAGTCCCAGGGTTAAGTCGTAAGGTTCTGTCTTAAGGCTGAGACTTAGGGTTAAGTCTTAAGGTTAAGTCTTATGGATTGAGTCTTAGGTTTACGTCTTAGAGTTAAGTCTTGGGGATATGGCTTAGGGTTAAGTCTCAGGGTTAAGTTTCAAGGCTAAGTTTCAATGTTCAGTCTCAGGGTTATGACTTAGGGTTAAGCATTAAGGTTAAGTCTTAGGTTTCAGTCTCAGGGTTATGTCTTAGGATTAAGTCTTAGGGTTAAGTCTTAGGGTTAAGTATTAAATTTAAGTCTTAGGGTTAATTCTTAGGGTTATGTCCTAAAGATCACGTCTTAAGGTTAAATCTTAGGGTTAGGTCTTAAGGTTAAGACTTAAGATTAAGTCTTAGAGTTATGTCTTAGGGTTAAGTCTTAAGGTTAAGACTTAGAGTTAAGTATTTAAGGTTACGTCTTAGGTTTATTGTCTTAGGGTTAAGTCTTAGGGTGTTGTCTTAAGGTTAAGTATTAATATTAAGTCTTAGGGTTAAAGTCATAAGATTTAATCTCAGGGTTAACTCTTATGGCTATGTCATAAGTTTAAGTCTTAATTTTAAGTCTTGGGGATAAATCCTTGGGTTAAGTCTCACGGTTAATCTCAGGGTTAAGACTTAGGGTTAAGTCTTAAGGTTAAGTCTTAGGGTTTAGTCTTAGGGTTCAGTCGTAGAGTTAAGTCTCAGGGTTATGCCTTAGGGTTAAGTCTTATGTTTAAGTTAAGTCTTAGGTTTAAATCATAGGGTTAAGTCTTAGGGTTAAGTTTTAAGTTTAAGTCTTAGGGTTAAGTCTCAGGTTTAGTTTTTAAGGTTAAGTCACAAGGTTAAGTCTTAATTATAAGTGTTAGGGTTAAGTCTTAAGGTTAAGTCTAAGGGTTAAGTCTCTAAGATTAAGTATTAGGTTTAAGTCTCAGGGTTAAGTCTTAGGGATAAGTCTTAAGGTTAAGTCTTAAATTCAAGTCCTAGGGTTAAGTTTTAAGGTTAAGTCTTAAGGTTAAGTCTCAGGGTTATGTCTTAGGGTTAAGTCTTAGGTTTAAGTCTCAGGGTTAAGTCTTAGGGTTAACTGTTAAGGTTAAGACCTAAATTTAAGTCTTAGGGTTAAGCCTTAAGGATAAGACGTAAATTTGAGTCTTAGCGTTAAATCTTAAGGTTATGTCTTACGGTTAAGTGTTAAGGTTAAGTCTTAGATTTAAGTGTTATGGTTATGTCTTAAGGTTAAGTCTTAGTGTTAAGTCTTAGGATTAAGTCTTAAGGTTAACTCATAAATCTAAATCTTAGGGTTAAATCTTTGTGTTAAGTCTTAAGGTTAAATCTTAAGTCCTAGGGTTTGAGTCTTAGGTTTAAGTCTTAAATTTAAGTCTTTGGGATACGTCTTAGGGTTAAGTGTCAGGGTTAAGATTTATGTTTAATTCTTAAGTTTACGTCTTAGGGTTAAGTCTAAAAGTTTAGTCTTAAATTTAAGTCTTAGTGTTGTCTTCGGTTAAGTTATAGTGTTAAGTCTTAGGGTTACATCCTAAGGTTCAGTCTTATATTAAATTCTCAGGGTTAAGTCTTAGGGATAAGTCTTAAGGTTAAGCCTTAGTATTATGTCTTAAGATTCAGTCTTAAATTTAAATCTTAATAATAAGTCTTAAGGTTAAGGTTTGGGGATAAGTCTTAGGGTTAAGTCTCAGGGATAAGTCTTAGGGTTAAGTCTCAGGGATAAGTCTTAGGGTTAAGTCTTAAGGTTAAATCTTAGGGTTAAGTCTTAAGGTTAAGTCTCAGGGTTAAGTCTTAGGTTAAGTATTAGTATTAAGTCTTAGGGTTAAGTCTTGTGGTTAAGTCCTAAATTTAAGTCTTAGGGTTATGTCTTAGGGATAAGTCTTAGGGTTAAGTCTTATGGTTAAGTCGTAAATTTAAGTCTTAGGGATAAGTCTTAAGGTGAAGTCTTAGGATCAAGTCTTAAGGTGAAGTCATTATGTTAATCCTTAGGGTTAAGTTTTAGGATTGTTTCTTAGGGTTAAGTCTTAATGTTAAGTGTCAGGTTAAGTCTTACAGTTAAGTCTTATGGTTACCTCTTAATGTTATGTCTTAGGGTTAAGTTATAAGGTTAAGTCTAAGGGTTAACTCCTAAGGTTAAGTGTTAATTTTGAATATTAAAGTTAGGTCTTAAGGTTAAGACTTAGGGTTAAGTCTTATAGTTATGTCTTTAGGGTTAAGTCTTAGGGTTAAGTTTTTGGCTTACGTCTTAGGGTAAAGTATTAAGGTTAAGTCTTAAACTTAAGTCTTAACGTCAAGTCTTAAGGTTGAGCCTTAAGGTTAAGTTTTAGGGTTAAGTCTTAGGCTTAATTTTTATGGTTAAGTCTTAAGGTTAAGTTTTAGGGTTAAGTCTTCTAGTTAAGTCTTAGGGTTAAGTCTCAGGTTTATGTCTTACGGTTAAGTCTTAAGGTTATGTTTTAAGGTTTAGTCTTGTAGTTAAGACTTAACGGTAAATCTGAAGGTTAAGTCTCATGGTTAAGTCTTAGGGATAAGTCTCAGGGTTAAGGCTCAAGGTAAGGTCTCAAGGTTAAGTCCCAGGGTTAAGTCGTAAGGTTCTGTCTTAAGGCTGAGACTTAGGGTTAAGTCTTAAGGTTAAGTCTTATGGATTGAGTCTTAGGTTTACGTCTTAGAGTTAAGTCTTGGGGATATGGCTTAGGGTTAAGTCTCAGGGTTAAGTTTCAAGGCTAAGTTTCAATGTTAAGTCTCAGGGTTATGACTTAGGGTTAAGCATTAAGGTTAAGTCTTAGGTTTCAGTCTCAGGGTTATGTCTTAGGATTAAGTCTTAGGGTTAAGTATTAAATTTAAGTCTTAGGGTTAATTCTTAGGGTTATGTCCTAAAGATCACGTCTTAAGGTTAAATCTTAGGGTTAGGTCTTAAGGTTAAGACTTAAGATTAAGTCTTAGAGTTATGTCTTAGGGTTAAGTCTTAAGGTTAAGACTTAGAGTTAAGTATTTAAGGTTACGTCTTAGGTTTATTGTCTTAGGGTTAAGTCTTAGGGTGTTGTCTTAAGGTTAAGTATTAATATTAAGTCTTAGGGTTAAAGTCATAAGATTTAATCTCAGGGTTAACTCTTATGGTTATGTCATAAGTTTAAGTCTTAATTTTAAGTCCTGGGGATAAATCCTTGGGTTAAGTCTCACGGTTAATCTCAGGGTTAAGACTTAGGGTTAAGTCTTAAGGTTAAGTCTTAGGGTTTAGTCTTAGGGTTCAGTCGTAGGGTTAAGTCTTAGGGATAAGTCTTAAGGTGAAGTCTTAGGATCAAGTCTTAAGGTGAAGTCATTATGTTAATCCTTAGGGTTAAGTTTTAGGATTGTTTCTTAGGGTTAAGTCTTAATGTTAAGTGTCAGGTTAAGTCTTACAGTTAAGTCTTATGGTTACCTCTTAATGTTATGTCTTAGGGTTAAGTTATAAGGTTAAGTCTAAGGGTTAACTCCTAAGGTTAAGTGTTAATTTTGAATATTAAAGTTAGGTCTTAAGGTTAAGACTTAGGGTTAAGTCTTATAGTTATGTCTTTAGGGTTAAGTCTTAGGGTTAAGTTTTTGGCTTACGTCTTAGGGTAAAGTATTAAGGTTAAGTCTTAAACTTAAGTCTTAACGTCAAGTCTTAAGGTTGAGCCTTAAGGTTAAGTTTTAGGGTTAAGTCTTAGGCTTAATTTTTATGGTTAAGTCTTAAGGTTAAGTTTTAGGGTTAAGTCTTCTAGTTAAGTCTTAGGGTTAAGTCTCAGGTTTATGTCTTACGGTTAAGTCTTAAGGTTATGTTTTAAGGTTTAGTCTTGTAGTTAAGACTTAACGGTAAATCTGAAGGTTAAGTCTCATGGTTAAGTCTTAGGGATAAGTCTCAGGGTTAAGGCTCAAGGTAAGGTCTCAAGGTTAAGTCCCAGGGTTAAGTCGTAAGGTTCTGTCTTAAGGCTGAGACTTAGGGTTAAGTCTTAAGGTTAAGTCTTATGGATTGAGTCTTAGGTTTACGTCTTAGAGTTAAGTCTTGGGGATATGGCTTAGGGTTACGTCTCAGGGTTAAGTTTCAAGGCTAAGTTTCAATGTTAAGTCTCAGGGTTATGACTTAGGGTTAAGCATTAAGGTTAAGTCTTAGGTTTCAGTCTCAGGGTTATGTCTTAGGATTAAGTCTTAGGGTTAAGTCTTAGGGTTAAGTATTAAATTTAAGTCTTAGGGTTAATTCTTAGGGTTATGTCCTAAAGATCACGTCTTAAGGTTAAATCTTAGGGTTAGGTCTTAAGGTTAAGACTTAAGATTAAGTCTTAGAGTTATGTCTTAGGGTTAAGTCTTAAGGTTAAGACTTAGAGTTAAGTATTTAAGGTTACGTCTTAGGTTTATTGTCTTAGGGTTAAGTCTTAGGGTGTTGTCTTAAGGTTAAGTATTAATATTAAGTCTTAGGGATAAAGTCATAAGATTTAATCTCAGGGTTAACTCTTATGGTTATGTCATAAGTTTAAGTCTTAATTTTAAGTCCTGGGGATAAATCCTTGGGTTAAGTCTCACGGTTAATCTCAGGGTTAAGACTTAGGGTTAAGTCTTAAGGTTAAGTCTTAGGGTTTAGTCTTAGGGTTCAGTCGTAGGGTTAAGTCTTAGGGATAAGTCTTAAGGTGAAGTCTTAGGATCAAGTCTTAAGGTGAAGTCATTATGTTAATCCTTAGGGTTAAGTTTTAGGATTGTTTCTTAGGGTTAAGTCTTAATGTTAAGTGTCAGGTTAAGTCTTACAGTTAAGTCTTGTGGTTACCTCTTAATGTTATGTCTTAGGGTTAAGTTATAAGGTTAAGTCTAAGGGTTAACTCCTAAGGTTAAGTGTTAAGTTTGAATATTAAAGTTAGGTCTTAAGGTTAAGACTTAGGGTTAAGTCTTATAGTTAAGTCTTTAGGGTTAAGTCTTAGGGTTAAGTTTTTGGCTTACGTCTTAGGGTAAAGTATTAAGGTTAAATCTTAAACTTAAGTCTTAACGTCAAGTCTTAAGGTTGAGCCTTAAGGTTAAGTTTTAGGGTTAAGTCTTAGGCTTAATTTTTATGGTTAAGTCTTAAGGTTAAGTTTTAGGGTTAAGTCTTCTAGTTAAGTCTTAGGGTTAAGTCTCAGGTTTATGTCTTACGGTTAAGTCTTAAGGTTATGTTTTAAGGTTTAGTCTTGTAGTTAAGACTTAACGGTAAATCTGAAGGTTAAGTCTCATGGTTAAGTCTTAGGGATAAGTCTCAGGGTTAAGGCTCAAGGTAAGGTCTCAAGGTTAAGTCCCAGGGTTAAGTCGTAAGGTTCTGTCTTAAGGCTGAGACTTAGGGTTAAGTCTTAAGGTTAAGTCTTATGGATTGAGTCTTAGGTTTACGTCTTAGAGTTAAGTCTTGGGGATATGGCTTAGGGTTAAGTCTCAAGGCTAAGTTTCAATGTTCAGTCTCAGGGTTATGACTTAGGGTTAAGCATTAAGGTTAAGTCTTAGGTTTCAGTCTCAGGGTTATGTCTTAGGATTAAGTCTTAGGGTTAAGTCTTAGGGTTAAGTATTAAATTTAAGTCTTAGGGTTAATTCTTAGGGTTATGTCCTAAAGATCACGTCTTAAGGTTAAATCTTAGGGTTAGGTCTTAAGGTTAAGACTTAAGATTAAGTCTTAGAGTTATGTCTTAGGGTTAAGTCTTAAGGTTAAGACTTAGAGTTAAGTATTTAAGGTTACGTCTTAGGTTTATTGTCTTAGGGTTAAGTCTTAGGGTGTTGTCTTAAGGTTAAGTATTAATATTAAGTCTTAGGGTTAAAGTCATAAGATTTAATCTCAGGGTTAACTTATGGTTATGTCATAAGTTTAAGTCTTAATTTTAAGTCTTGGGGATAAATCCTTGGGTTAAGTCTCACGGTTAATCTCAGGGTTAAGACTTAGGGTTAAGTCTTAAGGTTAAGTCTTAGGGTTTAGTCTTAGGGTTCAGTCGTAGGGTTAAGTCTCAGGGTTATGCCTTAGGGTTAAGTCTTATGTTTAAGTTAAGTCTTAGGTTTAAATCATAGGGTTAAGTCTTAGGGTTAAGTTTTAAGTTTAAGTCTTAGGGTTAAGTCTCAGGTTTAGTTTTTAAGGTTAAGTCACAAGGTTAAGTCTTAAGGTTAAGTCTTAATTATAAGTGTTAGGGTTAAGTCTTAAGGTTAAGTCTAAGGGTTAAGTCTCTAAGATTAAGTATTAGGTTTAAGTCTCAGGGTTAAGTCTTAGGGATAAGTCTTAAGGTTAAGTCTTAAATTCAAGTCCTAGGGTTAAGTTTTAAGGTTAAGTCTTAAGGTTAAGTCTCAGGGTTATGTCTTAGGGTTAAGTCTTAGGTTTAAGTCTCAGGGTTAAGTCTTAGGGTTAACTGTTAAGGTTAAGACCTAAATTTAAGTCTTAGGGTTAAGCCTTAAGGATAAGACGTAAATTTGAGTCTTAGCGTTAAATCTTAAGGTTATGTCTTACGGTTAAGTGTTAAGGTTAAGTCTTAGATTTAAGTGTTATGGTTATGTCTTAAGGTTAAGTCTTAGTGTTAAGTCTTAGGATTAAGTCTTAAGGTTAACTCATAAATCTAAATCTTAGGGTTAAATCTTTGTGTTAAGTCTTAAGGTTAAATCTTAAGTCCTAGGGTTTGAGTCTTAGGTTTAAGTCTTAAATTTAAGTCTTTGGGATACGTCTTAGGGTTAAGTGTCAGGGTTAAGATTTATGTTTAATTCTTAAGTTTACGTCTTAGGGTTAAGTCTAAAAGTTTAGTCTTAAATTTAAGTCTTAGTGCTGTCTTCGGTTAAGTTATAGTGTTAAGTCTTAGGGTTACATCCTAAGGTTCAGTCTTATATTAAATTCTCAGGGTTAAGTCTTAGGGATAAGTCTTAAGGTTAAGCCTTAGTATTATGTCTTAAGATTCAGTCTTAAATTTAAATCTTAATAATAAGTCTTAAGGTTAAGGTTTGGGGATAAGTCTTAGGGTTAAGTCTCAGGGATAAGTCTTAGGGTTAAGTCTCAGGGATAAGTCTTAGGGTTAAGTCTTAAGGTTAAATCTTAGGGTTAAGTCTTAAGGTTAAGTCTCAGGGTTAAGTCTTAGGTTAAGTATTAGTATTAAGTCTTAGGGTTAAGTCTTGTGGTTAAGTCCTAAATTTAGGTCTTAGGGTTATGTCTTAGGGATAAGTCTTAGGGTTAAGTCTTATGGTTAAGTCGTAAATTTAAGTCTTAGGGTTATGTCTTAGGGATAAGTCTTAAGGTGAAGTCTTAGGATCAAGTCTTAAGGTGAAGTCATTATGTTAATCCTTAGGGTTAAGTTTTAGGATTGTTTCTTAGGGTTAAGTCTTAATGTTAAGTGTCAGGTTAAGTCTTACAGTTAAGTCTTGTGGTTACCTCTTAATGTTATGTCTTAGGGTTAAGTTATAAGGTTAAGTCTAAGGGTTAACTCCTAAGGTTAAGTGTTAAGTTTGAATATTAAAGTTAGGTCTTAAGGTTAAGACTTAGGGTTAAGTCTTATAGTTAAGTCTTTAGGCTTAAGTCTTAGGGTTAAGTTTTTGGCTTACGTCTTAGGGTAAAGTATTAAGGTTAAGTCTTAAACTTAAGTCTTAACGTCAAGTCTTAAGGTTGAGCCTTAAGGTTAAGTTTTAGGGTTAAGTCTTAGGCTTAATTTTTATGGTTAAGTCTTAAGGTTAAGTTTTAGGGTTAAGTCTTCTAGTTAAGTCTTAGGGTTAAGTCTCAGGTTTATGTCTTACGGTTAAGTCTTAAGGTTATGTTTTAAGGTTTAGTCTTGTAGTTAAGACTTAACGGTAAATCTGAAGGTTAAGTCTCATGGTTAAGTCTTAGGGATAAGTCTCAGGGTTAAGGCTCAAGGTAAGGTCTCAAGGTTAAGTCCCAGGGTTAAGTCGTAAGGTTCTGTCTTAAGGCTGAGACTTAGGGTTAAGTCTTAAGGTTAAGTCTTATGGATTGAGTCTTAGGTTTACGTCTTAGAGTTAAGTCTTGGGGATATGGCTTAGGGTTAAGTCTCAAGGCTAAGTTTCAATGTTCAGTCTCAGGGTTATGACTTAGGGTTAAGCATTAAGGTTAAGTCTTAGGTTTCAGTCTCAGGGTTATGTCTTAGGATTAAGTCTTAGGGTTAAGTCTTAGGGTTAAGTATTAAATTTAAGTCTTAGGGTTAATTCTTAGGGTTATGTCCTAAAGATCACGTCTTAAGGTTAAATCTTAGGGTTAGGTCTTAAGGTTAAGACTTAAGATTAAGTCTTAGAGTTATGTCTTAGGGTTAAGTCTTAAGGTTAAGACTTAGAGTTAAGTATTTAACGTTACGTCTTAGGTTTATTGTCTTAGGGTTAAGTCTTAGGGTGTTGTCTTAAGGTTAAGTATTAATATTAAGTCTTAGGGTTAAAGTCATAAGATTTAATCTCAGGGTTAACTTATGGTTATGTCATAAGTTTAAGTCTTAATTTTAAGTCTTGGGGATAAATCCTTGGGTTAAGTCTCACGGTTAATCTCAGGGTTAAGACTTAGGGTTAAGTCTTAAGGTTAAGTCTTAGGGTTTAGTCTTAGGGTTCAGTCGTAGGGTTAAGTCTCAGGGTTATGCCTTAGGGTTAAGTCTTATGTTTAAGTTAAGTCTTAGGTTTAAATCATAGGGTTAAGTCTTAGGGTTAAGTTTTAAGTTTAAGTCTTAGGGTTAAGTCTCAGGTTTAGTTTTTAAGGTTAAGTCACAAGGTTAAGTCTTAAGGTTAAGTCTTAATTATAAGTGTTAGGGTTAAGTCTTAAGGTTAAGTCTAAGGGTTAAGTCTCTAAGATTAAGTATTAGGTTTAAGTCTCAGGGTTAAGTCTTAGGGATAAGTCTTAAGGTTAAGTCTTAAATTCAAGTCCTAGGGTTAAGTTTTAAGGTTAAGTCTTAAGGTTAAGTCTCAGGGTTATGTCTTAGGGTTAAGTCTTAGGTTTAAGTCTCAGGGTTAAGTCTTAGGGTTAACTGTTAAGGTTAAGACCTAAATTTAAGTCTTAGGGTTAAGCCTTAAGGATAAGACGTAAATTTGAGTCTTAGCGTTAAATCTTAAGGTTATGTCTTACGGTTAAGTGTTAAGGTTAAGTCTTAGATTTAAGTGTTATGGTTATGTCTTAAGGTTAAGTCTTAGTGTTAAGTCTTAGGATTAAGTCTTAAGGTTAACTCATAAATCTAAATCTTAGGGTTAAATCTTTGTGTTAAGTCTTAAGGTTAAATCTTAAGTCCTAGGGTTTGAGTCTTAGGTTTAAGTCTTAAATTTAAGTCTTTGGGATACGTCTTAGGGTTAAGTGTCAGGGTTAAGATTTATGTTTAATTCTTAAGTTTACGTCTTAGGGTTAAGTCTAAAAGTTTAGTCTTAAATTTAAGTCTTAGTGCTGTCTTCGGTTAAGTTATAGTGTTAAGTCTTAGGGTTACATCCTAAGGTTCAGTCTTATATTAAATTCTCAGGGTTAAGTCTTAGGGATAAGTCTTAAGGTTAAGCCTTAGTATTATGTCTTAAGATTCAGTCTTAAATTTAAATCTTAATAATAAGTCTTAAGGTTAAGGTTTGGGGATAAGTCTTAGGGTTAAGTCTCAGGGATAAGTCTTAGGGTTAAGTCTCAGGGATAAGTCTTAGGGTTAAGTCTTAAGGTTAAATCTTAGGGTTAAGTCTTAAGGTTAAGTCTCAGGGTTAAGTCTTAGGTTAAGTATTAGTATTAAGTCTTAGGGTTAAGTCTTGTGGTTAAGTCCTAAATTTAGGTCTTAGGGTTATGTCTTAGGGATAAGTCTTAGGGTTAAGTCTTATGGTTAAGTCGTAAATTTAAGTCTTAGGGTTATGTCTTAGGGATAAGTCTTAAGGTGAAGTCTTAGGATCAAGTCTTAAGGTGAAGTCATTATGTTAATCCTTAGGGTTAAGTTTTAGGATTGTTTCTTAGGGTTAAGTCTTAATGTTAAGTGTCAGGTTAAGTCTTACAGTTAAGTCTTATGGTTACCTCTTAATGTTATGTCTTAGGGTTAAGTTATAAGGTTAAGTCTAAGGGTTAACTCCTAAGGTTAAGTGTTAAGTTTGAATATTAAAGTTAGGTCTTAAGGTTAAGACTTAGGGTTAAGTCTTATAGTTAAGTCTTTAGGCTTAAGTCTTAGGGTTAAGTTTTTGGCTTACGTCTTAGGGTAAAGTATTAAGGTTAAGTCTTAAACTTAAGTCTTAACGTCAAGTCTTAAGGTTGAGCCTTAAGGTTAAGTTTTAGGGTTAAGTCTTAGGCTTAATTTTTATGGTTAAGTCTTAAGGTTAAGTTTTAGGGTTAAGTCTTCTAGTTAAGTCTTAGGGTTAAGTCTCAGGTTTATGTCTTACGGTTAAGTCTTAAGGTTATGTTTTAAGGTTTAGTCTTGTAGTTAAGACTTAACGGTAAATCTGAAGGTTAAGTCTCATGGTTAAGTCTTAGGGATAAGTCTCAGGGTTAAGGCTCAAGGTAAGGTCTCAAGGTTAAGTCCCAGGGTTAAGTCGTAAGGTTCTGTCTTAAGGCTGAGACTTAGGGTTAAGTCTTAAGGTTAAGTCTTATGGATTGAGTCTTAGGTTTACGTCTTAGAGTTAAGTCTTGGGGATATGGCTTAGGGTTAAGTCTCAAGGCTAAGTTTCAATGTTCAGTCTCAGGGTTATGACTTAGGGTTAAGCATTAAGGTTAAGTCTTAGGTTTCAGTCTCAGGGTTATGTCTTAGGATTAAGTCTTAGGGTTAAGTCTTAGGGTTAAGTATTAAATTTAAGTCTTAGGGTTAATTCTTAGGGTTATGTCCTAAAGATCACGTCTTAAGGTTAAATCTTAGGGTTAGGTCTTAAGGTTAAGACTTAAGATTAAGTCTTAGAGTTATGTCTTAGGGTTAAGTCTTAAGGTTAAGACTTAGAGTTAAGTATTTAAGGTTACGTCTTAGGTTTATTGTCTTAGGGTTAAGTCTTAGGGTGTTGTCTTAAGGTTAAGTATTAATATTAAGTCTTAGGGTTAAAGTCATAAGATTTAATCTCAGGGTTAACTTATGGTTATGTCATAAGTTTAAGTCTTAATTTTAAGTCTTGGGGATAAATCCTTGGGTTAAGTCTCACGGTTAATCTCAGGGTTAAGACTTAGGGTTAAGTCTTAAGGTTAAGTCTTAGGGTTTAGTCTTAGGGTTCAGTCGTAGGGTTAAGTCTCAGGGTTATGCCTTAGGGTTAAGTCTTATGTTTAAGTTAAGTCTTAGGTTTAAATCATAGGGTTAAGTCTTAGGGTTAAGTTTTAAGTTTAAGTCTTAGGGTTAAGTCTCAGGTTTAGTTTTTAAGGTTAAGTCACAAGGTTAAGTCTTAAGGTTAAGTCTTAATTATAAGTGTTAGGGTTAAGTCTTAAGGTTAAGTCTAAGGGTTAAGTCTCTAAGATTAAGTATTAGGTTTAAGTCTCAGGGTTAAGTCTTAGGGATAAGTCTTAAGGTTAAGTCTTAAATTCAAGTCCTAGGGTTAAGTTTTAAGGTTAAGTCTTAAGGTTAAGTCTCAGGGTTATGTCTTAGGGTTAAGTCTTAGGTTTAAGTCTCAGGGTTAAGTCTTAGGGTTAACTGTTAAGGTTAAGACCTAAATTTAAGTCTTAGGGTTAAGCCTTAAGGATAAGACGTAAATTTGAGTCTTAGCGTTAAATCTTAAGGTTATGTCTTACGGTTAAGTGTTAAGGTTAAGTCTTAGATTTAAGTGTTATGGTTATGTCTTAAGGTTAAGTCTTAGTGTTAAGTCTTAGGATTAAGTCTTAAGGTTAACTCATAAATCTAAATCTTAGGGTTAAATCTTTGTGTTAAGTCTTAAGGTTAAATCTTAAGTCCTAGGGTTTGAGTCTTAGGTTTAAGTCTTAAATTTAAGTCTTTGGGATACGTCTTAGGGTTAAGTGTCAGGGTTAAGATTTATGTTTAATTCTTAAGTTTACGTCTTAGGGTTAAGTCTAAAAGTTTAGTCTTAAATTTAAGTCTTAGTGTTGTCTTCGGTTAAGTTATAGTGTTAAGTCTTAGGGTTACATCCTAAGGTTCAGTCTTATATTAAATTCTCAGGGTTAAGTCTTAGGGATAAGTCTTAAGGTTAAGCCTTAGTATTATGTCTTAAGATTCAGTCTTAAATTTAAATCTTAATAATAAGTCTTAAGGTTAAGGTTTGGGGATAAGTCTTAGGGTTAAGTCTCAGGGATAAGTCTTAGGGTTAAGTCTTAAGGTTAAATCTTAGGGTTAAGTCTTAAGGTTAAGTCTCAGGGTTAAGTCTTAGGTTAAGTATTAGTATTAAGTCTTAGGGTTAAGTCTTGTGGTTAAGTCCTAAATTTAAGTCTTAGGGTTATGTCTTAGGGATAAGTCTTAGGGTTAAGTCTTATGGTTAAGTCGTAAATTTAAGTCTTAGGGATAAGTCTTAAGGTGAAGTCTTAGGATCAAGTCTTAAGGTGAAGTCATTATGTTAATCCTTAGGGTTAAGTTTTAGGATTGTTTCTTAGGGTTAAGTCTTAATGTTAAGTGTCAGGTTAAGTCTTACAGTTAAGTCTTATGGTTACCTCTTAATGTTATGTCTTAGGGTTAAGTTATAAGGTTAAGTCTAAGGGTTAACTCCTAAGGTTAAGTGTTAAGTTTGAATATTAAAGTTAGGTCTTAAGGTTAAGACTTAGGGTTAAGTCTTATAGTTAAGTCTTTAGGCTTAAGTCTTAGGGTTAAGTTTTTGGCTTACGTCTTAGGGTAAAGTATTAAGGTTAAGTCTTAAACTTAAGTCTTAACGTCAAGTCTTAAGGTTGAGCCTTAAGGTTAAGTTTTAGGGTTAAGTCTTAGGCTTAATTTTTATGGTTAAGTCTTAAGGTTAAGTTTTAGGGTTAAGTCTTCTAGTTAAGTCTTAGGGTTAAGTCTCAGGTTTATGTCTTACGGTTAAGTCTTAAGGTTATGTTTTAAGGTTTAGTCTTGTAGTTAAGACTTAACGGTAAATCTGAAGGTTAAGTCTCATGGTTAAGTCTTAGGGATAAGTCTCAGGGTTAAGGCTCAAGGTAAGGTCTCAAGGTTAAGTCCCAGGGTTAAGTCGTAAGGTTCTGTCTTAAGGCTGAGACTTAGGGTTAAGTCTTAAGGTTAAGTCTTATGGATTGAGTCTTAGGTTTACGTCTTAGAGTTAAGTCTTGGGGATATGGCTTAGGGTTAAGTCTCAGGGTTAAGTTTCAAGGCTAAGTTTCAATGTTCAGTCTCAGGGTTATGACTTAGGGTTAAGCATTAAGGTTAAGTCTTAGGTTTCAGTCTCAGGGTTATGTCTTAGGATTAAGTCTTAGGGTTAAGTCTTAGGGTTAAGTATTAAATTTAAGTCTTAGGGTTGATTCTTAGGGTTATGTCCTAAAGATCACGTCTTAAGGTTAAATCTTAGGGTTAGGTCTTAAGGTTAAGACTTAAGATTAAGTCTTAGAGTTATGTCTTAGGGTTAAGTCTTAAGGTTAAGACTTAGAGTTAAGTATTTAAGGTTACGTCTTAGGTTTATTGTCTTAGGGTTAAGTCTTAGGGTGTTGTCTTAAGGTTAAGTATTAATATTAAGTCTTAGGGTTAAAGTCATAAGATTTAATCTCAGGGTTAACTCTTATGGTTATGTCATAAGTTTAAGTCTTAATTTTAAGTCTTGGGGATAAATCCTTGGGTTAAGTCTCACGGTTAATCTCAGGGTTAAGACTTAGGGTTAAGTCTTAAGGTTAAGTCTTAGGGTTTAGTCTTAGGGTTCAGTCGTAGGGTTAAGTCTCAGGGTTATGCCTTAGGGTTAAGTCTTATGTTTAAGTTAAGTCTTAGGTTTAAATCATAGGGTTAAGTCTTAGGGTTAAGTTTTAAGTTTAAGTCTTAGGGTTAAGTCTCAGGTTTAGTTTTTAAGGTTAAGTCACAAGGTTAAGTCTTAAGGTTAAGTCTTAATTATAAGTGTTAGGGTTAAGTCTTAAGGTTAAGTCTAAGGGTTAAGTCTCTAAGATTAAGTATTAGGTTTAAGTCTCAGGGTTAAGTCTTAGGGATAAGTCTTAAGGTTAAGTCTTAAATTCAAGTCCTAGGGTTAAGTTTTAAGGTTAAGTCTTAAGGTTAAGTCTCAGGGTTATGTCTTAGGGTTAAGTCTTAGGTTTAAGTCTCAGGGTTAAGTCTTAGGGTTAACTGTTAAGGTTAAGACCTAAATTTAAGTCTTAGGGTTAAGCCTTAAGGATAAGACGTAAATTTGAGTCTTAGCGTTAAATCTTAAGGTTATGTCTTACGGTTAAGTGTTAAGGTTAAGTCTTAGATTTAAGTGTTATGGTTATGTCTTAAGGTTAAGTCTTAGTGTTAAGTCTTAGGATTAAGTCTTAAGGTTAACTCATAAATCTAAATCTTAGGGTTAAATCTTTGTGTTAAGTCTTAAGGTTAAATCTTAAGTCCTAGGGTTTGAGTCTTAGGTTTAAGTCTTAAATTTAAGTCTTTGGGATACGTCTTAGGGTTAAGTGTCAGGGTTAAGATTTATGTTTAATTCTTAAGTTTACGTCTTAGGGTTAAGTCTAAAAGTTTAGTCTTAAATTTAAGTCTTAGTGTTGTCTTCGGTTAAGTTATAGTGTTAAGTCTTAGGGTTACATCCTAAGGTTCAGTCTTATATTAAATTCTCAGGGTTAAGTCTTAGGGATAAGTCTTAAGGTTAAGCCTTAGTATTATGTCTTAAGATTCAGTCTTAAATTTAAATCTTAATAATAAGTCTTAAGGTTAAGGTTTGGGGATAAGTCTTAGGGTTAAGTCTCAGGGATAAGTCTTAGGGTTAAGTCTCAGGGATAAGTCTTAGGGTTAAGTCTTAAGGTTAAATCTTAGGGTTAAGTCTTAAGGTTAAGTCTCAGGGTTAAGTCTTAGGTTAAGTATTAGTATTAAGTCTTAGGGTTAAGTCTTGTGGTTAAGTCCTAAATTTAAGTCTTAGGGTTATGTCTTAGGGATAAGTCTTAGGGTTAAGTCTTATGGTTAAGTCGTAAATTTAAGTCTTAGGGATAAGTCTTAAGGTGAAGTCTAAGGATCAAGTCTTAAGGTGAAGTCATTATGTTAATCCTTAGGGTTAAGTTTTAGGATTGTTTCTTAGGGTTAAGTCTTAATGTTAAGTGTCAGGTTAAGTCTTACAGTTAAGTCTTATGGTTACCTCTTAATGTTATGTCTTAGGGTTAAGTTATAAGGTTAAGTCTAAGGGTTAACTCCTAAGGTTAAGTGTTAAGTTTGAATATTAAAGTTAGGTCTTAAGGTTAAGACTTAGGGTTAAGTCTTATAGTTAAGTCTTTAGGGTTAAGTCTTAGGGTTAAGTTTTTGGCTTACGTCTTAGGGTAAAGTATTAAGGTTAAGTCTTAAACTTAAGTCTTAACGTCAAGTCTTAAGGTTGAGCCTTAAGGTTAAGTTTTAGGGTTAAGTCTTAGGCTTAATTTTTATGGTTAAGTCTTAAGGTTAAGTTTTAGGGTTAAGTCTTCTAGTTAAGTCTTAGGGTTAAGTCTCAGGTTTATGTCTTACGGTTAAGTCTTAAGGTTATGTTTTAAGGTTTAGTCTTGTAGTTAAGACTTAACGGTAAATCTGAAGGTTAAGTCTCATGGTTAAGTCTTAGGGATAAGTCTCAGGGTTAAGGCTCAAGGTAAGGTCTCAAGGTTAAGTCCCAGGGTTAAGTCGTAAGGTTCTGTCTTAAGGCTGAGACTTAGGGTTAAGTCTTAAGGTTAAGTCTTATGGATTGAGTCTTAGGTTTACGTCTTAGAGTTAAGTCTTGGGGATATGGCTTAGGGTTAAGTCTCAGGGTTAAGTTTCAAGGCTAAGTTTCAATGTTAAGTCTCAGGGTTATGACTTAGGGTTAAGCATTAAGGTTAAGTCTTAGGTTTCAGTCTCAGGGTTATGTCTTAGGATTAAGTCTTAGGGTTAAGTCTTAGGGTTAAGTATTAAATTTAAGTCTTAGGGTTAATTCTTAGGGTTATGTCCTAAAGATCACGTCTTAAGGTTAAATCTTAGGGTTAGGTCTTAAGGTTAAGACTTAAGATTAAGTCTTAGAGTTATGTCTTAGGGTTAAGTCTTAAGGTTAAGACTTAGAGTTAAGTATTTAAGGTTACGTCTTAGGTTTATTGTCTTAGGGTTAAGTCTTAGGGTGTTGTCCTAAGGTTAAGTATTAATATTAAGTCTTAGGGTTAAAGTCATAAGATTTAATCTCAGGGTTAACTCTTATGGTTATGTCATAAGTTTAAGTCTTAATTTTAAGTCTTGGGGATAAATCCTTGGGTTAAGTCTCACGGTTAATCTCAGGGTTAAGACTTAGGGTTAAGTCTTAAGGTTAAGTCTTAGGGTTTAGTCTTAGGGTTCAGTCGTAGGGTTAAGTCTCAGGGTTATGCCTTAGGGTTAAGTCTTATGTTTAAGTTAAGTCTTAGGTTTAAATCATAGGGTTAAGTCTTAGGGTTAAGTTTTAAGTTTAAGTCTTAGGGTTAAGTCTCAGGTTTAGTTTTTAAGGTTAAGTCACAAGGTTAAGTCTTAAGGTTAAGTCTTAATTATAAGTGTTAGGGTTAAGTCTTAAGGTTAAGTCTAAGGGTTAAGTCTCTAAGATTAAGTATTAGGTTTAAGTCTCAGGGTTAAGTCTTAGGGATAAGTCTTAAGGTTAAGTCTTAAATTCAAGTCCTAGGGTTAAGTTTTAAGGTTAAGTCTTAAGGTTAAGTCTCAGGGTTATGTCTTAGGGTTAAGTCTTAGGTTTAAGTCTCAGGGTTAAGTCTTAGGGTTAACTGTTAAGGTTAAGACCTAAATTTAAGTCTTAGGGTTAAGCCTTAAGGATAAGACGTAAATTTGAGTCTTAGCATTAAATCTTAAGGTTATGTCTTACGGTTAAGTGTTAAGGTTAAGTCTTAGATTTAAGTGTTATGGTTATGTCTTAAGGTTAAGTCTTAGTGTTAAGTCTTAGGATTAAGTCTTAAGGTTAACTCATAAATCTAAATCTTAGGGTTAAATCTTTGTGTTAAGTCTTAAGGTTAAATCTTAAGTCCTAGGGTTTGAGTCTTAGGTTTAAGTCTTAAATTTAAGTCTTTGGGATACGTCTTAGGGTTAAGTGTCAGGGTTAAGATTTATGTTTAATTCTTAAGTTTACGTCTTAGGGTTAAGTCTAAAAGTTTAGTCTTAAATTTAAGTCTTAGTGTTGTCTTCGGTTAAGTTATAGTGTTAAGTCTTAGGGTTACATCCTAAGGTTCAGTCTTATATTAAATTCTCAGGGTTAAGTCTTAGGGATAAGTCTTAAGGTTAAGCCTTAGTATTATGTCTTAAGATTCAGTCTTAAATTTAAATCTTAATAATAAGTCTTAAGGTTAAGGTTTGGGGATAAGTCTTAGGGTTAAGTCTCAGGGATAAGTCTTAGGGTTAAGTCTCAGGGATAAGTCTTAGGGTTAAGTCTTAAGGTTAAATCTTAGGGTTAAGTCTTAAGGTTAAGTCTCAGGGTTAAGTCTTAGGTTAAGTATTAGTATTAAGTCTTAGGGTTAAGTCTTGTGGTTAAGTCCTAAATTTAAGTCTTAGGGTTATGTCTTAGGGATAAGTCTTAGGGTTAAGTCTTATGGTTAAGTCGTAAATTTAAGACTTAGGGATAAGTCTTAAGGTGAAGTCTTAGGATCAAGTCTTAAGGTGAAGTCATTATGTTAATCCTTAGGGTTAAGTTTTAGGATTGTTTCTTAGGGTTAAGTCTTAATGTTAAGTGTCAGGTTAAGTCTTACAGTTAAGTCTTATGGTTACCTCTTAATGTTATGTCTTAGGGTTAAGTTATAAGGTTAAGTCTAAGGGTTAACTCCTAAGGTTAAGTGTTAAGTTTGAATATTAAAGTTAGGTCTTAAGGTTAAGACTTAGGGTTAAGTCTTATAGTTAAGTCTTTAGGCTTAAGTCTTAGGGTTAAGTTTTTGGCTTACGTCTTAGGGTAAAGTATTAAGGTTAAGTCTTAAACTTAAGTCTTAACGTCAAGTCTTAAGGTTGAGCCTTAAGGTTAAGTTTTAGGGTTAAGTCTTAGGCTTAATTTTTATGGTTAAGTCTTAAGGTTAAGTTTTAGGGTTAAGTCTTCTAGTTAAGTCTTAGGGTTAAGTCTCAGGTTTATGTCTTACGGTTAAGTCTTAAGGTTATGTTTTAAGGTTTAGTCTTGTAGTTAAGACTTAACGGTAAATCTGAAGGTTAAGTCTCATGGTTAAGTCTTAGGGATAAGTCTCAGGGTTAAGGCTCAAGGTAAGGTCTCAAGGTTAAGTCCCAGGGTTAAGTCGTAAGGTTCTGTCTTAAGGCTGAGACTTAGGGTTAAGTCTTAAGGTTAAGTCTTATGGATTGAGTCTTAGGTTTACGTCTTAGAGTTAAGTCTTGGGGATATGGCTTAGGGTTAAGTCTCAGGGTTAAGTTTCAAGGCTAAGTTTCAATGTTAAGTCTCAGGGTTATGACTTAGGGTTAAGCATTAAGGTTAAGTCTTAGGTTTCAGTCTCAGGGTTATGTCTTAGGATTAAGTCTTAGGGTTAAGTCTTAGGGTTAAGTATTAAATTTAAGTCTTAGGGTTAATTCTTAGGGTTATGTCCTAAAGATCACGTCTTAAGGTTAAATCTTAGGGTTAGGTCTTAAGGTTAAGACTTAAGATTAAGTCTTAGAGTTATGTCTTAGGGTTAAGTCTTAAGGTTAAGACTTAGAGTTAAGTATTTAAGGTTACGTCTTAGGTTTATTGTCTTAGGGTTAAGTCTTAGGGTGTTGTCCTAAGGTTAAGTATTAATATTAAGTCTTAGGGTTAAAGTCATAAGATTTAATCTCAGGGTTAACTCTTATGGTTATGTCATAAGTTTAAGTCTTAATTTTAAGTCCTGGGGATAAATCCTTGGGTTAAGTCTCACGGTTAATCTCAGGGTTAAGACTTAGGGTTAAGTCTTAAGGTTAAGTCTTAGGGTTTAGTCTTAGGGTTCAGTCGTAGGGTTAAGTCTCAGGGTTATGCCTTAGGGTTAAGTCTTATGTTTAAGTTAAGTCTTAGGTTTAAATCATAGGGTTAAGTCTTAGGGTTAAGTTTTAAGTTTAAGTCTTAGGGTTAAGTCTCAGGTTTAGTTTTTAAGGTTAAGTCACAAGGTTAAGTCTTAAGGTTAAGTCTTAATTATAAGTGTTAGGGTTAAGTCTTAAGGTTAAGTCTAAGGGTTAAGTCTCTAAGATTAAGTATTAGGTTTAAGTCTCAGGGTTAAGTCTTAGGGATAAGTCTTAAGGTTAAGTCTTAAATTCAAGTCCTAGGGTTAAGTCTTAAGGTTAAGTCTCAGGGTTATGTCTTAGGGTTAAGTCTTAGGTTTAAGTCTCAGGGTTAAGTCTTAGGGTTAACTGTTAAGGTTAAGACCTAAATTTAAGTCTTAGGGTTAAGCCTTAAGGATAAGACGTAAATTTGAGTCTTAGCGTTAAATCTTAAGGTTATGTCTTACGGTTAAGTGTTAAGGTTAAGTCTTAGATTTAAGTGTTATGGTTATGTCTTAAGGTTAAGTCTTAGTGTTAAGTCTTAGGATTAAGTCTTAAGGTTAACTCATAAATCTAAATCTTAGGGTTAAATCTTTGTGTTAAGTCTTAAGGTTAAATCTTAAGTCCTAGGGTTTGAGTCTTAGGTTTAAGTCTTAAATTTAAGTCTTTGGGATACGTCTTAGGGTTAAGTGTCAGGGTTAAGATTTATGTTTAATTCTTAAGTTTACGTCTTAGGGTTAAGTCTAAAAGTTTAGTCTTAAATTTAAGTCTTAGTGTTGTCTTCAGTTAAGTTATAGTGTTAAGTCTTAGGGTTACATCCTAAGGTTCAGTCTTATATTAAATTCTCAGGGTTAAGTCTTAGGGATAAGTCTTAAGGTTAAGCCTTAGTATTATGTCTTAAGATTCAGTCTTAAATTTAAATCTTAATAATAAGTCTTAAGGTTAAGGTTTGGGGATAAGTCTTAGGGTTAAGTCTCAGGGATAAGTCTTAGGGTTAAGTCTCAGGGATAAGTCTTAGGGTTAAGTCTTAAGGTTAAATCTTAGGGTTAAGTCTTAAGGTTAAGTCTCAGGGTTAAGTCTTAGGTTAAGTATTAGTATTAAGTCTTAGGGTTAAGTCTTGTGGTTAAGTCCTAAATTTAAGTCTTAGGGTTATGTCTTAGGGATAAGTCTTAGGGTTAAGTCTTATGGTTAAGTCGTAAATTTAAGTCTTAGGGTTATGTCTTAGGGATAAGTCTTAAGGTGAAGTCTTAGGATCAAGTCTTAAGGTGAAGTCATTATGTTAATCCTTAGGGTTAAGTTTTAGGATTGTTTCTTAGGGTTAAGTCTTAATGTTAAGTGTCAGGTTAAGTCTTACAGTTAAGCCTTATGGTTACCTCTTAATGTTATGTCTTAGGGTTAAGTTATAAGGTTAAGTCTAAGGGTTAACTCCTAAGGTTAAGTGTTAAGTTTGAATATTAAAGTTAGGTCTTAAGGTTAAGACTTAGGGTTAAGTCTTATAGTTAAGTCTTTAGGGTTAAGTCTTAGGGTTAAGTTTTTGGCTTACGTCTTAGGGTAAAGTATTAAGGTTAAGTCTTAAACTTAAGTCTTAACGTCAAGTCTTAAGGTTGAGCCTTAAGGTTAAGTTTTAGGGTTAAGTCTTAGGCTTAATTTTTATGGTTAAGTCTTAAGGTTAAGTTTTAGGGTTAAGTCTTCTAGTTAAGTCTTAGGGTTAAGTCTCAGGTTTATGTCTTACGGTTAAGTCTTAACGTTATGTTTTAAGGTTTAGTCTTGTAGTTAAGACTTAACGGTAAATCTGAAGGTTAAGTCTCATGGTTAAGTCTTAGGGATAAGTCTCAGGGTTAAGGCTCAAGGTAAGGTCTCAAGGTTAAGTCCCAGGGTTAAGTCGTAAGGTTCTGTCTTAAGGCTGAGACTTAGGGTTAAGTCTTAAGGTTAAGTCTTATGGATTGAGTCTTAGGTTTACGTCTTAGAGTTAAGTCTTGGGGATATGGCTTAGGGTTAAGTCTCAGGGTTAAGTTTCAAGGCTAAGTTTCAATGTTAAGTCTCAGGGTTATGACTTAGGGTTAAGCATTAAGGTTAAGTCTTAGGTTTCAGTCTCAGGGTTATGTCTTAGGATTAAGTCTTAGGGTTAAGTCTTAGGGTTAAGTATTAAATTTAAGTCTTAGGGTTAATTCTTAGGGTTATGTCCTAAAGATCACGTCTTAAGGTTAAATCTTAGGGTTAGGTCTTAAGGTTAAGACTTAAGATTAAGTCTTAGAGTTATGTCTTAGGGTTAAGTCTTAAGGTTAAGACTTAGAGTTAAGTATTTAAGGTTACGTCTTAGGTTTATTGTCTTAGGGTTAAGTCTTAGGGTGTTGTCTTAAGGTTAAGTATTAATATTAAGTCTTAGGGTTAAAGTCATAAGATTTAATCTCAGGGTTAACTCTTATGGTTATGTCATAAGTTTAAGTCTTAATTTTAAGTCTTGGGGATAAATCTTTGGGTTAAGTCTCACGGTTAATCTCAGGGTTAAGACTTAGGGTTAAGTCTTAAGGTTAAGTCTTAGGGTTTAGTCTTAGGGTTCAGTCGTAGGGTTAAGTCTCAGGGTTATGCCTTAGGGTTAAGTCTTATGTTTAAGTTAAGTCTTAGGTTTAAATCATAGGGTTAAGTCTTAGGGTTAAGTTTTAAGTTTAAGTCTCAGGTTTAGTTTTTAAGGTTAAGTCACAAGGTTAAGTCTTAAGGTTAAGTCTTAATTATAAGTGTTAGGGTTAAGTCTTAAGGTTAAGTCTAAGGGTTAAGTCTCTAAGATTAAGTATTAGGTTTAAGTCTCAGGGTTAAGTCTTAGGGATAAGTCTTAAGGTTAAGTCTTAAATTCAAGTCCTAGGGTTAAGTTTTAAGGTTAAGTCTTAAGGTTAAGTCTCAGGGTTATGTCTTAGGGTTAAGTCTTAGGTTTAAGTCTCAGGGTTAAGTCTTAGGGTTAACTGTTAAGGTTAAGACCTAAATTTAAGTCTTAGGGTTAAGCCTTAAGGATAAGACGTAAATTTGAGTCTTAGCGTTAAATCTTAAGGTTATGTCTTACGGTTAAGTGTTAAGGTTAAGTCTTAGATTTAAGTGTTATGGTTATGTCTTAAGGTTAAGTCTTAGTGTTAAGTCTTAGGATTAAGTCTTAAGGTTAACTCATAAATCTAAATCTTAGGGTTAAATCTTTGTGTTAAGTCTTAAGGTTAAATCTTAAGTCCTAGGGTTTGAGTCTTAGGTTTAAGTCTTAAATTTAAGTCTTTGGGATACGTCTTAGGGTTAAGTGTCAGGGTTAAGATTTATGTTTAATTCTTAAGTTTACGTCTTAGGGTTAAGTCTAAAAGTTTAGTCTTAAATTTAAGTCTTAGTGTTGTCTTCGGTTAAGTTATAGTGTTAAGTCTTAGGGTTACATCCTAAGGTTCAGTCTTATATTAAATTCTCAGGGTTAAGTCTTAGGGATAAGTCTTAAGGTTAAGCCTTAGTATTATGTCTTAAGATTCAGTCTTAAATTTAAATCTTAATAATAAGTCTTAAGGTTAAGGTTTGGGGATAAGTCTTAGGGTTAAGTCTCAGGGATAAGTCTTAGGGTTAAGTCTTAAGGTTAAATCTTAGGGTTAAGTCTTAAGGTTAAGTCTCAGGGTTAAGTCTTAGGTTAAGTATTAGTATTAAGTCTTAGGGTTAAGTCTTGTGGTTAAGTCCTAAATTTAAGTCTTAGGGTTATGTCTTAGGGATAAGTCTTAGGGTTAAGTCTTATGGTTAAGTCGTAAATTTAAGTCTTAGGGTTATGTCTTAGGGATAAGTCTTAAGGTGAAGTCTTAGGATCAAGTCTTAAGGTGAAGTCATTATGTTAATCCTTAGGGTTAAGTTTTAGGATTGTTTCTTAGGGTTAAGTCTTAATGTTAAGTGTCAGGTTAAGTCTTACAGTTAAGTCTTATGGTTACCTCTTAATGTTATGTCTTAGGGTTAAGTTATAAGGTTAAGTCTAAGGGTTAACTCCTAAGGTTAAGTGTTAAGTTTGAATATTAAAGTTAGGTCTTAAGGTTAAGACTTAGGGTTAAGTCTTATAGTTAAGTCTTTAGGGTTAAGTCTTAGGGTTAAGTTTTTGGCTTACGTCTTAGGGTAAAGTATTAAGGTTAAGTCTTAAACTTAAGTCTTAACGTCAAGTCTTAAGGTTGAGCCTTAAGGTTAAGTTTTAGGGTTAAGTCTTAGGCTTAATTTTTATGGTTAAGTCTTAAGGTTAAGTTTTAGGGTTAAGTCTTCTAGTTAAGTCTTAGGGTTAAGTCTCAGGTTTATGTCTTACGGTTAAGTCTTAAGGTTATGTTTTAAGGTTTAGTCTTGTAGTTAAGACTTAACGGTAAATCTGAAGGTTAAGTCTCATGGTTAAGTCTTAGGGATAAGTCTCAGGGTTAAGGCTCAAGGTAAGGTCTCAAGGTTAAGTCCCAGGGTTAAGTCGTAAGGTTCTGTCTTAAGGCTGAGACTTAGGGTTAAGTCTTAAGGTTAAGTCTTATGGATTGAGTCTTAGGTTTACGTCTTAGAGTTAAGTCTTGGGGATATGGCTTAGGGTTAAGTCTCAGGGTTAAGTTTCAAGGCTAAGTTTCAATGTTAAGTCTCAGGGTTATGACTTAGGGTTAAGCATTAAGGTTAAGTCTTAGGTTTCAGTCTCAGGGTTATGTCTTAGGATTAAGTCTTAGGGTTAAGTCTTAGGGTTAAGTATTAAATTTAAGTCTTAGGGTTAATTCTTAGGGTTATGTCCTAAAGATCACGTCTTAAGGTTAAATCTTAGGGTTAGGTCTTAAGGTTAAGACTTAAGATTAAGTCTTAGAGTTATGTCTTAGGGTTAAGTCTTAAGGTTAAGACTTAGAGTTAAGTATTTAAGGTTACGTCTTAGGTTTATTGTCTTAGGGTTAAGTCTTAGGGTGTTGTCTTAAGGTTAAGTATTAATATTAAGTCTTAGGGTTAAAGTCATAAGATTTAATCTCAGGGTTAACTCTTATGGTTATGTCATAAGTTTAAGTCTTAATTTTAAGTCTTGGGGATAAATCCTTGGGTTAAGTCTCACGGTTAATCTCAGGGTTAAGACTTAGGGTTAAGTCTTAAGGTTAAGTCTTAGGGTTTAGTCTTAGGGTTCAGTCGTAGGGTTAAGTCTCAGGGTTATGCCTTAGGGTTAAGTCTTATGTTTAAGTTAAGTCTTAGGTTTAAATCATAGGGTTAAGTCTTAGGGTTAAGTTTTAAGTTTAAGTCTTAGGGTTAAGTCTCAGGTTTAGTTTTTAAGGTTAAGTCACAAGGTTAAGTCTTAAGGTTAAGTCTTAATTATAAGTGTTAGGGTTAAGTCTTAAGGTTAAGTCTAAGGGTTAAGTCTCTAAGATTAAGTATTAGGTTTAAGTCTCAGGGTTAAGTCTTAGGGATAAGTCTTAAGGTTAAGTCTTAAATTCAAGTCCTAGGGTTAAGTTTTAAGGTTAAGTCTTAAGGTTAAGTCTCAGGGTTATGTCTTAGGGTTAAGTCTTAGGTTTAAGTCTCAGGGTTAAGTCTTAGGGTTAACTGTTAAGGTTAAGACCTAAATTTAAGTCTTAGGGTTAAGCCTTAAGGATAAGACGTAAATTTGAGTCTTAGCGTTAAATCTTAAGGTTATGTCTTACGGTTAAGTGTTAAGGTTAAGTCTTAGATTTAAGTGTTATGGTTATGTCTTAAGGTTAAGTCTTAGTGTTAAGTCTTAGGATTAAGTCTTAAGGTTAACTCATAAATCTAAATCTTAGGGTTAAATCTTTGTGTTAAGTCTTAAGGTTAAATCTTAAGTCCTAGGGTTTGAGTCTTAGGTTTAAGTCTTAAATTTAAGTCTTTGGGATACGTCTTAGGGTTAAGTGTCAGGGTTAAGATTTATGTTTAATTCTTAAGTTTACGTCTTAGGGTTAAGTCTAAAAGTTTAGTCTTAAATTTAAGTCTTAGTGTTGTCTTCGGTTAAGTTATAGTGTTAAGTCTTAGGGTTACATCCTAAGGTTCAGTCTTATATTAAATTCTCAGGGTTAAGTCTTAGGGATAAGTCTTAAGGTTAAGCCTTAGTATTATGTCTTAAGATTCAGTCTTAAATTTAAATCTTAATAATAAGTCTTAAGGTTAAGGTTTGGGGATAAGTCTTAGGGTTAAGTCTCAGGGATAAGTCTTAGGGTTAAGTCTCAGGGATAAGTCTTAGGGTTAAGTCTTAAGGTTAAATCTTAGGGTTAAGTCTTAAGGTTAAGTCTCAGGGTTAAGTCTTAGGTTAAGTATTAGTATTAAGTCTTAGGGTTAAGTCTTGTGGTTAAGTCCTAAATTTAAGTCTTAGGGTTAAGTCTTATGGTTAAGTCGTAAATTTAAGTCTTAGGGTTATGTCTTAGGGATAAGTCTTAAGGTGAAGTCTTAGGATCAAGTCTTAAGGTGAAGTCATTATGTTAATCCTTAGGGTTAAGTTTTAGGATTGTTTCTTAGGGTTAAGTCTTAATGTTAAGTGTCAGGTTAAGTCTTACAGTTAAGTCTTATGGTTACCTCTTAATGTTATGTCTTAGGGTTAAGTTATAAGGTTAAGTCTAAGGGTTAACTCCTAAGGTTAAGTGTTAAGTTTGAATATTAAAGTTAGGTCTTAAGGTTAAGACTTAGGGTTAAGTCTTATAGTTAAGTCTTTAGGGTTAAGTCTTAGGGTTAAGTTTTTGGCTTACGTCTTAGGGTAAAGTATTAAGGTTAAGTCTTAAACTTAAGTCTTAAGGTTGAGCCTTAAGGTTAAGTTTTAGGGTTAAGTCTTAGGCTTAATTTTTATGGTTAAGTCTTAAGGTTAAGTTTTAGGGTTAAGTCTTCTAGTTAAGTCTTAGGGTTAAGTCTCAGGTTTATGTCTTACGGTTAAGTCTTAAGGTTATGTTTTAAGGTTTAGTCTTGTAGTTAAGACTTAACGGTAAATCTGAAGGTTAAGTCTCATGGTTAAGTCTTAGGGATAAGTCTCAGGGTTAAGGCTCAAGGTAAGGTCTCAAGGTTAAGTCCCAGGGTTAAGTCGTAAGGTTCTGTCTTAAGGCTGAGACTTAGGGTTAAGTCTTAAGGTTAAGTCTTATGGATTGAGTCTTAGGTTTACGTCTTAGAGTTAAGTCTTGGGGATATGGCTTAGGGTTAAGTCTCAGGGTTAAGTTTCAAGGCTAAGTTTCAATGTTAAGTCTCAGGGTTATGACTTAGGGTTAAGCATTAAGGTTAAGTCTTAGGTTTCAGTCTCAGGGTTATGTCTTAGGATTAAGTCTTAGGGTTAAGTCTTAGGGTTAAGTATTAAATTTAAGTCTTAGCGTTAATTCTTAGGGTTATGTCCTAAAGATCACGTCTTAAGGTTAAATCTTAGGGTTAGGTCTTAAGGTTAAGACTTAAGATTAAGTCTTAGAGTTATGTCTTAGGGTTAAGTCTTAAGGTTAAGACTTAGAGTTAAGTATTTAAGGTTACGTCTTAGGTTTATTGTCTTAGGGTTAAGTCTTAGGGTGTTGTCCTAAGGTTAAGTATTAATATTAAGTCTTAGGGTTAAAGTCATAAGATTTAATCTCAGGGTTAACTCTTATGGTTATGTCATAAGTTTAAGTCTTAATTTTAAGTCTTGGGGATAAATCCTTGGGTTAAGTCTCACGGTTAATCTCAGGGTTAAGACTTAGGGTTAAGTCTTAAGGTTAAGTCTTAGGGTTTAGTCTTAGGGTTCAGTCGTAGGGTTAAGTCTCAGGGTTATGCCTTAGGGTTAAGTCTTATGTTTAAGTTAAGTCTTAGGTTTAAATCATAGGGTTAAGTCTTAGGGTTAAGTTTTAAGTTTAAGTCTTAGGGTTAAGTCTCAGGTTTAGTTTTTAAGGTTAAGTCACAAGGTTAAGTCTTAAGGTTAAGTCTTAATTATAAGTGTTAGGGTTAAGTCTTAAGGTTAAGTCTAAGGGTTAAGTCTCTAAGATTAAGTATTAGGTTTAAGTCTCAGGGTTAAGTCTTAGGGATAAGTCTTAAGGTTAAGTCTTAAATTCAAGTCCTAGGGTTAAGTTTTAAGGTTAAGTCTTAAGGTTAAGTCTCAGGGTTATGTCTTAGGGTTAAGTCTTAGGTTTAAGTCTCAGGGTTAAGTCTTAGGGTTAACTGTTAAGGTTAAGACCTAAATTTAAGTCTTAGGGTTAAGCCTTAAGGATAAGACGTAAATTTGAGTCTTAGCGTTAAATCTTAAGGTTATGTCTTACGGTTAAGTGTTAAGGTTAAGTCTTAGATTTAAGTGTTATGGTTATGTCTTAAGGTTAAGTCTTAGTGTTAAGTCTTAGGATTAAGTCTTAAGGTTAACTCATAAATCTAAATCTTAGGGTTAAATCTTTGTGTTAAGTCTTAAGGTTAAATCTTAAGTCCTAGGGTTTGAGTCTTAGGTTTAAGTCTTAAATTTAAGTCTTTGGGATACGTCTTAGGGTTAAGTGTCAGGGTTAAGATTTATGTTTAATTCTTAAGTTTACGTCTTAGGGTTAAGTCTAAAAGTTTAGTCTTAAATTTAAGTCTTAGTGTTGTCTTCGGTTAAGTTATAGTGTTAAGTCTTAGGGTTACATCCTAAGGTTCAGTCTTATATTAAATTCTCAGGGTTAAGTCTTAGGGATAAGTCTTAAGGTTAAGCCTTAGTATTATGTCTTAAGATTCAGTCTTAAATTTAAATCTTAATAATAAGTCTTAAGGTTAAGGTTTGGGGATAAGTCTTAGGGTTAAGTCTCAGGGATAAGTCTTAGGGTTAAGTCTCAGGGATAAGTCTTAGGGTTAAGTCTTAAGGTTAAATCTTAGGGTTAAGTCTTAAGGTTAAGTCTCAGGGTTAAGTCTTAGGTTAAGTATTAGTATTAAGTCTTAGGGTTAAGTCTTGTGGTTAAGTCCTAAATTTAAGTCTTAGGGTTATGTCTTAGGGATAAGTCTTAGGGTTAAGTCTTATGGTTAAGTCGTAAATTTAAGTCTTAGGGTTATGTCTTAAGGTGAAGTCTTAGGATCAAGTCTTAAGGTGAAGTCATTATGTTAATCCTTAGGGTTAAGTTTTAGGATTGTTTCTTAGGGTTAAGTCTTAATGTTAAGTGTCAGGTTAAGTCTTACAGTTAAGTCTTATGGTTACCTCTTAATGTTATGTCTTAGGGTTAAGTTATAAGGTTAAGTCTAAGGGTTAACTCCTAAGGTTAAGTGTTAAGTTTGAATATTAAAGTTAGGTCTTAAGGTTAAGACTTAGGGTTAAGTCTTATAGTTAAGTCTTTAGGGTTAAGTCTTAGGGTTAAGTTTTTGGCTTACGTCTTAGGGTAAAGTATTAAGGTTAAGTCTTAACGTCAAGTCTTAAGGTTGAGCCTTAAGGTTAAGTTTTAGGGTTAAGTCTTAGGCTTAATTTTTATGGTTAAGTCTTAAGGTTAAGTTTTAGGGTTAAGTCTTCTAGTTAAGTCTTAGGGTTAAGTCTCAGGTTTATGTCTTACGGTTAAGTCTTAAGGTTATGTTTTAAGGTTTAGTCTTGTAGTTAAGACTTAACGGTAAATCTGAAGGTTAAGTCTCATGGTTAAGTCTTAGGGATAAGTCTCAGGGTTAAGGCTCAAGGTAAGGTCTCAAGGTTAAGTCCCAGGGTTAAGTCGTAAGGTTCTGTCTTAAGGCTGAGACTTAGGGTTAAGTCTTAAGGTTAAGTCTTATGGATTGAGTCTTAGGTTTACGTCTTAGAGTTAAGTCTTGGGGATATGGCTTAGGGTTAAGTCTCAGGGTTAAGTTTCAAGGCTAAGTTTCAATGTTAAGTCTCAGGGTTATGACTTAGGGTTAAGCATTAAGGTTAAGTCTTAGGTTTCAGTCTCAGGGTTATGTCTTAGGATTAAGTCTTAGGGTTAAGTCTTAGGGTTAAGTATTAAATTTAAGTCTTAGGGTTAATTCTTAGGGTTATGTCCTAAAGATCACGTCTTAAGGTTAAATCTTAGGGTTAGGTCTTAAGGTTAAGACTTAAGATTAAGTCTTAGAGTTATGTCTTAGGGTTAAGTCTTAAGGTTAAGACTTAGAGTTAAGTATTTAAGGTTACGTCTTAGGTTTATTGTCTTAGGGTTAAGTCTTAGGGTGTTGTCCTAAGGTTAAGTATTAATATTAAGTCTTAGGGTTAAAGTCATAAGATTTAATCTCAGGGTTAACTCTTATGGTTATGTCATAAGTTTAAGTCTTAATTTTAAGTCTTGGGGATAAATCCTTGGGTTAAGTCTCACGGTTAATCTCAGGGTTAAGACTTAGGGTTAAGTCTTAAGGTTAAGTCTTAGGGTTTAGTCTTAGGGTTCAGTCGTAGCGTTAAGTCTCAGGGTTATGCCTTAGGGTTAAGTCTTATGTTTAAGTTAAGTCTTAGGTTTAAATCATAGGGTTAAGTCTTAGGGTTAAGTTTTAAGTTTAAGTCTTAGGGTTAAGTCTCAGGTTTAGTTTTTAAGGTTAAGTCACAAGGTTAAGTCTTAAGGTTAAGTCTTAATTATAAGTGTTAGGGTTAAGTCTTAAGGTTAAGTCTAAGGGTTAAGTCTCTAAGATTAAGTATTAGGTTTAAGTCTCAGGGTTAAGTCTTAGGGATAAGTCTTAAGGTTAAGTCTTAAATTCAAGTCCTAGGGTTAAGTTTTAAGGTTAAGTCTTAAGGTTAAGTCTCAGGGTTATGTCTTAGGGTTAAGTCTTAGGTTTAAGTCTCAGGGTTAAGTCTTAGGGTTAACTGTTAAGGTTAAGACCTAAATTTAAGTCTTAGGGTTAAGCTTTAAGGATAAGACGTAAATTTGAGTCTTAGCGTTAAATCTTAAGGTTATGTCTTACGGTTAAGTGTTAAGGTTAAGTCTTAGATTTAAGTGTTATGGTTATGTCTTAAGGTTAAGTCTTAGTGTTAAGTCTTAGGATTAAGTCTTAAGGTTAACTCATAAATCTAAATCTTAGGGTTAAATCTTTGTGTTAAGTCTTAAGGTTAAATCTTAAGTCCTAGGGTTTGAGTCTTAGGTTTAAGTCTTAAATTTAAGTCTTTGGGATACGTCTTAGGGTTAAGTGTCAGGGTTAAGATTTATGTTTAATTCTTAAGTTTACGTCTTAGGGTTAAGTCTAAAAGTTTAGTCTTAAATTTAAGTCTTAGTGTTGTCTTCGGTTAAGTTATAGTGTTAAGTCTTAGGGTTACATCCTAAGGTTCAGTCTTATATTAAATTCTCAGGGTTAAGTCTTAGGGATAAGTCTTAAGGTTAAGCCTTAGTATTATGTCTTAAGATTCAGTCTTAAATTTAAATCTTAATAATAAGTCTTAAGGTTAAGGTTTGGGGATAAGTCTTAGGGTTAAGTCTCAGGGATAAGTCTTAGGGTTAAGTCTTAAGGTTAAATCTTAGGGTTAAGTCTTAAGGTTAAGTCTCAGGGTTAAGTCTTAGGTTAAGTATTAGTATTAAGTCTTAGGGTTAAGTCTTGTGGTTAAGTCCTAAATTTAAGTCTTAGGGTTATGTCTTAGGGATAAGTCTTAGGGTTAAGTCTTATGGTTAAGTCGTAAATTTAAGTCTTAGGGTTATGTCTTAGGGATAAGTCTTAAGGTGAAGTCTTAGGATCAAGTCTTAAGGTGAAGTCATTATGTTAATCCTTAGGGTTAAGTTTTAGGATTGTTTCTTAGGGTTAAGTCTTAATGTTAAGTGTCAGGTTAAGTCTTACAGTTAAGTCTTATGGTTACCTCTTAATGTTATGTCTTAGGGTTAAGTTATAAGGTTAAGTCTAAGGGTTAACTCCTAAGGTTAAGTGTTAAGTTTGAATATTAAAGTTAGGTCTTAAGGTTAAGACTTAGGGTTAAGTCTTATAGTTAAGTCTTTAGGGTTAAGTCTTAGGGTTAAGTTTTTGGCTTACGTCTTAGGGTAAAGTATTAAGGTTAAGTCTTAAACTTAAGTCTTAACGTCAAGTCTTAAGGTTGAGCCTTAAGGTTAAGTTTTAGGGTTAAGTCTTAGGCTTAATTTTTATGGTTAAGTCTTAAGGTTAAGTTTTAGGGTTAAGTCTTCTAGTTAAGTCTTAGGGTTAAGTCTCAGGTTTATGTCTTACGGTTAAGTCTTAAGGTTATGTTTTAAGGTTTAGTCTTGTAGTTAAGACTTAACGGTAAATCTGAAGGTTAAGTCTCATGGTTAAGTCTTAGGGATAAGTCTCAGGGTTAAGGCTCAAGGTAAGGTCTCAAGGTTAAGTCCCAGGGTTAAGTCGTAAGGTTCTGTCTTAAGGCTGAGACTTAGGGTTAAGTCTTAAGGTTAAGTCTTATGGATTGAGTCTTAGGTTTACGTCTTAGAGTTAAGTCTTGGGGATATGGCTTAGGGTTAAGTCTCAGGGTTAAGTTTCAAGGCTAAGTTTCAATGTTAAGTCTCAGGGTTATGACTTAGGGTTAAGCATTAAGGTTAAGTCTTAGGTTTCAGTCTCAGGGTTATGTCTTAGGATTAAGTCTTAGGGTTAAGTCTTAGGGTTAAGTATTAAATTTAAGTCTTAGGGTTAATTCTTAGGGTTATGTCCTAAAGATCACGTCTTAAGGTTAAATCTTAGGGTTAGGTCTTAAGGTTAAGACTTAAGATTAAGTCTTAGAGTTATGTCTTAGGGTTAAGTCTTAAGGTTAAGACTTAGAGTTAAGTATTTAAGGTTACGTCTTAGGTTTATTGTCTTAGGGTTAAGTCTTAGGGTGTTGTCTTAAGGTTAAGTATTAATATTAAGTCTTAGGGTTAAAGTCATAAGATTTAATCTCAGGGTTAACTCTTATGGTTATGTCATAAGTTTAAGTCTTAATTTTAAGTCTTGGGGATAAATCCTTGGGTTAAGTCTCACGGTTAATCTCAGGGTTAAGACTTAGGGTTAAGTCTTAAGGTTAAGTCTTAGGGTTTAGTCTTAGGGTTCAGTCGTAGGGTTAAGTCTCAGGGTTATGCCTTAGGGTTAAGTCTTATGTTTAAGTTAAGTCTTAGGTTTAAATCATAGGGTTAAGTCTTAGGGTTAAGTTTTAAGTTTAAGTCTTAGGGTTAAGTCTCAGGTTTAGTTTTTAAGGTTAAGTCACAAGGTTAAGTCTTAAGGTTAAGTCTTAATTATAAGTGTTAGGGTTAAGTCTTAAGGTTAAGTCTAAGGGTTAAGTCTCTAAGATTAAGTATTAGGTTTAAGTCTCAGGGTTAAGTCTTAGGGATAAGTCTTAAGGTTAAGTCTTAAATTCAAGTCCTAGGGTTAAGTTTTAAGGTTAAGTCTTAAGGTTAAGTCTCAGGGTTATGTCTTAGGGTTAAGTCTTAGGTTTAAGTCTCAGGGTTAAGTCTTAGGGTTAACTGTTAAGGTTAAGACCTAAATTTAAGTCTTAGGGTTAAGCTTTAAGGATAAGACGTAAATCTGAGTCTTAGCGTTAAATCTTAAGGTTATGTCTTACGGTTAAGTGTTAAGGTTAAGTCTTAGATTTAAGTGTTATGGTTATGTCTTAAGGTTAAGTCTTAGTGTTAAGTCTTAGGATTAAGTCTTAAGGTTAACTCATAAATCTAAATCTTAGGGTTAAATCTTTGTGTTAAGTCTTAAGGTTAAATCTTAAGTCCTAGGGTTTGAGTCTTAGGTTTAAGTCTTAAATTTAAGTCTTTGGGATACGTCTTAGGGTTAAGTGTCAGGGTTAAGATTTATGTTTAATTCTTAAGTTTACGTCTTAGGGTTAAGTCTAAAAGTTTAGTCTTAAATTTAAGTCTTAGTGTTGTCTTCGGTTAAGTTATAGTGTTAAGTCTTAGGGTTACATCCTAAGGTTCAGTCTTATATTAAATTCTCAGGGTTAAGTCTTAGGGATAAGTCTTAAGGTTAAGCCTTAGTATTATGTCTTAAGATTCAGTCTTAAATTTAAATCTTAATAATAAGTCTTAAGGTTAAGGTTTGGGGATAAGTCTTAGGGTTAAGTCTCAGGGATAAGTCTTAGGGTTAAGTCTCAGGGATAAGTCTTAGGGTTAAGTCTTAAGGTTAAATCTTAGGGTTAAGTCTTAAGGTTAAGTCTCAGGGTTAAGTCTTAGGTTAAGTATTAGTATTAAGTCTTAGGGTTAAGTCTTGTGGTTAAGTCCTAAATTTAAGTCTTAGGGTTATGTCTTAGGGATAAGTCTTAGGGTTAAGTCTTAGGGTTATGTCTTAGGGATAAGTCTTAAGGTGAAGTCTTAGGATCAAGTCTTAAGGTGAAGTCATTATGTTAATCCTTAGGGTTAAGTTTTAGGATTGTTTCTTAGGGTTAAGTCTTAATGTTAAGTGTCAGGTTAAGTCTTACAGTTAAGTCTTATGGTTACCTCTTAATGTTATGTCTTAGGGTTAAGTTATAAGGTTAAGTCTAAGGGTTAACTCCTAAGGTTAAGTGTTAAGTTTGAATATTAAAGTTAGGTCTTAAGGTTAAGACTTAGGGTTAAGTCTTATAGTTAAGTCTTTAGGCTTAAGTCTTAGGGTTAAGTTTTTGGCTTACGTCTTAGGGTAAAGTATTAAGGTTAAGTCTTAAACTTAAGTCTTAACGTCAAGTCTTAAGGTTGAGCCTTAAGGTTAAGTTTTAGGGTTAAGTCTTAGGCTTAATTTTTATGGTTAAGTCTTAAGGTTAAGTTTTAGGGTTAAGTCTTCTAGTTAAGTCTTAGGGTTAAGTCTCAGGTTTATGTCTTACGGTTAAGTCTTAAGGTTATGTTTTAAGGTTTAGTCTTGTAGTTAAGACTTAACGGTAAATCTGAAGGTTAAGTCTCATGGTTAAGTCTTAGGGATAAGTCTCAGGGTTAAGGCTCAAGGTAAGGTCTCAAGGTTAAGTCCCAGGGTTAAGTCGTAAGGTTCTGTCTTAAGGCTGAGACTTAGGGTTAAGTCTTAAGGTTAAGTCTTATGGATTGAGTCTTAGGTTTACGTCTTAGAGTTAAGTCTTGGGGATATGGCTTAGGGTTAAGTCTCAGGGTTAAGTTTCAAGGCTAAGTTTCAATGTTAAGTCTCAGGGTTATGACTTAGGGTTAAGCATTAAGGTTAAGTCTTAGGTTTCAGTCTCAGGGTTATGTCTTAGGATTAAGTCTTAGGGTTAAGTCTTAGGGTTAAGTATTAAATTTAAGTCTTAGGGTTAATTCTTAGGGTTATGTCCTAAAGATCACGTCTTAAGGTTAAATCTTAGGGTTAGGTCTTAAGGTTAAGACTTAAGATTAAGTCTTAGAGTTATGTCTTAGGGTTAAGTCTTAAGGTTAAGACTTAGAGTTAAGTATTTAAGGTTACGTCTTAGGTTTATTGTCTTAGGGTTAAGTCTTAGGGTGTTGTCCTAAGGTTAAGTATTAATATTAAGTCTTAGGGTTAAAGTCATAAGATTTAATCTCAGGGTTAACTCTTATGGTTATGTCATAAGTTTAAGTCTTAATTTTAAGTCTTGGGGATAAATCCTTGGGTTAAGTCTCACGGTTAATCTCAGGGTTAAGACTTAGGGTTAAGTCTTAAGGTTAAGTCTTAGGGTTTAGTCTTAGGGTTCAGTCGTAGCGTTAAGTCTCAGGGTTATGCCTTAGGGTTAAGTCTTATGTTTAAGTTAAGTCTTAGGTTTAAATCATAGGGTTAAGTCTTAGGGTTAAGTTTTAAGTTTAAGTCTTAGGGTTAAGTCTCAGGTTTAGTTTTTAAGGTTAAGTCACAAGGTTAAGTCTTAAGGTTAAGTCTTAATTATAAGTGTTAGGGTTAAGTCTTAAGGTTAAGTCTAAGGGTTAAGTCTCTAAGATTAAGTATTAGGTTTAAGTCTCAGGGTTAAGTCTTAGGGATAAGTCTTAAGGTTAAGTCTTAAATTCAAGTCCTAGGGTTAAGTTTTAAGGTTAAGTCTTAAGGTTAAGTCTCAGGGTTATGTCTTAGGGTTAAGTCTTAGGTTTAAGTCTCAGGGTTAAGTCTTAGGGTTAACTGTTAAGGTTAAGACCTAAATTTAAGTCTTAGGGTTAAGCTTTAAGGATAAGACGTAAATTTGAGTCTTAGCGTTAAATCTTAAGGTTATGTCTTACGGTTAAGTGTTAAGGTTAAGTCTTAGATTTAAGTGTTATGGTTATGTCTTAAGGTTAAGTCTTAGTGTTAAGTCTTAGGATTAAGTCTTAAGGTTAACTCATAAATCTAAATCTTAGGGTTAAATCTTTGTGTTAAGTCTTAAGGTTAAATCTTAAGTCCTAGGGTTTGAGTCTTAGGTTTAAGTCTTAAATTTAAGTCTTTGGGATACGTCTTAGGGTTAAGTGTCAGGGTTAAGATTTATGTTTAATTCTTAAGTTTACGTCTTAGGGTTAAGTCTAAAAGTTTAGTCTTAAATTTAAGTCTTAGTGTTGTCTTCGGTTAAGTTATAGTGTTAAGTCTTAGGGTTACATCCTAAGGTTCAGTCTTATATTAAATTCTCAGGGTTAAGTCTTAGGGATAAGTCTTAAGGTTAAGCCTTAGTATTATGTCTTAAGATTCAGTCTTAAATTTAAATCTTAATAATAAGTCTTAAGGTTAAGGTTTGGGGATAAGTCTTAGGGTTAAGTCTCAGGGATAAGTCTTAGGGTTAAGTCTTAAGGTTAAATCTTAGGGTTAAGTCTTAAGGTTAAGTCTCAGGGTTAAGTCTTAGGTTAAGTATTAGTATTAAGTCTTAGGGTTAAGTCTTGTGGTTAAGTCCTAAATTTAAGTCTTAGGGTTATGTCTTAGGGATAAGTCTTAGGGTTAAGTCTTATGGTTAAGTCGTAAATTTAAGTCTTAGGGTTATGTCTTAGGGATAAGTCTTAAGGTGAAGTCTTAGGATCAAGTCTTAAGGTGAAGTCATTATGTTAATCCTTAGGGTTAAGTTTTAGGATTGTTTCTTAGGGTTAAGTCTTAATGTTAAGTGTCAGGTTAAGTCTTACAGTTAAGTCTTATGGTTACCTCTTAATGTTATGTCTTAGGGTTAAGTTATAAGGTTAAGTCTAAGGGTTAACTCCTAAGGTTAAGTGTTAAGTTTGAATATTAAAGTTAGGTCTTAAGGTTAAGACTTAGGGTTAAGTCTTATAGTTAAGTCTTTAGGGTTAAGTCTTAGGGTTAAGTTTTTGGCTTACGTCTTAGGGTAAAGTATTAAGGTTAAGTCTTAACGTCAAGTCTTAAGGTTGAGCCTTAAGGTTAAGTTTTAGGGTTAAGTCTTAGGCTTAATTTTTATGGTTAAGTCTTAAGGTTAAGTTTTAGGGTTAAGTCTTCTAGTTAAGTCTTAGGGTTAAGTCTCAGGTTTATGTCTTACGGTTAAGTCTTAAGGTTATGTTTTAAGGTTTAGTCTTGTAGTTAAGACTTAACGGTAAATCTGAAGGTTAAGTCTCATGGTTAAGTCTTAGGGATAAGTCTCAGGGTTAAGGCTCAAGGTAAGGTCTCAAGGTTAAGTCCCAGGGTTAAGTCGTAAGGTTCTGTCTTAAGGCTGAGACTTAGGGTTAAGTCTTAAGGTTAAGTCTTATGGATTGAGTCTTAGGTTTACGTCTTAGAGTTAAGTCTTGGGGATATGGCTTAGGGTTAAGTCTCAGGGTTAAGTTTCAAGGCTAAGTTTCAATGTTAAGTCTCAGGGTTATGACTTAGGGTTAAGCATTAAGGTTAAGTCTTAGGTTTCAGTCTCAGGGTTATGTCTTAGGATTAAGTCTTAGGGTTAAGTCTTAGGGTTAAGTATTAAATTTAAGTCTTAGGGTTAATTCTTAGGGTTATGTCCTAAAGATCACGTCTTAAGGTTAAATCTTAGGGTTAGGTCTTAAGGTTAAGACTTAAGATTAAGTCTTAGAGTTATGTCTTAGGGTTAAGTCTTAAGGTTAAGACTTAGAGTTAAGTATTTAAGGTTACGTCTTAGGTTTATTGTCTTAGGGTTAAGTCTTAGGGTGTTGTCTTAAGGTTAAGTATTAATATTAAGTCTTAGGGTTAAAGTCATAAGATTTAATCTCAGGGTTAACTCTTATGGTTATGTCATAAGTTTAAGTCTTAATTTTAAGTCTTGGGGATAAATCCTTGGGTTAAGTCTCACGGTTAATCTCAGGGTTAAGACTTAGGGTTAAGTCTTAAGGTTAAGTCTTAGGGTTTAGTCTTAGGGTTCAGTCGTAGGGTTAAGTCTCAGGGTTATGCCTTAGGGTTAAGTCTTATGTTTAAGTTAAGTCTTAGGTTTAAATCATAGGGTTAAGTCTTAGGGTTAAGTTTTAAGTTTAAGTCTTAGGGTTAAGTCTCAGGTTTAGTTTTTAAGGTTAAGTCACAAGGTTAAGTCTTAAGGTTAAGTCTTAATTATAAGTGTTAGGGTTAAGTCTTAAGGTTAAGTCTAAGGGTTAAGTCTCTAAGATTAAGTATTAGGTTTAAGTCTCAGGGTTAAGTCTTAGGGATAAGTCTTAAGGTTAAGTCTTAAATTCAAGTCCTAGGGTTAAGTTTTAAGGTTAAGTCTTAAGGTTAAGTCTCAGGGTTATGTCTTAGGGTTAAGTCTCAGGGTTAAGTCTTAGGGTTAACTGTTAAGGTTAAGACCTAAATTTAAGTCTTAGGGTTAAGCCTTAAGGATAAGACGTAAATTTGAGTCTTAGCGTTAAATCTTAAGGTTATGTCTTACGGTTAAGTGTTAAGGTTAAGTCTTAGATTTAAGTGTTATGGTTATGTCTTAAGGTTAAGTCTTAGTGTTAAGTCTTAGGATTAAGTCTTAAGGTTAACTCATAAATCTAAATCTTAGGGTTAAATCTTTGTGTTAAGTCTTAAGGTTAAATCTTAAGTCCTAGGGTTTGAGTCTTAGGTTTAAGTCTTAAATTTAAGTCTTTGGGATACGTCTTAGGGTTAAGTGTCAGGGTTAAGATTTATGTTTAATTCTTAAGTTTACGTCTTAGGGTTAAGTCTAAAAGTTTAGTCTTAAATTTAAGTCTTAGTGTTGTCTTCGGTTAAGTTATAGTGTTAAGTCTTAGGGTTACATCCTAAGGTTCAGTCTTATATTAAATTCTCAGGGTTAAGTCTTAGGGATAAGTCTTAAGGTTAAGCCTTAGTATTATGTCTTAAGATTCAGTCTTAAATTTAAATCTTAATAATAAGTCTTAAGGTTAAGTCTCAGGGATAAGTCTTAGGGTTAAGTCTCAGGGATAAGTCTTAGGGTTAAGTCTCAGGGATAAGTCTTAGGGTTAAGTCTTAAGGTTAAATCTTAGGGTTAAGTCTTAAGGTTAAGTCTCAGGGTTAAGTCTTAGGTTAAGTATTAGTATTAAGTCTTAGGGTTAAGTCTTGTGGTTAAGTCCTAAATTTAAGTCTTAGGGTTAAGTCTTATGGTTAAGTCGTAAATTTAAGTCTTAGGGTTATGTCTTATGGTTAAGTCTTAAGGTGAAGTCTTAGGATCAAGTCTTAAGGTGAAGTCATTATGTTAATCCTTAGGGTTAAGTTTTAGGATTGTTTCTTAGGGTTAAGTCTTAATGTTAAGTGTCAGGTTAAGTCTTACAGTTAAGTCTTATGGTTACCTCTTAATGTTATGTCTTTAGGGTTAAGTTATAAGGTTAAGTCTAAGGGTTAACTCCTAAGGTTAAGTGTTAAGTTTGAATATTAAAGTTAGGTCTTAAGGTTAAGACTTAGGGTTAAGTCTTATAGTTAAGTCTTTAGGGTTAAGTCTTAGGGTTAAGTTTTTGGCTTACGTCTTAGGGTAAAGTATTAAGGTTAAGTCTTAAACTTAAGTCTTAACGTCAAGTCTTAAGGTTGAGCCTTAAGGTTAAGTTTTAGGGTTAAGTCTTAGGCTTAATTTTTATGGTTAAGTCTTAAGGTTAAGTTTTAGGGTTAAGTCTTCTAGTTAAGTCTTAGGGTTAAGTCTCAGGTTTATGTCTTACGGTTAAGTCTTAAGGTTATGTTTTAAGGTTTAGTCTTGTAGTTAAGACTTAACGGTAAATCTGAAGGTTAAGTCTCATGGTTAAGTCTTAGGGATAAGTCTCAGGGTTAAGGCTCAAGGTAAGGTCTCAAGGTTAAGTCCCAGGGTTAAGTCGTAAGGTTCTGTCTTAAGGCTGAGACTTAGGGTTAAGTCTTAAGGTTAAGTCTTATGGATTGAGTCTTAGGTTTACGTCTTAGAGTTAAGTCTTGGGGATATGGCTTAGGGTTAAGTCTCAGGGTTAAGTTTCAAGGCTAAGTTTCAATGTTAAGTCTCAGGGTTATGACTTAGGGTTAAGCATTAAGGTTAAGTCTTAGGTTTCAGTCTCAGGGTTATGTCTTAGGATTAAGTCTTAGGGTTAAATCTTAGGGTTAAGTATTAAATTTAAGTCTTAGCGTTAATTCTTAGGGTTATGTCCTAAAGATCACGTCTTAAGGTTAAATCTTAGGGTTAGGTCTTAAGGTTAAGACTTAAGATTAAGTCTTAGAGTTATGTCTTAGGGTTAAGTCTTAAGGTTAAGACTTAGAGTTAAGTATTTAAGGTTACGTCTTAGGTTTATTGTCTTAGGGTTAAGTCTTAGGGTGTTGTCCTAAGGTTAAGTATTAATATTAAGTCTTAGGGTTAAAGTCATAAGATTTAATCTCAGGGTTAACTCTTATGGTTATGTCATAAGTTTAAGTCTTAATTTTAAGTCTTGGGGATAAATCCTTGGGTTAAGTCTCACGGTTAATCTCAGGGTTAAGACTTAGGGTTAAGTCTTAAGGTTAAGTCTTAGGGTTTAGTCTTAGGGTTCAGTCGTAGGGTTAAGTCTCAGGGTTATGTCTTAGGGTTAAGTCTTAGGTTTAAGTCTCAGGGTTAAGTCTTAGGGTTAACTGTTAAGGTTAAGACCTAAATTTAAGTCTTAGGGTTAAGCCTTAAGGATAAGACGTAAATTTGAGTCTTAGCGTTAAATCTTAAGGTTATGTCTTACGGTTAAGTGTTAAGGTTAAGTCTTAGATTTAAGTGTTATGGTTATGTCTTAAGGTTAAGTCTTAGTGTTAAGTCTTAGGATTAAGTCTTAAGGTTAACTCATAAATCTAAATCTTAGGGTTAAATCTTTGTGTTAAGTCTTAAGGTTAAATCTTAAGTCCTAGGGTTTGAGTCTTAGGTTTAAGTCTTAAATTTAAGTCTTTGGGATACGTCTTAGGGTTAAGTGTCAGGGTTAAGATTTATGTTTAATTCTTAAGTTTACGTCTTAGGGTTAAGTCTAAAAGTTTAGTCTTAAATTTAAGTCTTAGTGTTGTCTTCGGTTAAGTTATAGTGTTAAGTCTTAGGGTTACATCCTAAGGTTCAGTCTTATATTAAATTCTCAGGGTTAAGTCTTAGGGATAAGTCTTAAGGTTAAGCCTTAGTATTATGTCTTAAGATTCAGTCTTAAATTTAAATCTTAATAATAAGTCTTAAGGTTAAGTCTCAGGGATAAGTCTTAGGGTTAAGTCTCAGGGATAAGTCTTAGGGTTAAGTCTCAGGGATAAGTCTTAGGGTTAAGTCTTAAGGTTAAATCTTAGGGTTAAGTCTTAAGGTTAAGTCTCAGGGTTAAGTCTTAGGTTAAGTATTACTATTAAGTCTTAGGGTTAAGTCTTGTGGTTAAGTCCTAAATTTAAGTCTTAGGGTTAAGTCTTATGGTTAAGTCGTAAATTTAAGTCTTAGGGTTATGTCTTATGGTTAAGTCTTAAGGTGAAGTCTTAGGATCAAGTCTTAAGGTGAAGTCATTATGTTAATCCTTAGGGTTAAGTTTTAGGATTGTTTCTTAGGGTTAAGTCTTAATGTTAAGTGTCAGGTTAAGTCTTACAGTTAAGTCTTATGGTTACCTCTTAATGTTATGTCTTTAGGGTTAAGTTATAAGGTTAAGTCTAAGGGTTAACTCCTAAGGTTAAGTGTTAAGTTTGAATATTAAAGTTAGGTCTTAAGGTTAAGACTTAGGGTTAAGTCTTATAGTTAAGTCTTTAGGGTTAAGTCTTAGGGTTAAGTTTTTGGCTTACGTCTTAGGGTAAAGTATTAAGGTTAAGTCTTAACGTCAAGTCTTAAGGTTGAGCCTTAAGGTTAAGTTTTAGGGTTAAGTCTTAGGCTTAATTTTTATGGTTAAGTCTTAAGGTTAAGTTTTAGGGTTAAGTCTTCTAGTTAAGTCTTAGGGTTAAGTCTCAGGTTTATGTCTTACGGTTAAGTCTTAAGGTTATGTTTTAAGGTTTAGTCTTGTAGTTAAGACTTAACGGTAAATCTGAAGGTTAAGTCTCATGGTTAAGTCTTAGGGATAAGTCTCAGGGTTAAGGCTCAAGGTAAGGTCTCAAGGTTAAGTCCCAGGGTTAAGTCGTAAGGTTCTGTCTTAAGGCTGAGACTTAGGGTTAAGTCTTAAGGTTAAGTCTTATGGATTGAGTCTTAGGTTTACGTCTTAGAGTTAAGTCTTGGGGATATGGCTTAGGGTTAAGTCTCAGGGTTAAGTTTCAAGGCTAAGTTTCAATGTTAAGTCTCAGGGTTATGACTTAGGGTTAAGCATTAAGGTTAAGTCTTAGGTTTCAGTCTCAGGGTTATGTCTTAGGATTAAGTCTTAGGGTTAAATCTTAGGGTTAAGTATTAAATTTAAGTCTTAGCGTTAATTCTTAGGGTTATGTCCTAAAGATCACGTCTTAAGGTTAAATCTTAGGGTTAGGTCTTAAGGTTAAGACTTAAGATTAAGTCTTAGAGTTATGTCTTAGGGTTAAGTCTTAAGGTTAAGACTTAGAGTTAAGTATTTAAGGTTACGTCTTAGGTTTATTGTCTTAGGGTTAAGTCTTAGGGTGTTGTCCTAAGGTTAAGTATTAATATTAAGTCTTAGGGTTAAAGTCATAAGATTTAATCTCAGGGTTAACTCTTATGGTTATGTCATAAGTTTAAGTCTTAATTTTAAGTCTTGGGGATAAATCCTTGGGTTAAGTCTCACGGTTAATCTCAGGGTTAAGACTTAGGGTTAAGTCTTAAGGTTAAGTCTTAGGGTTTAGTCTTAGGGTTCAGTCGTAGGGTTAAGTCTCAGGGTTATGTCTTAGGGTTAAGTCTTAGGTTTAAGTCTCAGGGTTAAGTCTTAGGGTTAACTGTTAAGGTTAAGACCTAAATTTAAGTCTTAGGGTTAAGCCTTAAGGATAAGACGTAAATTTGAGTCTTAGCGTTAAATCTTAAGGTTATGTCTTACGGTTAAGTGTTAAGGTTAAGTCTTAGATTTAAGTGTTATGGTTATGTCTTAAGGTTAAGTCTTAGTGTTAAGTCTTAGGATTAAGTCTTAAGGTTAACTCATAAATCTAAATCTTAGGGTTAAATCTTTGTGTTAAGTCTTAAGGTTAAATCTTAAGTCCTAGGGTTTGAGTCTTAGGTTTAAGTCTTAAATTTAAGTCTTTGGGATACGTCTTAGGGTTAAGTGTCAGGGTTAAGATTTATGTTTAATTCTTAAGTTTACGTCTTAGGGTTAAGTCTAAAAGTTTAGTCTTAAATTTAAGTCTTAGTGTTGTCTTCGGTTAAGTTATAGTGTTAAGTCTTAGGGTTACATCCTAAGGTTCAGTCTTATATTAAATTCTCAGGGTTAAGTCTTAGGGATAAGTCTTAAGGTTAAGCCTTAGTATTATGTCTTAAGATTCAGTCTTAAATTTAAATCTTAATAATAAGTCTTAAGGTTAAGGTTTGGGGATAAGTCTTAGGGTTAAGTCTCAGGGATAAGTCTTAGGGTTAAGTCTCAGGGATAAGTCTTAGGGTTAAGTCTTAAGGTTAAATCTTAGGGTTAAGTCTTAAGGTTAAGTCTCAGGGTTAAGTCTTAGGTTAAGTATTAGTATTAAGTCTTAGGGTTAAGTCTTGTGGTTAAGTCCTAAATTTAAGTCTTAGGGTTATGTCTTAGGGATAAGTCTTAGGGTTAAGTCTTATGGTTAAGTCGTAAATTTAAGACTTAGGGATAAGTCTTAAGGTGAAGTCTTAGGATCAAGTCTTAAGGTGAAGTCATTATGTTAATCCTTAGGGTTAAGTTTTAGGATTGTTTCTTAGGGTTAAGTCTTAATGTTAAGTGTCAGGTTAAGTCTTACAGTTAAGCCTTATGGTTACCTCTTAATGTTATGTCTTAGGGTTAAGTTATAAGGTTAAGTCTAAGGGTTAACTCCTAAGGTTAAGTGTTAAGTTTGAATATTAAAGTTAGGTCTTAAGGTTAAGACTTAGGGTTAAGTCTTATAGTTAAGTCTTTAGGGTTAAGTCTTAGGGTTAAGTTTTTGGCTTACGTCTTAGGGTAAAGTATTAAGGTTAAGTCTTAAACTTAAGTCTTAACGTCAAGTCTTAAGGTTGAGCCTTAAGGTTAAGTTTTAGGGTTAAGTCTTAGGCTTAATTTTTATGGTTAAGTCTTAAGGTTAAGTTTTAGGGTTAAGTCTTCTAGTTAAGTCTTAGGGTTAAGTCTCAGGTTTATGTCTTACGGTTAAGTCTTAAGGTTATGTTTTAAGGTTTAGTCTTGTAGTTAAGACTTAACGGTAAATCTGAAGGTTAAGTCTCATGGTTAAGTCTTAGGGATAAGTCTCAGGGTTAAGGCTCAAGGTAAGGTCTCAAGGTTAAGTCCCAGGGTTAAGTCGTAAGGTTCTGTCTTAAGGCTGAGACTTAGGGTTAAGTCTTAAGGTTAAGTCTTATGGATTGAGTCTTAGGTTTACGTCTTAGAGTTAAGTCTTGGGGATATGGCTTAGGGTTAAGTCTCAGGGTTAAGTTTCAAGGCTAAGTTTCAATGTTAAGTCTCAGGGTTATGACTTAGGGTTAAGCATTAAGGTTAAGTCTTAGGTTTCAGTCTCAGGGTTATGTCTTAGGATTAAGTCTTAGGGTTAAGTCTTAGGGTTAAGTATTAAATTTAAGTCTTAGGGTTAATTCTTAGGGTTATGTCCTAAAGATCACGTCTTAAGGTTAAATCTTAGGGTTAGGTCTTAAGGTTAAGACTTAAGATTAAGTCTTAGAGTTATGTCTTAGGGTTAAGTCTTAAGGTTAAGACTTAGAGTTAAGTATTTAAGGTTACGTCTTAGGTTTATTGTCTTAGGGTTAAGTCTTAGGGTGTTGTCTTAAGGTTAAGTATTAATATTAAGTCTTAGGGTTAAAGTCATAAGATTTAATCTCAGGGTTAACTCTTATGGTTATGTCATAAGTTTAAGTCTTAATTTTAAGTCTTGGGGATAAATCCTTGGGTTAAGTCTCACGGTTAATCTCAGGGTTAAGACTTAGGGTTAAGTCTTAAGGTTAAGTCTTAGGGTTTAGTCTTAGGGTTCAGTCGTAGGGTTAAGTCTCAGGGTTATGCCTTAGGGTTAAGTCTTATGTTTAAGTTAAGTCTTAGGTTTAAATCATAGGGTTAAGTCTTAGGGTTAAGTTTTAAGTTTAAGTCTTAGGGTTAAGTCTCAGGTTTAGTTTTTAAGGTTAAGTCACAAGGTTAAGTCTTAAGGTTAAGTCTTAATTATAAGTGTTAGGGTTAAGTCTTAAGGTTAAGTCTAAGGGTTAAGTCTCTAAGATTAAGTATTAGGTTTAAGTCTCAGGGTTAAGTCTTAGGGATAAGTCTTAAGGTTAAGTCTTAAATTCAAGTCCTAGGGTTAAGTTTTAAGGTTAAGTCTTAAGGTTAAGTCTCAGGGTTATGTCTTAGGGTTAAGTCTTAGGTTTAAGTCTCAGGGTTAAGTCTTAGGGTTAACTGTTAAGGTTAAGACCTAAATTTAAGTCTTAGGGTTAAGCCTTAAGGATAAGACGTAAATTTGAGTCTTAGCGTTAAATCTTAAGGTTATGTCTTACGGTTAAGTGTTAAGGTTAAGTCTTAGATTTAAGTGTTATGGTTATGTCTTAAGGTTAAGTCTTAGTGTTAAGTCTTAGGATTAAGTCTTAAGGTTAACTCATAAATCTAAATCTTAGGGTTAAATCTTTGTGTTAAGTCTTAAGGTTAAATCTTAAGTCCTAGGGTTTGAGTCTTAGGTTTAAGTCTTAAATTTAAGTCTTTGGGATACGTCTTAGGGTTAAGTGTCAGGGTTAAGATTTATGTTTAATTCTTAAGTTTACGTCTTAGGGTTAAGTCTAAAAGTTTAGTCTTAAATTTAAGTCTTAGTGTTGTCTTCGGTTAAGTTATAGTGTTAAGTCTTAGGGTTACATCCTAAGGTTCAGTCTTATATTAAATTCTCAGGGTTAAGTCTTAGGGATAAGTCTTAAGGTTAAGCCTTAGTATTATGTCTTAAGATTCAGTCTTAAATTTAAATCTTAATAATAAGTCTTAAGGTTAAGGTTTGGGGATAAGTCTTAGGGTTAAGTCTCAGGGATAAGTCTTAGGGTTAAGTCTTAAGGTTAAATCTTAGGGTTAAGTCTTAAGGTTAAGTCTCAGGGTTAAGTCTTAGGTTAAGTATTAGTATTAAGTCTTAGGGTTAAGTCTTGTGGTTAAGTCCTAAATTTAAGTCTTAGGGTTATGTCTTAGGGATAAGTCTTAGGGTTAAGTCTTATGGTTAAGTCGTAAATTTAAGTCTTAGGGATAAGTCTTAAGGTGAAGTCTTAGGATCAAGTCTTAAGGGGAAGTCATTATGTTAATCCTTAGGGTTAAGTTTTAGGATTGTTTCTTAGGGTTAAGTCTTAATGTTAAGTGTCAGGTTAAGTCTTACAGTTAAGTCTTATGGTTACCTCTTAATGTTATGTCTTAGGGTTAAGTTATAAGGTTAAGTCTAAGGGTTAACTCCTAAGGTTAAGTGTTAAGTTTGAATATTAAAGTTAGGTCTTAAGGTTAAGACTTAGGGTTAAGTCTTATAGTTAAGTCTTTAGGGTTAAGTCTTAGGGTTAAATTTTTGGCTTACGTCTTAGGGTAAAGTATTAAGGTTAAGTCTTAAACTTAAGTCTTAACGTCAAGTCTTAAGGTTGAGCCTTAAGGTTAAGTTTTAGGGTTAAGTCTTAGGCTTAATTTTTATGGTTAAGTCTTAAGGTTAAGTTTTAGGGTTAAGTCTTCTAGTTAAGTCTTAGGGTTAAGTCTCAGGTTTATGTCTTACGGTTAAGTCTTAAGGTTATGTTTTAAGGTTTAGTCTTGTAGTTAAGACTTAACGGTAAATCTGAAGGTTAAGTCTCATGGTTAAGTCTTAGGGATAAGTCTCAGGGTTAAGGCTCAAGGTAAGGTCTCAAGGTTAAGTCCCAGGGTTAAGTCGTAAGGTTCTGTCTTAAGGCTGAGACTTAGGGTTAAGTCTTAAGGTTAAGTCTTATGGATTGAGTCTTAGGTTTACGTCTTAGAGTTAAGTCTTGGGGATATGGCTTAGGGTTAAGTCTCAGGGTTAAGTTTCAAGGCTAAGTTTCAATGTTCAGTCTCAGGGTTATGACTTAGGGTTAAGCATTAAGGTTAAGTCTTAGGTTTCAGTCTCAGGGTTATGTCTTAGGATTAAGTCTTAGGGTTAAGTCTTAGGGTTAAGTATTAAATTTAAGTCTTAGGGTTAATTCTTAGGGTTATGTCCTAAAGATCACGTCTTAAGGTTAAATCTTAGGGTTAGGTCTTAAGGTTAAGACTTAAGATTAAGTCTTAGAGTTATGTCTTAGGGTTAAGTCTTAAGGTTAAGACTTAGAGTTAAGTATTTAAGGTTACGTCTTAGGTTTATTGTCTTAGGGTTAAGTCTTAGGGTGTTGTCTTAAGGTTAAGTACTAATATTAAGTCTTAGGGTTAAAGTCATAAGATTTAATCTCAGGGTTAACTCTTATGGTTATGTCATAAGTTTAAGTCTTAATTTTAAGTCTTGGGGATAAATCCTTGGGTTAAGTCTCACGGTTAATCTCAGGGTTAAGACTTAGGGTTAAGTCTTAAGGTTAAGTCTTAGGGTTTAGTCTTAGGGTTCAGTCGTAGGGTTAAGTCTCAGGGTTATGCCTTAGGGTTAAGTCTTATGTTTAAGTTAAGTCTTAGGTTTAAATCATAGGGTTAAGTCTTAGGGTTAAGTTTTAAGTTTAAGTCTTAGGGTTAAGTCTCAGGTTCAGTTTTTAAGGTTAAGTCACAAGGTTAAGTCTTAAGGTTAAGTCTTAATTATAAGTGTTAGGGTTAAGTCTTAAGGTTAAGTCTAAGGGTTAAGTCTCTAAGATTAAGTATTAGGTTTAAGTCTCAGGGTTAAGTCTTAGGGATAAGTCTTAAGGTTAAGTCTTAAATTCAAGTCCTAGGGTTAAGTTTTAAGGTTAAGTCTTAAGGTTAAGTCTCAGGGTTATGTCTTAGGTTTAAGTCTTAGGGTTAACTGTTAAGGTTAAGACCTAAATTTAAGTCTTAGGGTTAAGCCTTAAGGATAAGACGTAAATTTGAGTCTTAGCGTTAAATCTTAAGGTTATGTCTTACGGTTAAGTGTTAAGGTTAAGTCTTAGATTTAAGTGTTATGGTTATGTCTTAAGGTTAAGTCTTAGTGTTAAGTCTTAGGATTAAGTCTTAAGGTTAACTCATAAATCTAAATCTTAGGGTTAAATCTTTGTGTTAAGTCTTAAGGTTAAATCTTAAGTCCTAGGGTTTGAGTCTTAGGTTTAAGTCTTAAATTTAAGTCTTTGGGATACGTCTTAGGGTTAAGTGTCAGGGTTAAGATTTATGTTTAATTCTTAAGTTTACGTCTTAGGGTTAAGTCTAAAAGTTTAGTCTTAAATTTAAGTCTTAGTGTTGTCTTCGGTTAAGTTATAGTGTTAAGTCTTAGGGTTACATCCTAAGGTTCAGTCTTATATTAAATTCTCAGGGTTAAGTCTTAGGGATAAGTCTTAAGGTTAAGCCTTAGTATTATGTCTTAAGATTCAGTCTTAAATTTAAATCTTAATAATAAGTCTTAAGGTTAAGGTTTGGGGATAAGTCTTAGGGTTAAGTCTCAGGGATAAGTCTTAGGGTTAAGTCTCAGGGATAAGTCTTAGGGTTAAGTCTTAAGGTTAAATCTTAGGGTTAAGTCTTAAGGTTAAGTCTCAGGGTTAAGTCTTAGGTTAAGTATTAGTATTAAGTCTTAGGGTTAAGTCTTGTGGTTAAGTCCTAAATTTAAGTCTTAGGGTTATGTCTTAGGGATAAGTCTTAGGGTTAAGTCTTATGGTTAAGTCGTAAATTTAAGTCTTAGGGATAAGTCTTAAGGTGAAGTCTTAGGATCAAGTCTTAAGGTGAAGTCATTATGTTAATCCTTAGGGTTAAGTTTTAGGATTGTTTCTTAGGGTTAAGTCTTAATGTTAAGTGTCAGGTTAAGTCTTACAGTTAAGTCTTGTGGTTACCTCTTAATGTTATGTCTTAGGGTTAAGTTATAAGGTTAAGTCTAAGGGTTAACTCCTAAGGTTAAGTGTTAAGTTTGAATATTAAAGTTAGGTCTTAAGGTTAAGACTTAGGGTTAAGTCTTATAGTTAAGTCTTTAGGGTTAAGTCTTAGGGTTAAATTTTTGGCTTACGTCTTAGGGTAAAGTATTAAGGTTAAGTCTTAAACTTAAGTCTTAACGTCAAGTCTTAAGGTTGAGCCTTAAGGTTAAGTTTTAGGGTTAAGTCTTAGGCTTAATTTTTATGGTTAAGTCTTAAGGTTAAGTTTTAGGGTTAAGTCTTCTAGTTAAGTCTTAGGGTTAAGTCTCAGGTTTATGTCTTACGGTTAAGTCTTAAGGTTATGTTTTAAGGTTTAGTCTTGTAGTTAAGACTTAACGGTAAATCTGAAGGTTAAGTCTCATGGTTAAGTCTTAGGGATAAGTCTCAGGGTTAAGGCTCAAGGTAAGGTCTCAAGGTTAAGTCCCAGGGTTAAGTCGTAAGGTTCTGTCTTAAGGCTGAGACTTAGGGTTAAGTCTTAAGGTTAAGTCTTATGGATTGAGTCTTAGGTTTACGTCTTAGAGTTAAGTCTTGGGGATATGGCTTAGGGTTAAGTCTCAGGGTTAAGTTTCAAGGCTAAGTTTCAATGTTCAGTCTCAGGGTTATGACTTAGGGTTAAGCATTAAGGTTAAGTCTTAGGTTTCAGTCTCAGGGTTATGTCTTAGGATTAAGTCTTAGGGTTAAGTCTTAGGGTTAAGTATTAAATTTAAGTCTTAGGGTTAATTCTTAGGGTTATGTCCTAAAGATCACGTCTTAAGGTTAAATCTTAGGGTTAGGTCTTAAGGTTAAGACTTAAGATTAAGTCTTAGAGTTATGTCTTAGGGTTAAGTCTTAAGGTTAAGACTTAGAGTTAAGTATTTAAGGTTACATCTTAGGTTTATTGTCTTAGGGTTAAGTCTTAGGGTGTTGTCTTAAGGTTAAGTACTAATATTAAGTCTTAGGGTTAAAGTCATAAGATTTAATCTCAGGGTTAACTCTTATGGTTATGTCATAAGTTTAAGTCTTAATTTTAAGTCTTGGGGATAAATCCTTGGGTTAAGTCTCACGGTTAATCTCAGGGTTAAGACTTAGGGTTAAGTCTTAAGGTTAAGTCTTAGGGTTTAGTCTTAGGGTTCAGTCGTAGGGTTAAGTCTCAGGGTTATGCCTTAGGGTTAAGTCTTATGTTTAAGTTAAGTCTTAGGTTTAAATCATAGGGTTAAGTCTTAGGGTTAAGTTTTAAGTTTAAGTCTTAGGGTTAAGTCTCAGGTTCAGTTTTTAAGGTTAAGTCACAAGGTTAAGTCTTAAGGTTAAGTCTTAATTATAAGTGTTAGGGTTAAGTCTTAAGGTTAAGTCTAAGGGTTAAGTCTCTAAGATTAAGTATTAGGTTTAAGTCTCAGGGTTAAGTCTTAGGGATAAGTCTTAAGGTTAAGTCTTAAATTCAAGTCCTAGGGTTAAGTTTTAAGGTTAAGTCTTAAGGTTAAGTCTCAGGGTTATGTCTTAGGTTTAAGTCTTAGGGTTAACTGTTAAGGTTAAGACCTAAATTTAAGTCTTAGGGTTAAGCCTTAAGGATAAGACGTAAATTTGAGTCTTAGCGTTAAATCTTAAGGTTATGTCTTACGGTTAAGTGTTAAGGTTAAGTCTTAGATTTAAGTGTTATGGTTATGTCTTAAGGTTAAGTCTTAGTGTTAAGTCTTAGGATTAAGTCTTAAGGTTAACTCATAAATCTAAATCTTAGGGTTAAATCTTTGTGTTAAGTCTTAAGGTTAAATCTTAAGTCCTAGGGTTTGAGTCTTAGGTTTAAGTCTTAAATTTAAGTCTTTGGGATACGTCTTAGGGTTAAGTGTCAGGGTTAAGATTTATGTTTAATTCTTAAGTTTACGTCTTAGGGTTAAGTCTAAAAGTTTAGTCTTAAATTTAAGTCTTAGTGTTGTCTTCGGTTAAGTTATAGTGTTAAGTCTTAGGGTTACATCCTAAGGTTCAGTCTTATATTAAATTCTCAGGGTTAAGTCTTAGGGATAAGTCTTAAGGTTAAGCCTTAGTATTATGTCTTAAGATTCAGTCTTAAATTTAAATCTTAATAATAAGTCTTAAGGTTAAGGTTTGGGGATAAGTCTTAGGGTTAAGTCTCAGGGATAAGTCTTAGGGTTAAGTCTCAGGGATAAGTCTTAGGGTTAAGTCTTAAGGTTAAATCTTAGGGTTAAGTCTTAAGGTTAAGTCTCAGGGTTAAGTCTTAGGTTAAGTATTAGTATTAAGTCTTAGGGTTAAGTCTTGTGGTTAAGTCCTAAATTTAAGTCTTAGGGTTATGTCTTAGGGATAAGTCTTAGGGTTAAGTCTTATGGTTAAGTCGTAAATTTAAGTCTTAGGGATAAGTCTTAAGGTGAAGTCTTAGGATCAAGTCTTAAGGTGAAGTCATTATGTTAATCCTTAGGGTTAAGTTTTAGGATTGTTTCTTAGGGTTAAGTCTTAATGTTAAGTGTCAGGTTAAGTCTTACAGTTAAGTCTTGTGGTTACCTCTTAATGTTATGTCTTAGGGTTAAGTTATAAGGTTAAGTCTAAGGGTTAACTCCTAAGGTTAAGTGTTAAGTTTGAATATTAAAGTTAGGTCTTAAGGTTAAGACTTAGGGTTAAGTCTTATAGTTAAGTCTTTAGGCTTAAGTCTTAGGGTTAAGTTTTTGGCTTACGTCTTAGGGTAAAGTATTAAGGTTAAGTCTTAACCTTAAGTCTTAACGTCAAGTCTTAAGGTTGAGCCTTAAGGTTAAGTTTTAGGGTTAAGTCTTAGGCTTAATTTTTATGGTTAAGTCTTAAGGTTAAGTTTTAGGGTTAAGTCTTCTAGTTAAGTCTTAGGGTTAAGTCTCAGGTTTATGTCTTACGGTTAAGTCTTAAGGTTATGTTTTAAGGTTTAGTCTTGTAGTTAAGACTTAACGGTAAATCTGAAGGTTAAGTCTCATGGTTAAGTCTTAGGGATAAGTCTCAGGGTTAAGGCTCAAGGTAAGGTCTCAAGGTTAAGTCCCAGGGTTAAGTCGTAAGGTTCTGTCTTAAGGCTGAGACTTAGGGTTAAGTCTTAAGGTTAAGTCTTATGGATTGAGTCTTAGGTTTACGTCTTAGAGTTAAGTCTTGGGGATATGGCTTAGGGTTAAGTCTCAGGGTTAAGTTTCAAGGCTAAGTTTCAATGTTAAGTCTCAGGGTTATGACTTAGGGTTAAGCATTAAGGTTAAGTCTTAGGTTTCAGTCTCAGGGTTATGTCTTAGGATTAAGTCTTAGGGTTAAGTCTTAGGGTTAAGTATTAAATTTAAGTCTTAGGGTTAATTCTTAGGGTTATGTCCTAAAGATCACGTCTTAAGGTTAAATCTTAGGGTTAGGTCTTAAGGTTAAGACTTAAGATTAAGTCTTAGAGTTATGTCTTAGGGTTAAGTCTTAAGGTTAAGACTTAGAGTTAAGTATTTAAGGTTACGTCTTAGGTTTATTGTCTTAGGGTTAAGTCTTAGGGTGTTGTCTTAAGGTTAAGTATTAATATTAAGTCTTAGGGTTAAAGTCATAAGATTTAATCTCAGGGTTAACTCTTATGGTTATGTCATAAGTTTAAGTCTTAATTTTAAGTCTTGGGGATAAATCCTTGGGTTAAGGCTCACGGTTAATCTCAGGGTTAAGACTTAGGGTTAAGTCTTAAGGTTAAGTCTTAGGGTTTAGTCTTAGGGTTCAGTCGTAGGGTTAAGTCTCAGGGTTATGCCTTAGGGTTAAGTCTTATGTTTAAGTTAAGTCTTAGGTTTAAATCATAGGGTTAAGTCTTAGGGTTAAGTTTTAAGTTTAAGTCTTAGGGTTAAGTCTCAGGTTTAGTTTTTAAGGTTAAGTCACAAGGTTAAGTCTTAAGGTTAAGTCTTAATTATAAGTGTTAGGGTTAAGTCTTAAGGTTAAGTCTAAGGGTTAAGTCTCTAAGATTAAGTATTAGGTTTAAGTCTCAGGGTTAAGTCTTAGGGATAAGTCTTAAGGTTAAGTCTTAAATTCAAGTCCTAGGGTTAAGTTTTAAGGTTAAGTCTTAAGGTTAAGTCTCAGGGTTATGTCTTAGGGTTAAGTCTTAGGTTTAAGTCTCAGGGTTAAGTCTTAGGGTTAACTGTTAAGGTTAAGACCTAAATTTAAGTCTTAGGGTTAAGCCTTAAGGATAAGACGTAAATTTGAGTCTTAGCGTTAAATCTTAAGGTTATGTCTTACGGTTAAGTGTTAAGGTTAAGTCTTAGATTTAAGTGTTATGGTTATGTCTTAAGGTTAAGTCTTAGTGTTAAGTCTTAGGATTAAGTCTTAAGGTTAACTCATAAATCTAAATCTTAGGGTTAAATCTTTGTGTTAAGTCTTAAGGTTAAATCTTAAGTCCTAGGGTTTGAGTCTTAGGTTTAAGTCTTAAATTTAAGTCTTTGGGATACGTCTTAGGGTTAAGTGTCAGGGTTAAGATTTATGTTTAATTCTTAAGTTTACGTCTTAGGGTTAAGTCTAAAAGTTTAGTCTTAAATTTAAGTCTTAGTGTTGTCTTCGGTTAAGTTATAGTGTTAAGTCTTAGGGTTACATCCTAAGGTTCAGTCTTATATTAAATTCTCAGGGTTAAGTCTTAGGGATAAGTCTTAAGGTTAAGCCTTAGTATTATGTCTTAAGATTCAGTCTTAAATTTAAATCTTAATAATAAGTCTTAAGGTTAAGTTTTGGGGATAAGTCTTAGGGTTAAGTCTCAGGGATAAGTCTTAGGGTTAAGTCTCAGGGATAAGTCTTAGGGTTAAGTCTTAAGGTTAAATCTTAGGGTTAAGTCTTAAGGTTAAGTCTCAGGGTTAAGTCTTAGGTTAAGTATTAGTATTAAGTCTTAGGGTTAAGTCTTGTGGTTAAGTCCTAAATTTAAGTCTTAGGGTTATGTCTTAGGGATAAGTCTTAGGGTTAAGTCTTATGGTTAAGTCGTAAATTTAAGTCTTAGGGTTATGTCTTAGGGATAAGTCTTAAGGTGAAGTCTTAGGATCAAGTCTTAAGGTGAAGTCATTATGTTAATCCTTAGGGTTAAGTTTTAGGATTGTTTCTTAGGGTTAAGTCTTAATGTTAAGTGTCAGGTTAAGTCTTACAGTTAAGTCTTATGGTTACCTCTTAATGTTATGTCTTAGGGTTAAGTTATAAGGTTAAGTCTAAGGGTTAACTCCTAAGGTTAAGTGTTAAGTTTGAATATTAAAGTTAGGTCTTAAGGTTAAGACTTAGGGTTAAGTCTTATAGTTAAGTCTTTAGGGTTAAGTCTTAGGGTTAAGTTTTTGGCTTACGTCTTAGGGTAAAGTATTAAGGTTAAGTCTTAAACTTAAGTCTTAACGTCAAGTCTTAAGGTTGAGCCTTAAGGTTAAGTTTTAGGGTTAAGTCTTAGGCTTAATTTTTATGGTTAAGTCTTAAGGTTAAGTTTTAGGGTTAAGTCTTCTAGTTAAGTCTTAGGGTTAAGTCTCAGGTTTATGTCTTACGGTTAAGTCTTAAGGTTATGTTTTAAGGTTTAGTCTTGTAGTTAAGACTTAACGGTAAATCTGAAGGTTAAGTCTCATGGTTAAGTCTTAGGGATAAGTCTCAGGGTTAAGGCTCAAGGTAAGGTCTCAAGGTTAAGTCCCAGGGTTAAGTCGTAAGGTTCTGTCTTAAGGCTGAGACTTAGGGTTAAGTCTTAAGGTTAAGTCTTATGGATTGAGTCTTAGGTTTACGTCTTAGAGTTAAGTCTTGGGGATATGGCTTAGGGTTAAGTCTCAGGGTTAAGTTTCAAGGCTAAGTTTCAATGTTAAGTCTCAGGGTTATGACTTAGGGTTAAGCATTAAGGTTAAGTCTTAGGTTTCAGTCTCAGGGTTATGTCTTAGGATTAAGTCTTAGGGTTAAGTCTTAGGGTTAAGTATTAAATTTAAGTCTTAGGGTTAATTCTTAGGGTTATGTCCTAAAGATCACGTCTTAAGGTTAAATCTTAGGGTTAGGTCTTAAGGTTAAGACTTAAGATTAAGTCTTAGAGTTATGTCTTAGGGTTAAGTCTTAAGGTTAAGACTTAGAGTTAAGTATTTAAGGTTACGTCTTAGGTTTATTGTCTTAGGGTTAAGTCTTAGGGTGTTGTCTTAAGGTTAAGTACTAATATTAAGTCTTAGGGTTAAAGTCATAAGATTTAATCTCAGGGTTAACTCTTATGGTTATGTCATAAGTTTAAGTCTTAATTTTAAGTCTTGGGGATAAATCCTTGGGTTAAGTCTCACGGTTAATCTCAGGGTTAAGACTTAGGGTTAAGTCTTAAGGTTAAGTCTTAGGGTTTAGTCTTAGGGTTCAGTCGTAGGGTTAAGTCTCAGGGTTATGCCTTAGGGTTAAGTCTTATGTTTAAGTTAAGTCTTAGGTTTAAATCATAGGGTTAAGTCTTAGGGTTAAGTTTTAAGTTTAAGTCTTAGGGTTAAGTCTCAGGTTCAGTTTTTAAGGTTAAGTCACAAGGTTAAGTCTTAAGGTTAAGTCTTAATTATAAGTGTTAGGGTTAAGTCTTAAGGTTAAGTCTAAGGGTTAAGTCTCTAAGATTAAGTATTAGGTTTAAGTCTCAGGGTTAAGTCTTAGGGATAAGTCTTAAGGTTAAGTCTTAAATTCAAGTCCTAGGGTTAAGTTTTAAGGTTAAGTCTTAAGGTTAAGTCTCAGGGTTATGTCTTAGGGTTAAGTCTCAGGGTTAAGTCTTAGGGTTAACTGTTAAGGTTAAGACCTAAATTTAAGTCTTAGGGTTAAGCCTTAAGGATAAGACGTAAATTTGAGTCTTAGCGTTAAATCTTAAGGTTATGTCTTACGGTTAAGTGTTAAGGTTAAGTCTTAGATTTAAGTGTTATGGTTATGTCTTAAGGTTAAGTCTTAGTGTTAAGTCTTAGGATTAAGTCTTAAGGTTAACTCATAAATCTAAATCTTAGGGTTAAATCTTTGTGTTAAGTCTTAAGGTTAAATCTTAAGTCCTAGGGTTTGAGTCTTAGGTTTAAGTCTTAAATTTAAGTCTTTGGGATACGTCTTAGGGTTAAGTGTCAGGGTTAAGATTTATGTTTAATTCTTAAGTTTACGTCTTAGGGTTAAGTCTAAAAGTTTAGTCTTAAATTTAAGTCTTAGTGTTGTCTTCGGTTAAGTTATAGTGTTAAGTCTTACGGTTACATCCTAAGGTTCAGTCTTATATTAAATTCTCAGGGTTAAGTCTTAGGGATAAGTCTTAAGGTTAAGCCTTAGTATTATGTCTTAAGATTCAGTCTTAAATTTAAATCTTAATAATAAGTCTTAAGGTTAAGGTTTGGGGATAAGTCTTAGGGTTAAGTCTCAGGGATAAGTCTTAGGGTTAAGTCTCAGGGATAAGTCTTAGGGTTAAGTCTTAAGGTTAAATCTTAGGGTTAAGTCTTAAGGTTAAGTCTCAGGGTTAAGTCTTAGGTTAAGTATTAGTATTAAGTCTTAGGGTTAAGTCTTGTGGTTAAGTCCTAAATTTAAGTCTTAGGGTTATGTCTTAGGGATAAGTCTTAGGGTTAAGTCTTATGGTTAAGTCGTAAATTTAAGTCTTAGGGATAAGTCTTAAGGTGAAGTCTTAGGATCAAGTCTTAAGGTGAAGTCATTATGTTAATCCTTAGGGTTAAGTTTTAGGATTGTTTCTTAGGGTTAAGTCTTAATGTTAAGTGTCAGGTTAAGTCTTACAGTTAAGTCTTGTGGTTACCTCTTAATGTTATGTCTTAGGGTTAAGTTATAAGGTTAAGTCTAAGGGTTAACTCCTAAGGTTAAGTGTTAAGTTTGAATATTAAAGTTAGGTCTTAAGGTTAAGACTTAGGGTTAAGTCTTATAGTTAAGTCTTTAGGGTTAAGTCTTAGGGTTAAGTTTTTGGCTTACGTCTTAGGGTAAAGTATTAAGGTTAAGTCTTAACCTTAAGTCTTAACGTCAAGTCTTAAGGTTGAGCCTTAAGGTTAAGTTTTAGGGTTAAGTCTTAGGCTTAATTTTTATGGTTAAGTCTTAAGGTTAAGTTTTAGGGTTAAGTCTTCTAGTTAAGTCTTAGGGTTAAGTCTCAGGTTTATGTCTTACGGTTAAGTCTTAAGGTTATGTTTTAAGGTTTAGTCTTGTAGTTAAGACTTAACGGTAAATCTGAAGGTTAAGTCTCATGGTTAAGTCTTAGGGATAAGTCTCAGGGTTAAGGCTCAAGGTAAGGTCTCAAGGTTAAGTCCCAGGGTTAAGTCGTAAGGTTCTGTCTTAAGGCTGAGACTTAGGGTTAAGTCTTAAGGTTAAGTCTTATGGATTGAGTCTTAGGTTTACGTCTTAGAGTTAAGTCTTGGGGATATGGCTTAGGGTTAAGTCTCAGGGTTAAGTTTCAAGGCTAAGTTTCAATGTTAAGTCTCAGGGTTATGACTTAGGGTTAAGCATTAAGGTTAAGTCTTAGGTTTCAGTCTCAGGGTTATGTCTTAGGATTAAGTCTTAGGGTTAAGTCTTAGGGTTAAGTATTAAATTTAAGTCTTAGGGTTAATTCTTAGGGTTATGTCCTAAAGATCACGTCTTAAGGTTAAATCTTAGGGTTAGGTCTTAAGGTTAAGACTTAAGATTAAGTCTTAGAGTTATGTCTTAGGGTTAAGTCTTAAGGTTAAGACTTAGAGTTAAGTATTTAAGGTTACGTCTTAGGTTTATTGTCTTAGGGTTAAGTCTTAGGGTGTTGTCTTAAGGTTAAGTATTAATATTAAGTCTTAGGGTTAAAGTCATAAGATTTAATCTCAGGGTTAACTCTTATGGTTATGTCATAAGTTTAAGTCTTAATTTTAAGTCTTGGGGATAAATCCTTGGGTTAAGGCTCACGGTTAATCTCAGGGTTAAGACTTAGGGTTAAGTCTTAAGGTTAAGTCTTAGGGTTTAGTCTTAGGGTTCAGTCGTAGGGTTAAGTCTCAGGGTTATGCCTTAGGGTTAAGTCTTATGTTTAAGTTAAGTCTTAGGTTTAAATCATAGGGTTAAGTCTTAGGGTTAAGTTTTAAGTTTAAGTCTTAGGGTTAAGTCTCAGGTTTAGTTTTTAAGGTTAAGTCACAAGGTTAAGTCTTAAGGTTAAGTCTTAATTATAAGTGTTAGGGTTAAGTCTTAAGGTTAAGTCTAAGGGTTAAGTCTCTAAGATTAAGTATTAGGTTTAAGTCTCAGGGTTAAGTCTTAGGGATAAGTCTTAAGGTTAAGTCTTAAATTCAAGTCCTAGGGTTAAGTTTTAAGGTTAAGTCTTAAGGTTAAGTCTCAGGGTTATGTCTTAGGGTTAAGTCTTAGGTTTAAGTCTCAGGGTTAAGTCTTAGGGTTAACTGTTAAGGTTAAGACCTAAATTTAAGTCTTAGGGTTAAGCCTTAAGGATAAGACGTAAATTTGAGTCTTAGCGTTAAATCTTAAGGTTATGTCTTACGGTTAAGTGTTAAGGTTAAGTCTTAGATTTAAGTGTTATGGTTATGTCTTAAGGTTAAGTCTTAGTGTTAAGTCTTAGGATTAAGTCTTAAGGTTAACTCATAAATCTAAATCTTAGGGTTAAATCTTTGTGTTAAGTCTTAAGGTTAAATCTTAAGTCCTAGGGTTTGAGTCTTAGGTTTAAGTCTTAAATTTAAGTCTTTGGGATACGTCTTAGGGTTAAGTGTCAGGGTTAAGATTTATGTTTAATTCTTAAGTTTACGTCTTAGGGTTAAGTCTAAAAGTTTAGTCTTAAATTTAAGTCTTAGTGTTGTCTTCGGTTAAGTTATAGTGTTAAGTCTTAGGGTTACATCCTAAGGTTCAGTCTTATATTAAATTCTCAGGGTTAAGTCTTAGGGATAAGTCTTAAGGTTAAGCCTTAGTATTATGTCTTAAGATTCAGTCTTAAATTTAAATCTTAATAATAAGTCTTAAGGTTAAGTTTTGGGGATAAGTCTTAGGGTTAAGTCTCAGGGATAAGTCTTAGGGTTAAGTCTCAGGGATAAGTCTTAGGGTTAAGTCTTAAGGTTAAATCTTAGGGTTAAGTCTTAAGGTTAAGTCTCAGGGTTAAGTCTTAGGTTAAGTATTAGTATTAAGTCTTAGGGTTAAGTCTTGTGGTTAAGTCCTAAATTTAAGTCTTAGGGTTATGTCTTAGGGATAAGTCTTAGGGTTAAGTCTTATGGTTAAGTCGTAAATTTAAGTCTTAGGGTTATGTCTTAGGGATAAGTCTTAAGGTGAAGTCTTAGGATCAAGTCTTAAGGTGAAGTCATTATGTTAATCCTTAGGGTTAAGTTTTAGGATTGTTTCTTAGGGTTAAGTCTTAATGTTAAGTGTCAGGTTAAGTCTTACAGTTAAGTCTTATGGTTACCTCTTAATGTTATGTCTTAGGGTTAAGTTATAAGGTTAAGTCTAAGGGTTAACTCCTAAGGTTAAGTGTTAAGTTTGAATATTAAAGTTAGGTCTTAAGGTTAAGACTTAGGGTTAAGTCTTATAGTTAAGTCTTTAGGCTTAAGTCTTAGGGTTAAGTTTTTGGCTTACGTCTTAGGGTAAAGTATTAAGGTTAAGTCTTAAACTTAAGTCTTAACGTCAAGTCTTAAGGTTGAGCCTTAAGGTTAAGTTTTAGGGTTAAGTCTTAGGCTTAATTTTTATGGTTAAGTCTTAAGGTTAAGTTTTAGGGTTAAGTCTTCTAGTTAAGTCTTAGGGTTAAGTCTCAGGTTTATGTCTTACGGTTAAGTCTTAAGGTTATGTTTTAAGGTTTAGTCTTGTAGTTAAGACTTAACGGTAAATCTGAAGGTTAAGTCTCATGGTTAAGTCTTAGGGATAAGTCTCAGGGTTAAGGCTCAAGGTAAGGTCTCAAGGTTAAGTCCCAGGGTTAAGTCGTAAGGTTCTGTCTTAAGGCTGAGACTTAGGGTTAAGTCTTAAGGTTAAGTCTTATGGATTGAGTCTTAGGTTTACGTCTTAGAGTTAAGTCTTGGGGATATGGCTTAGGGTTAAGTCTCAGGGTTAAGTTTCAAGGCTAAGTTTCAATGTTAAGTCTCAGGGTTATGACTTAGGGTTAAGCATTAAGGTTAAGTCTTAGGTTTCAGTCTCAGGGTTATGTCTTAGGATTAAGTCTTAGGGTTAAGTCTTAGGGTTAAGTATTAAATTTAAGTCTTAGGGTTAATTCTTAGGGTTATGTCCTAAAGATCACGTCTTAAGGTTAAATCTTAGGGTTAGGTCTTAAGGTTAAGACTTAAGATTAAGTCTTAGAGTTATGTCTTAGGGTTAAGTCTTAAGGTTAAGACTTAGAGTTAAGTATTTAAGGTTACGTCTTAGGTTTATTGTCTTAGGGTTAAGTCTTAGGGTGTTGTCTTAAGGTTAAGTACTAATATTAAGTCTTAGGGTTAAAGTCATAAGATTTAATCTCAGGGTTAACTCTTATGGTTATGTCATAAGTTTAAGTCTTAATTTTAAGTCTTGGGGATAAATCCTTGGGTTAAGTCTCACGGTTAATCTCAGGGTTAAGACTTAGGGTTAAGTCTTAAGGTTAAGTCTTAGGGTTTAGTCTTAGGGTTCAGTCGTAGGGTTAAGTCTCAGGGTTATGCCTTAGGGTTAAGTCTTATGTTTAAGTTAAGTCTTAGGTTTAAATCATAGGGTTAAGTCTTAGGGTTAAGTTTTAAGTTTAAGTCTTAGGGTTAAGTCTCAGGTTTAGTTTTTAAGGTTAAGTCACAAGGTTAAGTCTTAAGGTTAAGTCTTAATTATAAGTGTTAGGGTTAAGTCTTAAGGTTAAGTCTAAGGGTTAAGTCTCTAAGATTAAGTATTAGGTTTAAGTCTCAGGGTTAAGTCTTAGGGATAAGTCTTAAGGTTAAGTCTTAAATTCAAGTCCTAGGGTTAAGTTTTAAGGTTAAGTCTTAAGGTTAAGTCTCAGGGTTATGTCTTAGGGTTAAGTCTCAGGGTTAAGTCTTAGGGTTAACTGTTAAGGTTAAGACCTAAATTTAAGTCTTAGGGTTAAGCCTTAAGGATAAGACGTAAATTTGAGTCTTAGCGTTAAATCTTAAGGTTATGTCTTACGGTTAAGTGTTAAGGTTAAGTCTTAGATTTAAGTGTTATGGTTATGTCTTAAGGTTAAGTCTTAGTGTTAAGTCTTAGGATTAAGTCTTAAGGTTAACTCATAAATCTAAATCTTAGGGTTAAATCTTTGTGTTAAGTCTTAAGGTTAAATCTTAAGTCCTAGGGTTTGAGTCTTAGGTTTAAGTCTTAAATTTAAGTCTTTGGGATACGTCTTAGGGTTAAGTGTCAGGGTTAAGATTTATGTTTAATTCTTAAGTTTACGTCTTAGGGTTAAGTCTAAAAGTTTAGTCTTAAATTTAAGTCTTAGTGTTGTCTTCGGTTAAGTTATAGTGTTAAGTCTTAGGGTTACATCCTAAGGTTCAGTCTTATATTAAATTCTCAGGGTTAAGTCTTAGGGATAAGTCTTAAGGTTAAGCCTTAGTATTATGTCTTAAGATTCAGTCTTAAATTTAAATCTTAATAATAAGTCTTAAGGTTAAGGTTTGGGGATAAGTCTTAGGGTTAAGTCTCAGGGATAAGTCTTAGGGTTAAGTCTCAGGGATAAGTCTTAGGGTTAAGTCTTAAGGTTAAATCTTAGGGTTAAGTCTTAAGGTTAAGTCTCAGGGTTAAGTCTTAGGTTAAGTATTAGTATTAAGTCTTAGGGTTAAGTCTTGTGGTTAAGTCCTAAATTTAAGTCTTAGGGTTATGTCTTAGGGATAAGTCTTAGGGTTAAGTCTTATGGTTAAGTCGTAAATTTAAGTCTTAGGGATAAGTCTTAAGGTGAAGTCTTAGGATCAAGTCTTAAGGTGAAGTCATTATGTTAATCCTTAGGGTTAAGTTTTAGGATTGTTTCTTAGGGTTAAGTCTTAATGTTAAGTGTCAGGTTAAGTCTTACAGTTAAGTCTTGTGGTTACCTCTTAATGTTATGTCTTAGGGTTAAGTTATAAGGTTAAGTCTAAGGGTTAACTCCTAAGGTTAAGTGTTAAGTTTGAATATTAAAGTTAGGTCTTAAGGTTAAGACTTAGGGTTAAGTCTTATAGTTAAGTCTTTAGGCTTAAGTCTTAGGGTTAAGTTTTTGGCTTACGTCTTAGGGTAAAGTATTAAGGTTAAGTCTTAAACTTAAGTCTTAACGTCAAGTCTTAAGGTTGAGCCTTAAGGTTAAGTTTTAGGGTTAAGTCTTAGGCTTAATTTTTATGGTTAAGTCTTAAGGTTAAGTTTTAGGGTTAAGTCTTCTAGTTAAGTCTTAGGGTTAAGTCTCAGGTTTATGTCTTACGGTTAAGTCTTAAGGTTATGTTTTAAGGTTTAGTCTTGTAGTTAAGACTTAACGGTAAATCTGAAGGTTAAGTCTCATGGTTAAGTCTTAGGGATAAGTCTCAGGGTTAAGGCTCAAGGTAAGGTCTCAAGGTTAAGTCCCAGGGTTAAGTCGTAAGGTTCTGTCTTAAGGCTGAGACTTAGGGTTAAGTCTTAAGGTTAAGTCTTATGGATTGAGTCTTAGGTTTACGTCTTAGAGTTAAGTCTTGGGGATATGGCTTAGGGTTAAGTCTCAGGGTTAAGTTTCAAGGCTAAGTTTCAATGTTAAGTCTCAGGGTTATGACTTAGGGTTAAGCATTAAGGTTAAGTCTTAGGTTTCAGTCTCAGGGTTATGTCTTAGGATTAAGTCTTAGGGTTAAGTCTTAGGGTTAAGTATTAAATTTAAGTCTTAGGGTTAATTCTTAGGGTTATGTCCTAAAGATCACGTCTTAAGGTTAAATCTTAGGGTTAGGTCTTAAGGTTAAGACTTAAGATTAAGTCTTAGAGTTATGTCTTAGGGTTAAGTCTTAAGGTTAAGACTTAGAGTTAAGTATTTAAGGTTACGTCTTAGGTTTATTGTCTTAGGGTTAAGTCTTAGGGTGTTGTCTTAAGGTTAAGTACTAATATTAAGTCTTAGGGTTAAAGTCATAAGATTTAATCTCAGGGTTAACTCTTATGGTTATGTCATAAGTTTAAGTCTTAATTTTAAGTCTTGGGGATAAATCCTTGGGTTAAGTCTCACGGTTAATCTCAGGGTTAAGACTTAGGGTTAAGTCTTAAGGTTAAGTCTTAGGGTTTAGTCTTAGGGTTCAGTCGTAGGGTTAAGTCTCAGGGTTATGCCTTAGGGTTAAGTCTTATGTTTAAGTTAAGTCTTAGGTTTAAATCATAGGGTTAAGTCTTAGGGTTAAGTTTTAAGTTTAAGTCTTAGGGTTAAGTCTCAGGTTTAGTTTTTAAGGTTAAGTCACAAGGTTAAGTCTTAAGGTTAAGTCTTAATTATAAGTGTTAGGGTTAAGTCTTAAGGTTAAGTCTAAGGGTTAAGTCTCTAAGATTAAGTATTAGGTTTAAGTCTCAGGGTTAAGTCTTAGGGATAAGTCTTAAGGTTAAGTCTTAAATTCAAGTCCTAGGGTTAAGTTTTAAGGTTAAGTCTTAAGGTTAAGTCTCAGGGTTATGTCTTAGGTTTAAGTCTCAGGGTTATGTCTTAGGGTTAACTGTTAAGGTTAAGACCTAAATTTAAGTCTTAGGGTTAAGCCTTAAGGATAAGACGTAAATTTGAGTCTTAGCGTTAAATCTTAAGGTTATGTCTTACGGTTAAGTGTTAAGGTTAAGTCTTAGATTTAAGTGTTATGGTTATGTCTTAAGGTTAAGTCTTAGTGTTAAGTCTTAGGATTAAGTCTTAAGGTTAACTCATAAATCTAAATCTTAGGGTTAAATCTTTGTGTTAAGTCTTAAGGTTAAATCTTAAGTCCTAGGGTTTGAGTCTTAGGTTTAAGTCTTAAATTTAAGTCTTTGGGATACGTCTTAGGGTTAAGTGTCAGGGTTAAGATTTATGTTTAATTCTTAAGTTTACGTCTTAGGGTTAAGTCTAAAAGTTTAGTCTTAAATTTAAGTCTTAGTGTTGTCTTCGGTTAAGTTATAGTGTTAAGTCTTAGGGTTACATCCTAAGGTTCAGTCTTATATTAAATTCTCAGGGTTAAGTCTTAGGGATAAGTCTTAAGGTTAAGCCTTAGTATTATGTCTTAAGATTCAGTCTTAAATTTAAATCTTAATAATAAGTCTTAAGGTTAAGGTTTGGGGATAAGTCTTAGGGTTAAGTCTCAGGGATAAGTCTTAGGGTTAAGTCTCAGGGATAAGTCTTAGGGTTAAGTCTTAAGGTTAAATCTTAGGGTTAAGTCTTAAGGTTAAGTCTCAGGGTTAAGTCTTAGGTTAAGTATTAGTATTAAGTCTTAGGGTTAAGTCTTGTGGTTAAGTCCTAAATTTAAGTCTTAGGGTTATGTCTTAGGGATAAGTCTTAGGGTTAAGTCTTATGGTTAAGTCGTAAATTTAAGTCTTAGGGTTATGTCTTAGGGATAAGTCTTAAGGTGAAGTCTTAGGATCAAGTCTTAAGGTGAAGTCATTATGTTAATCCTTAGGGTTAAGTTTTAGGATTGTTTCTTAGGGTTAAGTCTTAATGTTAAGTGTCAGGTTAAGTCTTACAGTTAAGTCTTATGGTTACCTCTTAATGTTATGTCTTAGGGTTAAGTTATAAGGTTAAGTCTAAGGGTTAACTCCTAAGGTTAAGTGTTAAGTTTGAATATTAAAGTTAGGTCTTAAGGTTAAGACTTAGGGTTAAGTCTTATAGTTAAGTCTTTAGGGTTAAGTCTTAGGGTTAAGTTTTTGGCTTACGTCTTAGGGTAAAGTATTAAGGTTAAGTCTTAAACTTAAGTCTTAACGTCAAGTCTTAAGGTTGAGCCTTAAGGTTAAGTTTTAGGGTTAAGTCTTAGGCTTAATTTTTATGGTTAAGTCTTAAGGTTAAGTTTTAGGGTTAAGTCTTCTAGTTAAGTCTTAGGGTTAAGTCTCAGGTTTATGTCTTACGGTTAAGTCTTAAGGTTATGTTTTAAGGTTTAGTCTTGTAGTTAAGACTTAACGGTAAATCTGAAGGTTAAGTCTCATGGTTAAGTCTTAGGGATAAGTCTCAGGGTTAAGGCTCAAGGTAAGGTCTCAAGGTTAAGTCCCAGGGTTAAGTCGTAAGGTTCTGTCTTAAGGCTGAGACTTAGGGTTAAGTCTTAAGGTTAAGTCTTATGGATTGAGTCTTAGGTTTACGTCTTAGAGTTAAGTCTTGGGGATATGGCTTAGGGTTAAGTCTCAGGGTTAAGTTTCAAGGCTAAGTTTCAATGTTAAGTCTCAGGGTTATGACTTAGGGTTAAGCATTAAGGTTAAGTCTTAGGTTTCAGTCTCAGGGTTATGTCTTAGGATTAAGTCTTAGGGTTAAGTCTTAGGGTTAAGTATTAAATTTAAGTCTTAGGGTTAATTCTTAGGGTTATGTCCTAAAGATCACGTCTTAAGGTTAAATCTTAGGGTTAGGTCTTAAGGTTAAGACTTAAGATTAAGTCTTAGAGTTATGTCTTAGGGTTAAGTCTTAAGGTTAAGACTTAGAGTTAAGTATTTAAGGTTACGTCTTAGGTTTATTGTCTTAGGGTTAAGTCTTAGGGTGTTGTCTTAAGGTTAAGTATTAATATTAAGTCTTAGGGTTAAAGTCATAAGATTTAATCTCAGGGTTAACTCTTATGGTTATGTCATAAGTTTAAGTCTTAATTTTAAGTCTTGGGGATAAATCCTTGGGTTAAGTCTCACGGTTAATCTCAGGGTTAAGACTTAGGGTTAAGTCTTAAGGTTAAGTCTTAGGGTTTAGTCTTAGGGTTCAGTCGTAGGGTTAAGTCTCAGGGTTATGCCTTAGGGTTAAGTCTTATGTTTAAGTTAAGTCTTAGGTTTAAATCATAGGGTTAAGTCTTAGGGTTAAGTTTTAAGTTTAAGTCTTAGGGTTAAGTCTCAGGTTTAGTTTTCAAGGTTAAGTCACAAGGTTAAGTCTTAAGGTTAAGTCTTAATTATAAGTGTTAGGGTTAAGTCTTAAGGTTAAGTCTAAGGGTTAAGTCTCTAAGATTAAGTATTAGGTTTAAGTCTCAGGGTTAAGTCTTAGGGATAAGTCTTAAGGTTAAGTCTTAAATTCAAGTCCTAGGGTTAAGTTTTAAGGTTAAGTCTTAAGGTTAAGTCTCAGGGTTATGTCTTAGGGTTAAGTCTTAGGTTTAAGTCTCAGGGTTAAGTCTTAGGGTTAACTGTTAAGGTTAAGACCTAAATTTAAGTCTTAGGGTTAAGCCTTAAGGATAAGACGTAAATTTGAGTCTTAGCGTTAAATCTTAAGGTTATGTCTTACGGTTAAGTGTTAAGGTTAAGTCTTAGATTTAAGTGTTATGGTTATGTCTTAAGGTTAAGTCTTAGTGTTAAGTCTTAGGATTAAGTCTTAAGGTTAACTCATAAATCTAAATCTTAGGGTTAAATCTTTGTGTTAAGTCTTAAGGTTAAATCTTAAGTCCTAGGGTTTGAGTCTTAGGTTTAAGTCTTAAATTTAAGTCTTTGGGATACGTCTTAGGGTTAAGTGTCAGGGTTAAGATTTATGTTTAATTCTTAAGTTTACGTCTTAGGGTTAAGTCTAAAAGTTTAGTCTTAAATTTAAGTCTTAGTGTTGTCTTCGGTTAAGTTATAGTGTTAAGTCTTAGGGTTACATCCTAAGGTTCAGTCTTATATTAAATTCTCAGGGTTAAGTCTTAGGGATAAGTCTTAAGGTTAAGCCTTAGTATTATGTCTTAAGATTCAGTCTTAAATTTAAATCTTAATAATAAGTCTTAAGGTTAAGGTTTGGGGATAAGTCTTAGGGTTAAGTCTCAGGGATAAGTCTTAGGGTTAAGTCTTAAGGTTAAATCTTAGGGTTAAGTCTTAAGGTTAAGTCGCAGGGTTAAGTCTTAGGTTAAGTATTAGTATTAAGTCTTAGGGTTAAGTCTTGTGGTTAAGTCCTAAATTTAAGTCTTAGGGTTATGTCTTAGGGATAAGTCTTAGGGTTAAGTCTTATGGTTAAGTCGTAAATTTAAGTCTTAGGGATAAGTCTTAAGGTGAAGTCTTAGGATCAAGTCTTAAGGTGAAGTCATTATGTTAATCCTTAGGGTTAAGTTTTAGGATTGTTTCTTAGGGTTAAGTCTTAATGTTAAGTGTCAGGTTAAGTCTTACAGTTAAGTCTTATGGTTACCTCTTAATGTTATGTCTTAGGGTTAAGTTATAAGGTTAAGTCTAAGGGTTAACTCCTAAGGTTAAGTGTTAAGTTTGAATATTAAAGTTAGGTCTTAAGGTTAAGACTTAGGGTTAAGTCTTATAGTTAAGTCTTTAGGGTTAAGTCTTAGGGTTAAGTTTTTGGCTTACGTCTTAGGGTAAAGTATTAAGGTTAAGTCTTAAACTTAAGTCTTAACGTCAAGTCTTAAGGTTGAGCCTTAAGGTTAAGTTTTAGGGTTAAGTCTTAGGCTTAATTTTTATGGTTAAGTCTTAAGGTTAAGTTTTAGGGTTAAGTCTTCTAGTTAAGTCTTAGGGTTAAGTCTCAGGTTTATGTCTTACGGTTAAGTCTTAAGGTTATGTTTTAAGGTTTAGTCTTGTAGTTAAGACTTAACGGTAAATCTGAAGGTTAAGTCTCATGGTTAAGTCTTAGGGATAAGTCTCAGGGTTAAGGCTCAAGGTAAGGTCTCAAGGTTAAGTCCCAGGGTTAAGTCGTAAGGTTCTGTCTTAAGGCTGAGACTTAGGGTTAAGTCTTAAGGTTAAGTCTTATGGATTGAGTCTTAGGTTTACGTCTTAGAGTTAAGTCTTGGGGATATGGCTTAGGGTTAAGTCTCAGGGTTAAGTTTCAAGGCTAAGTTTCAATGTTAAGTCTCAGGGTTATGACTTAGGGTTAAGCATTAAGGTTAAGTCTTAGGTTTCAGTCTCAGGGTTATGTCTTAGGATTAAGTCTTAGGGTTAAGTCTTAGGGTTAAGTATTAAATTTAAGTCTTAGGGTTAATTCTTAGGGTTATGTCCTAAAGATCACGTCTTAAGGTTAAATCTTAGGGTTAGGTCTTAAGGTTAAGACTTAAGATTAAGTCTTAGAGTTATGTCTTAGGGTTAAGTCTTAAGGTTAAGACTTAGAGTTAAGTATTTAAGGTTACGTCTTAGGTTTATTGTCTTAGGGTTAAGTCTTAGGGTGTTGTCTTAAGGTTAAGTATTAATATTAAGTCTTAGGGTTAAAGTCATAAGATTTAATCTCAGGGTTAACTCTTATGGTTATGTCATAAGTTTAAGTCTTAATTTTAAGTCTTGGGGATAAATCTTTGGGTTAAGTCTCACGGTTAATCTCAGGGTTAAGACTTAGGGTTAAGTCTTAAGGTTAAGTCTTAGGGTTTAGTCTTAGGGTTCAGTCGTAGGGTTAAGTCTCAGGGTTATGCCTTAGGGTTAAGTCTTATGTTTAAGTTAAGTCTTAGGTTTAAATCATAGGGTTAAGTCTTAGGGTTAAGTTTTAAGTTTAAGTCTTAGGGTTAAGTCTCAGGTTTAGTTTTTAAGGTTAAGTCACAAGGTTAAGTCTTAAGGTTAAGTCTTAATTATAAGTGTTAGGGTTAAGTCTTAAGGTTAAGTCTAAGGGTTAAGTCTCTAAGATTAAGTATTAGGTTTAAGTCTCAGGGTTAAGTCTTAGGGATAAGTCTTAAGGTTAAGTCTTAAATTCAAGTCCTAGGGTTAAGTTTTAAGGTTAAGTCTTAAGGTTAAGTCTCAGGGTTATGTCTTAGGGTTAAGTCTTAGGTTTAAGTCTCAGGGTTAAGTCTTAGGGTTAACTGTTAAGGTTAAGACCTAAATTTAAGTCTTAGGGTTAAGCCTTAAGGATAAGACGTAAATTTGAGTCTTAGCGTTAAATCTTAAGGTTATGTCTTACGGTTAAGTGTTAAGGTTAAGTCTTAGATTTAAGTGTTATGGTTATGTCTTAAGGTTAAGTCTTAGTGTTAAGTCTTAGGATTAAGTCTTAAGGTTAACTCATAAATCTAAATCTTAGGGTTAAATCTTTGTGTTAAGTCTTAAGGTTAAATCTTAAGTCCTAGGGTTTGAGTCTTAGGTTTAAGTCTTAAATTTAAGTCTTTGGGATACGTCTTAGGGTTAAGTGTCAGGGTTAAGATTTATGTTTAATTCTTAAGTTTACGTCTTAGGGTTAAGTCTAAAAGTTTAGTCTTAAATTTAAGTCTTAGTGTTGTCTTCGGTTAAGTTATAGTGTTAAGTCTTAGGGTTACATCCTAAGGTTCAGTCTTATATTAAATTCTCAGGGTTAAGTCTTAGGGATAAGTCTTAAGGTTAAGCCTTAGTATTATGTCTTAAGATTCAGTCTTAAATTTAAATCTTAATAATAAGTCTTAAGGTTAAGGTTTGGGGATAAGTCTTAGGGTTAAGTCTCAGGGATAAGTCTTAGGGTTAAGTCTCAGGGATAAGTCTTAGGGTTAAGTCTTAAGGTTAAATCTTAGGGTTAAGTCTTAAGGTTAAGTCTCAGGGTTAAGTCTTAGGTTAAGTATTAGTATTAAGTCTTAGGGTTAAGTCTTGTGGTTAAGTCCTAAATTTAAGTCTTAGGGTTATGTCTTAGGGATAAGTCTTAGGGTTAAGTCTTATGGTTAAGTCGTAAATTTAAGTCTTAGGGTTATGTCTTAGGGATAAGTCTTAAGGTGAAGTCTTAGGATCAAGTCTTAAGGTGAAGTCATTATGTTAATCCTTAGGGTTAAGTTTTAGGATTGTTTCTTAGGGTTAAGTCTTAATGTTAAGTGTCAGGTTAAGTCTTACAGTTAAGTCTTATGGTTACCTCTTAATGTTATGTCTTAGGGTTAAGTTATAAGGTTAAGTCTAAGGGTTAACTCCTAAGGTTAAGTGTTAAGTTTGAATATTAAAGTTAGGTCTTAAGGTTAAGACTTAGGGTTAAGTCTTATAGTTAAGTCTTTAGGGTTAAGTCTTAGGGTTAAGTTTTTGGCTTACGTCTTAGGGTAAAGTCTTAAACTTAAGTCTTAACGTCAAGTCTTAACGTCAAGTCTTAAGGTTGAGCCTTAAGGTTAAGTTTTAGGGTTAAGTCTCAGGCTTAATTTTTATGGTTAAGTCTTAAGGTTAAGTTTTAGGGTTAAGTCTTCTAGTTAAGTCTTAGGGTTAAGTCTCAGGTTTATGTCTTACGGTTAAGTCTTAAGGTTATGTTTTAAGGTTTAGTCTTGTAGTTAAGACTTAACGGTAAATCTGAAGGTTAAGTCTCATGGTTAAGACTTAGGGATAAGTCTCAGGGTTAAGGCTCAAGGTAAGGTCTCAAGGTTAAGTCCCAGGGTTAAGTCGTAAGGTTCTGTCTTAAGGCTGAGACTTAGGGTTAAGTCTTAAGGTTAAGTCTTATGGATTGAGTCTTAGGTTTACGTCTTAGAGTTAAGTCTTGGGGATATGGCTTAGGGTTAAGTCTCAGGGTTAAGTTTCAAGGCTAAGTTTCAATGTTAAGTCTCAGGGTTATGACTTAGGGTTAAGCATTAAGGTTAAGTCTTAGGTTTCAGTCTCAGGGTTATGTCTTAGGATTAAGTCTTAGGGTTAAGTCTTAGGGTTAAGTATTAAATTTAAGTCTTAGGGTTAATTCTTAGGGTTATGTCCTAAAGATCACGTCTTAAGGTTAAATCTTAGGGTTAGGTCTTAAGGTTAAGACTTAAGATTAAGTCTTAGAGTTATGTCTTAGGGTTAAGTCTTAAGGTTAAGACTTAGAGTTAAGTATTTAAGGTTACGTCTTAGGTTTATTGTCTTAGGGTTAAGTCTTAGGGTGTTGTCTTAAGGTTAAGTATTAATATTAAGTCTTAGGGTTAAAGTCATAAGATTTAATCTCAGGGTTAACTCTTATGGTTATGTCATAAGTTTAAGTCTTAATTTTAAGTCTTGGGGATAAATCCTTGGGTTAAGTCTCACGGTTAATCTCAGGGTTAAGACTTAGGGTTAAGTCTTAAGGTTAAGTCTTAGGGTTTAGTCTTAGGGTTCAGTCGTAGGGTTAAGTCTCAGGGTTATGCCTTAGGGTTAAGTCTTATGTTTAAGTTAAGTCTTAGGTTTAAATCATAGGGTTAAGTCTTAGGGTTAAGTTTTAAGTTTAAGTCTTAGGGTTAAGTCTCAGGTTTAGTTTTTAAGGTTAAGTCACAAGGTTAAGTCTTAAGGTTAAGTCTTAATTATAAGTGTTAGGGTTAAGTCTTAAGGTTAAGTCTAAGGGTTAAGTCTCTAAGATTAAGTATTAGGTTTAAGTCTCAGGGTTAAGTCTTAGGGATAAGTCTTAAGGTTAAGTCTTAAATTCAAGTCCTAGGGTTAAGTTTTAAGGTTAAGTCTTAAGGTTAAGTCTCAGGGTTATGTCTTAGGGTTAAGTCTTAGGTTTAAGTCTCAGGGTTAAGTCTTAGGGTTAACTGTTAAGGTTAAGACCTAAATTTAAGTCTTAGGGTTAAGCCTTAAGGATAAGACGTAAATTTGAGTCTTAGCGTTAAATCTTAAGGTTATGTCTTACGGTTAAGTGTTAAGGTTAAGTCTTAGATTTAAGTGTTATGGTTATGTCTTAAGGTTAAGTCTTAGTGTTAAGTCTTAGGATTAAGTCTTAAGGTTAACTCATAAATCTAAATCTTAGGGTTAAATCTTTGTGTTAAGTCTTAAGGTTAAATCTTAAGTCCTAGGGTTTGAGTCTTAGGTTTAAGTCTTAAATTTAAGTCTTTGGGATACGTCTTAGGGTTAAGTGTCAGGGTTAAGATTTATGTTTAATTCTTAAGTTTACGTCTTAGGGTTAAGTCTAAAAGTTTAGTCTTAAATTTAAGTCTTAGTGTTGTCTTCGGTTAAGTTATAGTGTTAAGTCTTAGGGTTACATCCTAAGGTTCAGTCTTATATTAAATTCTCAGGGTTAAGTCTTAGGGATAAGTCTTAAGGTTAAGCCTTAGTATTATGTCTTAAGATTCAGTCTTAAATTTAAATCTTAATAATAAGTCTTAAGGTTAAGGTTTGGGGATAAGTCTTAGGGTTAAGTCTCAGGGATAAGTCTTAGGGTTAAGTCTCAGGGATAAGTCTTAGGGTTAAGTCTTAAGGTTAAATCTTAGGGTTAAGTCTTAAGGTTAAGTCTCAGGGTTAAGTCTTAGGTTAAGTATTAGTATTAAGTCTTAGGGTTAAGTCTTGTGGTTAAGTCCTAAATTTAAGTCTTAGGGTTATGTCTTAGGGATAAGTCTTAGGGTTAAGTCTTATGGTTAAGTCGTAAATTTAAGTCTTAGGGTTATGTCTTAGGGATAAGTCTTAAGGTGAAGTCTTAGGATCAAGTCTTAAGGTGAAGTCATTATGTTAATCCTTAGGGTTAAGTTTTAGGATTGTTTCTTAGGGTTAAGTCTTAATGTTAAGTGTCAGGTTAAGTCTTACAGTTAAGCCTTATGGTTACCTCTTAATGTTATGTCTTAGGGTTAAGTTATAAGGTTAAGTCTAAGGGTTAACTCCTAAGGTTAAGTGTTAAGTTTGAATATTAAAGTTAGGTCTTAAGGTTAAGACTTAGGGTTAAGTCTTATAGTTAAGTCTTTAGGGTTAAGTCTTAGGGTTAAGTTTTTGGCTTACGTCTTAGGGTAAAGTATTAAGGTTAAGTCTTAAACTTAAGTCTTAACGTCAAGTCTTAAGGTTGAGCCTTAAGGTTAAGTTTTAGGGTTAAGTCTTAGGCTTAATTTTTATGGTTAAGTCTTAAGGTTAAGTTTTAGGGTTAAGTCTTCTAGTTAAGTCTTAGGGTTAAGTCTCAGGTTTATGTCTTACGGTTAAGTCTTAAGGTTATGTTTTAAGGTTTAGTCTTGTAGTTAAGACTTAACGGTAAATCTGAAGGTTAAGTCTCATGGTTAAGTCTTAGGGATAAGTCTCAGGGTTAAGGCTCAAGGTAAGGTCTCAAGGTTAAGTCCCAGGGTTAAGTCGTAAGGTTCTGTCTTAAGGCTGAGACTTAGGGTTAAGTCTTAAGGTTAAGTCTTATGGATTGAGTCTTAGGTTTACGTCTTAGAGTTAAGTCTTGGGGATATGGCTTAGGGTTAAGTCTCAGGGTTAAGTTTCAAGGCTAAGTTTCAATGTTAAGTCTCAGGGTTATGACTTAGGGTTAAGCATTAAGGTTAAGTCTTAGGTTTCAGTCTCAGGGTTATGTCTTAGGATTAAGTCTTAGGGTTAAGTCTTAGGGTTAAGTATTAAATTTAAGTCTTAGGGTTAATTCTTAGGGTTATGTCCTAAAGATCACGTCTTAAGGTTAAATCTTAGGGTTAGGTCTTAAGGTTAAGACTTAAGATTAAGTCTTAGAGTTATGTCTTAGGGTTAAGTCTTAAGGTTAAGACTTAGAGTTAAGTATTTAAGGTTACGTCTTAGGTTTATTGTCTTAGGGTTAAGTCTTAGGGTGTTGTCTTAAGGTTAAGTATTAATATTAAGTCTTAGGGTTAAAGTCATAAGATTTAATCTCAGGGTTAACTCTTATGGTTATGTCATAAGTTTAAGTCTTAATTTTAAGTCTTGGGGATAAATCTTTGGGTTAAGTCTCACGGTTAATCTCAGGGTTAAGACTTAGGGTTAAGTCTTAAGGTTAAGTCTTAGGGTTTAGTCTTAGGGTTCAGTCGTAGGGTTAAGTCTCAGGGTTATGCCTTAGGGTTAAGTCTTATGTTTAAGTTAAGTCTTAGGTTTAAATCATAGGGTTAAGTCTTAGGGTTAAGTTTTAAGTTTAAGTCTTAGGGTTAAGTCTCAGGTTTAGTTTTTAAGGTTAAGTCACAAGGTTAAGTCTTAAGGTTAAGTCTTAATTATAAGTGTTAGGGTTAAGTCTTAAGGTTAAGTCTAAGGGTTAAGTCTCTAAGATTAAGTATTAGGTTTAAGTCTCAGGGTTAAGTCTTAGGGATAAGTCTTAAGGTTAAGTCTTAAATTCAAGTCCTAGGGTTAAGTTTTAAGGTTAAGTCTTAAGGTTAAGTCTCTGGGTTATGTCTTAGGGTTAAGTCTTAGGTTTAAGTCTCAGGGTTAAGTCTTAGGGTTAACTGTTAAGGTTAAGACCTAAATTTAAGTCTTAGGGTTAAGCCTTAAGGATAAGACGTAAATTTGAGTCTTAGCGTTAAATCTTAAGGTTATGTCTTACGGTTAAGTGTTAAGGTTAAGTCTTAGATTTAAGTGTTATGGTTATGTCTTAAGGTTAAGTCTTAGTGTTAAGTCTTAGGATTAAGTCTTAAGGTTAACTCATAAATCTAAATCTTAGGGTTAAATCTTTGTGTTAAGTCTTAAGGTTAAATCTTAAGTCCTAGGGTTTGAGTCTTAGGTTTAAGTCTTAAATTTAAGTCTTTGGGATACGTCTTAGGGTTACGTGTCAGGGTTAAGATTTATGTTTAATTCTTAAGTTTACGTCTTAGGGTTAAGTCTAAAAGTTTAGTCTTAAATTTAAGTCTTAGTGTTGTCTTCGGTTAAGTTATAGTGTTAAGTCTTAGGGTTACATCCTAAGGTTCAGTCTTATATTAAATTCTCAGGGTTAAGTCTTAGGGATAAGTCTTAAGGTTAAGCCTTAGTATTATGTCTTAAGATTCAGTCTTAAATTTAAATCTTAATAATAAGTCTTAAGGTTAAGGTTTGGGGATAAGTCTTAGGGTTAAGTCTCAGGGATAAGTCTTAGGGTTAAGTCTCAGGGATAAGTCTTAGGGTTAAGTCTTAAGGTTAAATCTTAGGGTTAAGTCTTAAGGTTAAGTCTCAGGGTTAAGTCTTAGGTTAAGTATTAGTATTAAGTCTTAGGGTTAAGTCTTGTGGTTAAGTCCTAAATTTAAGTCTTAGGGTTATGTCTTAGGGATAAGTCTTAGGGTTAAGTCTTATGGTTAAGTCGTAAATTTAAGTCTTAGGGTTATGTCTTAGGGATAAGTCTTAAGGTGAAGTCTTAGGATCAAGTCTTAAGGTGAAGTCATTATGTTAATCCTTAGGGTTAAGTTTTAGGATTGTTTCTTAGGGTTAAGTCTTAATGTTAAGTGTCAGGTTAAGTCTTACAGTTAAGCCTTATGGTTACCTCTTAATGTTATGTCTTAGGGTTAAGTTATAAGGTTAAGTCTAAGGGTTAACTCCTAAGGTTAAGTGTTAAGTTTGAATATTAAAGTTAGGTCTTAAGGTTAAGACTTAGGGTTAAGTCTTATAGTTAAGTCTTTAGGGTTAAGTCTTAGGGTTAAGTTTTTGGCTTACGTCTTAGGGTAAAGTATTAAGGTTAAGTCTTAAACTTAAGTCTTAACGTCAAGTCTTAAGGTTGAGCCTTAAGGTTAAGTTTTAGGGTTAAGTCTTAGGCTTAATTTTTATGGTTAAGTCTTAAGGTTAAGTTTTAGGGTTAAGTCTTCTAGTTAAGTCTTAGGGTTAAGTCTCAGGTTTATGTCTTACGGTTAAGTCTTAAGGTTATGTTTTAAGGTTTAGTCTTGTAGTTAAGACTTAACGGTAAATCTGAAGGTTAAGTCTCATGGTTAAGTCTTAGGGATAAGTCTCAGGGTTAAGGCTCAAGGTAAGGTCTCAAGGTTAAGTCCCAGGGTTAAGTCGTAAGGTTCTGTCTTAAGGCTGAGACTTAGGGTTAAGTCTTAAGGTTAAGTCTTATGGATTGAGTCTTAGGTTTACGTCTTAGAGTTAAGTCTTGGGGATATGGCTTAGGGTTAAGTCTCAGGGTTAAGTTTCAAGGCTAAGTTTCAATGTTCAGTCTCAGGGTTATGACTTAGGGTTAAGCATTAAGGTTAAGTCTTAGGTTTCAGTCTCAGGGTTATGTCTTAGGATTAAGTCTTAGGGTTAAGTCTTAGGGTTAAGTATTAAATTTAAGTCTTAGGGTTAATTCTTAGGGTTATGTCCTAAAGATCACGTCTTAAGGTTAAATCTTAGGGTTAGGTCTTAAGGTTAAGACTTAAGATTAAGTCTTAGAGTTATGTCTTAGGGTTAAGTCTTAAGGTTAAGACTTAGAGTTAAGTATTTAAGGTTACGTCTTAGGTTTATTGTCTTAGGGTTAAGTCTTAGGGTGTTGTCTTAAGGTTAAGTATTGATATTAAGTCTTAGGGTTAAAGTCATAAGATTTAATCTCAGGGTTAACTCTTATGGTTATGTCATAAGTTTAAGTCTTAATTTTAAGTCTTGGGGATAAATCCTTGGGTTAAGTCTCACGGTTAATCTCAGGGTTAAGACTTAGGGTTAAGTCTTAAGGTTAAGTCTTAGGGTTTAGTCTTAGGGTTCAGTCGTAGGGTTAAGTCTCAGGGTTATGCCTTAGGGTTAAGTCTTATGTTTAAGTTAAGTCTTAGGTTTAAATCATAGGGTTAAGTCTTAGGGTTAAGTTTTAAGTTTAAGTCTTAGGGTTAAGTCTCAGGTTTAGTTTTTAAGGTTAAGTCACAAGGTTAAGTCTTAAGGTTAAGTCTTAATTATAAGTGTTAGGGTTAAGTCTTAAGGTTAAGTCTAAGGGTTAAGTCTCTAAGATTAAGTATTAGGTTTAAGTCTCAGGGTTAAGTCTTAGGGATAAGTCTTAAGGTTAAGTCTTAAATTCAAGTCCTAGGGTTAAGTTTTAAGGTTAAGTCTTAAGGTTAAGTCTCTGGGTTATGTCTTAGGGTTAAGTCTTAGGTTTAAGTCTCAGGGTTAAGTCTTAGGGTTAACTGTTAAGGTTAAGACCTAAATTTAAGTCTTAGGGTTAAGCCTTAAGGATAAGACGTAAATTTGAGTCTTAGCGTTAAATCTTAAGGTTATGTCTTACGGTTAAGTGTTAAGGTTAAGTCTTAGATTTAAGTGTTATGGTTATGTCTTAAGGTTAAGTCTTAGTGTTAAGTCTTAGGATTAAGTCTTAAGGTTAACTCATAAATCTAAATCTTAGGGTTAAATCTTTGTGTTAAGTCTTAAGGTTAAATCTTAAGTCCTAGGGTTTGAGTCTTAGGTTTAAGTCTTAAATTTAAGTCTTTGGGATACGTCTTAGGGTTACGTGTCAGGGTTAAGATTTATGTTTAATTCTTAAGTTTACGTCTTAGGGTTAAGTCTAAAAGTTTAGTCTTAAATTTAAGTCTTAGTGTTGTCTTCGGTTAAGTTATAGTGTTAAGTCTTAGGGTTACATCCTAAGGTTCAGTCTTATATTAAATTCTCAGGGTTAAGTCTTAGGGATAAGTCTTAAGGTTAAGCCTTAGTATTATGTCTTAAGATTCAGTCTTAAATTTAAATCTTAATAATAAGTCTTAAGGTTAAGGTTTGGGGATAAGTCTTAGGGTTAAGTCTCAGGGATAAGTCTTAGGGTTAAGTCTCAGGGATAAGTCTTAGGGTTAAGTCTTAAGGTTAAATCTTAGGGTTAAGTCTTAAGGTTAAGTCTCAGGGTTAAGTCTTAGGTTAAGTATTAGTATTAAGTCTTAGGGTTAAGTCTTGTGGTTAAGTCCTAAATTTAAGTCTTAGGGTTATGTCTTAGGGATAAGTCTTAGGGTTAAGTCTTATGGTTAAGTCGTAAATTTAAGTCTTAGGGATAAGTCTTAAGGTGAAGTCTTAGGATCAAGTCTTAAGGTGAAGTCATTATGTTAATCCTTAGGGTTAAGTTTTAGGATTGTTTCTTAGGGTTAAGTCTTAATGTTAAGTGTCAGGTTAAGTCTTACAGTTAAGTCTTATGGTTACCTCTTAATGTTATGTCTTAGGGTTAAGTTATAAGGTTAAGTCTAAGGGTTAACTCCTAAGGTTAAGTGTTAAGTTTGAATATTAAAGTTAGGTCTTAAGGTTAAGACTTAGGGTTAAGTCTTATAGTTAAGTCTTTAGGGTTAAGTCTTAGGGTTAAGTTTTTGGCTTACGTCTTAGGGTAAAGTATTAAGGTTAAGTCTTAAACTTAAGTCTTAACGTCAAGTCTTAAGGTTGAGCCTTAAGGTTAAGTTTTAGGGTTAAGTCTTAGGCTTAATTTTTATGGTTAAGTCTTAAGGTTAAGTTTTAGGGTTAAGTCTTCTAGTTAAGTCTTAGGGTTAAGTCTCAGGTTTATGTCTTACGGTTAAGTCTTAAGGTTATGTTTTAAGGTTTAGTCTTGTAGTTAAGACTTAACGGTAAATCTGAAGGTTAAGTCTCATGGTTAAGTCTTAGGGATAAGTCTCAGGGTTAAGGCTCAAGGTAAGGTCTCAAGGTTAAGTCCCAGGGTTAAGTCGTAAGGTTCTGTCTTAAGGCTGAGACTTAGGGTTAAGTCTTAAGGTTAAGTCTTATGGATTGAGTCTTAGGTTTACGTCTTAGAGTTAAGTCTTGGGGATATGGCTTAGGGTTAAGTCTCAGGGTTAAGTTTCAAGGCTAAGTTTCAATGTTCAGTCTCAGGGTTATGACTTAGGGTTAAGCATTAAGGTTAAGTCTTAGGTTTCAGTCTCAGGGTTATGTCTTAGGATTAAGTCTTAGGGTTAAGTCTTAGGGTTAAGTATTAAATTTAAGTCTTAGGGTTAATTCTTAGGGTTATGTCCTAAAGATCACGTCTTAAGGTTAAATCTTAGGGTTAGGTCTTAAGGTTAAGACTTAAGATTAAGTCTTAGAGTTATGTCTTAGGGTTAAGTCTTAAGGTTAAGACTTAGAGTTAAGTATTTAAGGTTACGTCTTAGGTTTATTGTCTTAGGGTTAAGTCTTAGGGTGTTGTCTTAAGGTTAAGTATTGATATTAAGTCTTAGGGTTAAAGTCATAAGATTTAATCTCAGGGTTAACTCTTATGGTTATGTCATAAGTTTAAGTCTTAATTTTAAGTCTTGGGGATAAATCCTTGGGTTAAGTCTCACGGTTAATCTCAGGGTTAAGACTTAGGGTTAAGTCTTAAGGTTAAGTCTTAGGGTTTAGTCTTAGGGTTCAGTCGTAGGGTTAAGTCTCAGGGTTATGCCTTAGGGTTAAGTCTTATGTTTAAGTTAAGTCTTAGGTTTAAATCATAGGGTTAAGTCTTAGGGTTAAGTTTTAAGTTTAAGTCTTAGGGTTAAGTCTCAGGTTTAGTTTTTAAGGTTAAGTCACAAGGTTAAGTCTTAATGATAAGTGTTAGGGTTAAGTCTTAAGGTTAAGTCTAAGGGTTAAGTCTCTAAGATTAAGTATTAGGTTTAAGTCTCAGGGTTAAGTCTTAGGGATAAGTCTTAAGGTTAAGTCTTAAATTCAAGTCCTAGGGTTAAGTTTTAAGGTTAAATCTTAAGGTTAAGTCTCAGGGTTATGTCTTAGGGTTAAGTCTTAGGTTTAAGTCTCAGGGTTAAGTCTTAGGGTTAACTGTTAAGGTTAAGACCTAAATTTAAGTCTTAGGGTTAAGCCTTAAGGATAAGACGTAAATTTGAGTCTTAGCGTTAAATCTTAAGGTTATGTCTTACGGTTAAGTGTTAAGGTTAAGTCTTAGATTTAAGTGTTATGGTTATGTCTTAAGGTTAAGTCTTAGTGTTAAGTCTTAGGATTAAGTCTTAAGGTTAACTCATAAATCTAAATCTTAGGGTTAAATCTTTGTGTTAAGTCTTAAGGTTAAATCTTAAGTCCTAGGGTTTGAGTCTTAGGTTTAAGTCTTAAATTTAAGTCTTTGGGATACGTCTTAGGGTTAAGTGTCAGGGTTAAGATTTATGTTTAATTCTTAAGTTTACGTCTTAGGGTTAAGTCTAAAAGTTTAGTCTTAAATTTAAGTCTTAGTGTTGTCTTCGGTTAAGTTATAGTGTTAAGTCTTAGGGTTACATCCTAAGGTTCAGTCTTATATTAAATTCTCAGGGTTAAGTCTTAGGGATAAGTCTTAAGGTTAAGCCTTAGTATTATGTCTTAAGATTCAGTCTTAAATTTAAATCTTAATAATAAGTCTTAAGGTTAAGGTTTGGGGATAAGTCTTAGGGTTAAGTCTCAGGGATAAGTCTTAGGGTTAAGTCTCAGGGATAAGTCTTAGGGTTAAGTCTTAAGGTTAAATCTTAGGGTTAAGTCTTAAGGTTAAGTCTCAGGGTTAAGTCTTAGGTTAAGTATTAGTATTAAGTCTTAGGGTTAAGTCTTGTGGTTAAGTCCTAAATTTAAGTCTTAGGGTTATGTCTTAGGGATAAGTCTTAGGGTTAAGTCTTATGGTTAAGTCGTAAATTTAAGTCTTAGGGTTATGTCTTAGGGATAAGTCTTAAGGTGAAGTCTTAGGATCAAGTCTTAAGGTGAAGTCATTATGTTAATCCTTAGGGTTAAGTTTTAGGATTGTTTCTTAGGGTTAAGTCTTAATGTTAAGTGTCAGGTTAAGTCTTACAGTTAAGCCTTATGGTTACCTCTTAATGTTATGTCTTAGGGTTAAGTTATAAGGTTAAGTCTAAGGGTTAACTCCTAAGGTTAAGTGTTAAGTTTGAATATTAAAGTTAGGTCTTAAGGTTAAGACTTAGGGTTAAGTCTTATAGTTAAGTCTTTAGGGTTAAGTCTTAGGGTTAAGTTTTTGGCTTACGTCTTAGGGTAAAGTATTAAGGTTAAGTCTTAAACTTAAGTCTTAACGTCAAGTCTTAAGGTTGAGCCTTAAGGTTAAGTTTTAGGGTTAAGTCTTAGGCTTAATTTTTATGGTTAAGTCTTAAGGTTAAGTTTTAGGGTTAAGTCTTCTAGTTAAGTCTTAGGGTTAAGTCTCAGGTTTATGTCTTACGGTTAAGTCTTAAGGTTATGTTTTAAGGTTTAGTCTTGTAGTTAAGACTTAACGGTAAATCTGAAGGTTAAGTCTCATGGTTAAGTCTTAGGGATAAGTCTCAGGGTTAAGGCTCAAGGTAAGGTCTCAAGGTTAAGTCCCAGGGTTAAGTCGTAAGGTTCTGTCTTAAGGCTGAGACTTAGGGTTAAGTCTTAAGGTTAAGTCTTATGGATTGAGTCTTAGGTTTACGTCTTAGAGTTAAGTCTTGGGGATATGGCTTAGGGTTAAGTCTCAGGGTTAAGTTTCAAGGCTAAGTTTCAATGTTAAGTCTCAGGGTTATGACTTAGGGTTAAGCATTAAGGTTAAGTCTTAGGTTTCAGTCTCAGGGTTATGTCTTAGGATTAAGTCTTAGGGTTAAGTCTTAGGGTTAAGTATTAAATTTAAGTCTTAGGGTTAATTCTTAGGGTTATGTCCTAAAGATCACGTCTTAAGGTTAAATCTTAGGGTTAGGTCTTAAGGTTAAGACTTAAGATTAAGTCTTAGAGTTATGTCTTAGGGTTAAGTCTTAAGGTTAAGACTTAGAGTTAAGTATTTAAGGTTACGTCTTAGGTTTATTGTCTTAGGGTTAAGTCTTAGGGTGTTGTCTTAAGGTTAAGTATTGATATTAAGTCTTAGGGTTAAAGTCATAAGATTTAATCTCAGGGTTAACTCTTATGGTTATGTCATAAGTTTAAGTCTTAATTTTAAGTCTTGGGGATAAATCCTTGGGTTAAGTCTCACGGTTAATCTCAGGGTTAAGACTTAGGGTTAAGTCTTAAGGTTAAGTCTTAGGGTTTAGTCTTAGGGTTCAGTCGTAGGGTTAAGTCTCAGGGTTATGCCTTAGGGTTAAGTCTTATGTTTAAGTTAAGTCTTAGGTTTAAATCATAGGGTTAAGTCTTAGGGTTAAGTTTTAAGTTTAAGTCTTAGGGTTAAGTCTCAGGTTTAGTTTTTAAGGTTAAGTCACAAGGTTAAGTCTTAATGATAAGTGTTAGGGTTAAGTCTTAAGGTTAAGTCTAAGGGTTAAGTCTCTAAGATTAAGTATTAGGTTTAAGTCTCAGGGTTAAGTCTTAGGGATAAGTCTTAAGGTTAAGTCTTAAATTCAAGTCCTAGGGTTAAGTTTTAAGGTTAAGTCTTAAGGTTAAGTCTCAGGGTTATGTCTTAGGGTTAAGTCTCAGGGTTAAGTCTTAGGGTTAACTGTTAAGGTTAAGACCTAAATTTAAGTCTTAGGGTTAAGCCTTAAGGATAAGACGTAAATTTGAGTCTTAGCGTTAAATCTTAAGGTTATGTCTTACGGTTAAGTGTTAAGGTTAAGTCTTAGATTTAAGTGTTATGGTTATGTCTTAAGGTTAAGTCTTAGTGTTAAGTCTTAGGATTAAGTCTTAAGGTTAACTCATAAATCTAAATCTTAGGGTTAAATCTTTGTGTTAAGTCTTAAGGTTAAATCTTAAGTCCTAGGGTTTGAGTCTTAGGTTTAAGTCTTAAATTTAAGTCTTTGGGATACGTCTTAGGGTTAAGTGTCAGGGTTAAGATTTATGTTTAATTCTTAAGTTTACGTCTTAGGGTTAAGTCTAAAAGTTTAGTCTTAAATTTAAGTCTTAGTGTTGTCTTCGGTTAAGTTATAGTGTTAAGTCTTAGGGTTACATCCTAAGGTTCAGTCTTATATTAAATTCTCAGGGTTAAGTCTTAGGGATAAGTCTTAAGGTTAAGCCTTAGTATTATGTCTTAAGATTCAGTCTTAAATTTAAATCTTAATAATAAGTCTTAAGGTTAAGGTTTGGGGATAAGTCTTAGGGTTAAGTCTCAGGGATAAGTCTTAGGGTTAAGTCTCAGGGATAAGTCTTAGGGTTAAGTCTTAAGGTTAAATCTTAGGGTTAAGTCTTAAGGTTAAGTCTCAGGGTTAAGTCTTAGGTTAAGTATTAATATTAAGTCTTAGGGTTAAGTCTTGTGGTTAAGTCCTAAATTTAAGTCTTAGGGTTATGTCTTAGGGATAAGTCTTAGGGTTAAGTCTTATGGTTAAGTCGTAAATTTAAGTCTTAGGGTTATGTCTTAGGGATAAGTCTTAAGGTGAAGTCTTAGGATCAAGTCTTAAGGTGAAGTCATTATGTTAATCCTTAGGGTTAAGTTTTAGGATTGTTTCTTAGGGTTAAGTCTTAATGTTAAGTGTCAGGTTAAGTCTTACAGTTAAGCCTTATGGTTACCTCTTAATGTTATGTCTTAGGGTTAAGTTATAAGGTTAAGTCTAAGGGTTAACTCCTAAGGTTAAGTGTTAAGTTTGAATATTAAAGTTAGGTCTTAAGGTTAAGACTTAGGGTTAAGTCTTATAGTTAAGTCTTTAGGCTTAAGTCTTAGGGTTAAGTTTTTGGCTTACGTCTTAGGGTAAAGTATTAAGGTTAAGTCTTAAACTTAAGTCTTAACGTCAAGTCTTAAGGTTGAGCCTTAAGGTTAAGTTTTAGGGTTAAGTCTTAGGCTTAATTTTTATGGTTAAGTCTTAAGGTTAAGTTTTAGGGTTAAGTCTTCTAGTTAAGTCTTAGGGTTAAGTCTCAGGTTTATGTCTTACGGTTAAGTCTTAAGGTTATGTTTTAAGGTTTAGTCTTGTAGTTAAGACTTAACGGTAAATCTGAAGGTTAAGTCTCATGGTTAAGTCTTAGGGATAAGTCTCAGGGTTAAGGCTCAAGGTAAGGTCTCAAGGTTAAGTCCCAGGGTTAAGTCGTAAGGTTCTGTCTTAAGGCTGAGACTTAGGGTTAAGTCTTAAGGTTAAGTCTTATGGATTGAGTCTTAGGTTTACGTCTTAGAGTTAAGTCTTGGGGATATGGCTTAGGGTTAAGTCTCAGGGTTAAGTTTCAAGGCTAAGTTTCAATGTTAAGTCTCAGGGTTATGACTTAGGGTTAAGCATTAAGGTTAAGTCTTAGGTTTCAGTCTCAGGGTTATGTCTTAGGATTAAGTCTTAGGGTTAAGTCTTAGGGTTAAGTATTAAATTTAAGTCTTAGGGTTAATTCTTAGGGTTATGTCCTAAAGATCACGTCTTAAGGTTAAATCTTAGGGTTAGGTCTTAAGGTTAAGACTTAAGATTAAGTCTTAGAGTTATGTCTTAGGGTTAAGTCTTAAGGTTAAGACTTAGAGTTAAGTATTTAAGGTTACGTCTTAGGTTTATTGTCTTAGGGTTAAGTCTTAGGGTGTTGTCTTAAGGTTAAGTATTGATATTAAGTCTTAGGGTTAAAGTCATAAGATTTAATCTCAGGGTTAACTCTTATGGTTATGTCATAAGTTTAAGTCTTAATTTTAAGTCTTGGGGGTAAATCCTTGGGTTAAGTCTCACGGTTAATCTCAGGGTTAAGACTTAGGGTTAAGTCTTAAGGTTAAGTCTTAGGGTTTAGTCTTAGGGTTCAGTCGTAGGGTTAAGTCTCAGGGTTATGCCTTAGGGTTAAGTCTTATGTTTAAGTTAAGTCTTAGGTTTAAATCATAGGGTTAAGTCTTAGGGTTAAGTTTTAAGTTTAAGTCTTAGGGTTAAGTCTCAGGTTTAGTTTTTAAGGTTAAGTCACAAGGTTAAGTCTTAAGGTTAAGTCTTAATTATAAGTGTTAGGGTTAAGTCTTAAGGTTAAGTCTAAGGGTTAAGTCTCTAAGATTAAGTATTAGGTTTAAGTCTCAGGGTTAAGTCTTAGGGATAAGTCTTAAGGTTAAGTCTTAAATTCAAGTCCTAGGGTTAAGTTTTAAGGTTAAGTCTTAAGGTTAAGTCTCAGGGTTATGTCTTAGGGTTAAGTCTTAGGTTTAAGTCTCAGGGTTAAGTCTTAGGGTTAACTGTTAAGGTTAAGACCTAAATTTAAGTCTTAGGGTTAAGCCTTAAGGATAAGACGTAAATTTGAGTCTTAGCGTTAAATCTTAAGGTTATGTCTTACGGTTAAGTGTTAAGGTTAAGTCTTAGATTTAAGTGTTATGGTTATGTCTTAAGGTTAAGTCTTAGTGTTAAGTCTTAGGATTAAGTCTTAAGGTTAACTCATAAATCTAAATCTTAGGGTTAAATCTTTGTGTTAAGTCTTAAGGTTAAATCTTAAGTCCTAGGGTTTGAGTCTTAGGTTTAAGTCTTAAATTTAAGTCTTTGGGATACGTCTTAGGGTTAAGTGTCAGGGTTAAGATTTATGTTTAATTCTTAAGTTTACGTCTTAGGGTTAAGTCTAAAAGTTTAGTCTTAAATTTAAGTCTTAGTGTTGTCTTCGGTTAAGTTATAGTGTTAAGTCTTAGGGTTACATCCTAAGGTTCAGTCTTATATTAAATTCTCAGGGTTAAGTCTTAGGGATAAGTCTTAAGGTTAAGCCTTAGTATTATGTCTTAAGATTCAGTCTTAAATTTAAATCTTAATAATAAGTCTTAAGGTTAAGGTTTGGGGATAAGTCTTAGGGTTAAGTCTCAGGGATAAGTCTTAGGGTTAAGTCTCAGGGATAAGTCTTAGGGTTAAGTCTTAAGGTTAAATCTTAGGGTTAAGTCTTAAGGTTAAGTCTCAGGGTTAAGTCTTAGGTTAAGTATTAGTATTAAGTCTTAGGGTTAAGTCTTGTGGTTAAGTCCTAAATTTAAGTCTTAGGGTTATGTCTTAGGGATAAGTCTTAGGGTTAAGTCTTATGGTTAAGTCGTAAATTTAAGACTTAGGGATAAGTCTTAAGGTGAAGTCTTAGGATCAAGTCTTAAGGTGAAGTCATTATGTTAATCCTTAGGGTTAAGTTTTAGGATTGTTTCTTAGGGTTAAGTCTTAATGTTAAGTGTCAGGTTAAGTCTTACAGTTAAGTCTTATGGTTACCTCTTAATGTTATGTCTTAGGGTTAAGTTATAAGGTTAAGTCTAAGGGTTAACTCCTAAGGTTAAGTGTTAAGTTTGAATATTAAAGTTAGGTCTTAAGGTTAAGACTTAGGGTTAAGTCTTATAGTTAAGTCTTTAGGGTTAAGTCTTAGGGTTAAGTTTTTGGCTTACGTCTTAGGGTAAAGTATTAAGGTTAAGTCTTAAACTTAAGTCTTAAGGTTGAGCCTTAAGGTTAAGTTTTAGGGTTAAGTCTTAGGCTTAATTTTTATGGTTAAGTCTTAAGGTTAAGTTTTAGGGTTAAGTCTTCTAGTTAAGTCTTAGGGTTAAGTCTCAGGTTTATGTCTTACGGTTAAGTCTTAAGGTTATGTTTTAAGGTTTAGTCTTGTAGTTAAGACTTAACGGTAAATCTGAAGGTTAAGTCTCATGGTTAAGTCTTAGGGATAAGTCTCAGGGTTAAGGCTCAAGGTAAGGTCTCAAGGTTAAGTCCCAGGGTTAAGTCGTAAGGTTCTGTCTTAAGGCTGAGACTTAGGGTTAAGTCTTAAGGTTAAGTCTTATGGATTGAGTCTTAGGTTTACGTCTTAGAGTTAAGTCTTGGGGATATGGCTTAGGGTTAAGTCTCAGGGTTAAGTTTCAAGGCTAAGTTTCAATGTTAAGTCTCAGGGTTATGACTTAGGGTTAAGCATTAAGGTTAAGTCTTAGGTTTCAGTCTCAGGGTTATGTCTTAGGATTAAGTCTTAGGGTTAAGTCTTAGGGTTAAGTATTAAATTTAAGTCTTAGGGTTAATTCTTAGGGTTATGTCCTAAAGATCACGTCTTAAGGTTAAATCTTAGGGTTAGGTCTTAAGGTTAAGACTTAAGATTAAGTCTTAGAGTTATGTCTTAGGGTTAAGTCTTAAGGTTAAGACTTAGAGTTAAGTATTTAAGGTTACGTCTTAGGTTTATTGTCTTAGGGTTAAGTCTTAGGGTGTTGTCTTAAGGTTAAGTATTGATATTAAGTCTTAGGGTTAAAGTCATAAGATTTAATCTCAGGGTTAACTCTTATGGTTATGTCATAAGTTTAAGTCTTAATTTTAAGTCTTGGGGATAAATCCTTGGGTTAAGTCTCACGGTTAATCTCAGGGTTAAGACTTAGGGTTAAGTCTTAAGGTTAAGTCTTAGGGTTTAGTCTTAGGGTTCAGTCGTAGGGTTAAGTCTCAGGGTTATGCCTTAGGGTTAAGTCTTATGTTTAAGTTAAGTCTTAGGTTTAAATCATAGGGTTAAGTCTTAGGGTTAAGTTTTAAGTTTAAGTCTTAGGGTTAAGTCTCAGGTTTAGTTTTTAAGGTTAAGTCACAAGGTTAAGTCTTAATTATAAGTGTTAGGGTTAAGTCTTAAGGTTAAGTCTAAGGGTTAAGTCTCTAAGATTAAGTATTAGGTTTAAGTCTCAGGGTTAAGTCTTAGGGATAAGTCTTAAGGTTAAGTCTTAAATTCAAGTCCTAGGGTTAAGTTTTAAGGTTAAGTCCTTAAGGTTAAGTCTCAGGGTTATGTCTTAGGGTTAAGTCTCAGGGTTAAGTCTTAGGGTTAACTGTTAAGGTTAAGACCTAAATTTAAGTCTTAGGGTTAAGCCTTAAGGATAAGACGTAAATTTGAGTCTTAGCGTTAAATCTTAAGGTTATGTCTTACGGTTAAGTGTTAAGGTTAAGTCTTAGATTTAAGTGTTATGGTTATGTCTTAAGGTTAAGTCTTAGTGTTAAGTCTTAGGATTAAGTCTTAAGGTTAACTCATAAATCTAAATCTTAGGGTTAAATCTTTGTGTTAAGTCTTAAGGTTAAATCTTAAGTCCTAGGGTTTGAGTCTTAGGTTTAAGTCTTAAATTTAAGTCTTTGGGATACGTCTTAGGGTTAAGTGTCAGGGTTAAGATTTATGTTTAATTCTTAAGTTTACGTCTTAGGGTTAAGTCTAAAAGTTTAGTCTTAAATTTAAGTCTTAGTGTTGTCTTCGGTTAAGTTATAGTGTTAAGTCTTAGGGTTACATCCTAAGGTTCAGTCTTATATTAAATTCTCAGGGTTAAGTCTTAGGGATAAGTCTTAAGGTTAAGCCTTAGTATTATGTCTTAAGATTCAGTCTTAAATTTAAATCTTAATAATAAGTCTTAAGGTTAAGGTTTGGGGATAAGTCTTAGGGTTAAGTCTCAGGGATAAGTCTTAGGGTTAAGTCTCAGGGATAAGTCTTAGGGTTAAGTCTTAAGGTTAAATCTTAGGGTTAAGTCTTAAGGTTAAGTCTCAGGGTTAAGTCTTAGGTTAAGTATTAGTATTAAGTCTTAGGGTTAAGTCTTGTGGTTAAGTCCTAAATTTAAGTCTTAGGGTTATGTCTTAGGGATAAGTCTTAGGGTTAAGTCTTATGGTTAAGTCGTAAATTTAAGTCTTAGGGTTATGTCTTAGGGATAAGTCTTAAGGTGAAGTCTTAGGATCAAGTCTTAAGGTGAAGTCATTATGTTAATCCTTAGGGTTAAGTTTTAGGATTGTTTCTTAGGGTTAAGTCTTAATGTTAAGTGTCAGGTGAAGTCTTACAGTTAAGCCTTATGGTTACCTCTTAATGTTATGTCTTAGGGTTAAGTTATAAGGTTAAGTCTAAGGGTTAACTCCTAAGGTTAAGTGTTAAGTTTGAATATTAAAGTTAGGTCTTAAGGTTAAGACTTAGGGTTAAGTCTTATAGTTAAGTCTTTAGGGTTAAGTCTTAGGTTTAAGTTTTTGGCTTACGTCTTAGGGTAAAGTATTAAGGTTAAGTCTTAAACTTAAGTCTTAACGTCAAGTCTTAAGGTTGAGCCTTAAGGTTAAGTTTTAGGGTTAAGTCTTAGGCTTAATTTTTATGGTTAAGTCTTAAGGTTAAGTTTTAGGGTTAAGTCTTCTAGTTAAGTCTTAGGGTTAAGTCTCAGGTTTATGTCTTACGGTTAAGTCTTAAGGTTATGTTTTAAGGTTTAGTCTTGTAGTTAAGACTTAACGGTAAATCTGAAGGTTAAGTCTCATGGTTAAGTCTTAGGGATAAGTCTCAGGGTTAAGGCTCAAGGTAAGGTCTCAAGGTTAAGTCCCAGGGTTAAGTCGTAAGGTTCTGTCTTAAGGCTGAGACTTAGGGTTAAGTCTTAAGGTTAAGTCTTATGGATTGAGTCTTAGGTTTACGTCTTAGAGTTAAGTCTTGGGGATATGGCTTAGGGTTAAGTCTCAGGGTTAAGTTTCAAGGCTAAGTTTCAATGTTAAGTCTCAGGGTTATGACTTAGGGTTAAGCATTAAGGTTAAGTCTTAGGTTTCAGTCTCAGGGTTATGTCTTAGGATTAAGTCTTAGGGTTAAGTCTTAGGGTTAAGTATTAAATTTAAGTCTTAGGGTTAATTCTTAGGGTTATGTCCTAAAGATCACGTCTTAAGGTTAAATCTTAGGGTTAGGTCTTAAGGTTAAGACTTAAGATTAAGTCTTAGAGTTATGTCTTAGGGTTAAGTCTTAAGGTTAAGACTTAGAGTTAAGTATTTAAGGTTACGTCTTAGGTTTATTGTCTTAGGGTTAAGTCTTAGGGTGTTGTCTTAAGGTTAAGTATTAATATTAAGTCTTAGGGTTAAAGTCATAAGATTTAATCTCAGGGTTAACTCTTATGGTTATGTCATAAGTTTAAGTCTTAATTTTAAGTCTTGGGGATAAATCCTTGGGTTAAGTCTCACGGTTAATCTCAGGGTTAAGACTTAGGGTTAAGTCTTAAGGTTAAGTCTTAGGGTTTAGTCTTAGGGTTCAGTCGTAGGGTTAAGTCTCAGGGTTATGCCTTAGGGTTAAGTCTTATGTTTAAGTTAAGTCTTAGGTTTAAATCATAGGGTTAAGTCTTAGGGTTAAGTTTTAAGTTTAAGTCTCAGGTTTAGTTTTTAAGGTTAAGTCACAAGGTTAAGTCTTAAGGTTAAGTCTTAATTATAAGTGTTAGGGTTAAGTCTTAAGGTTAAGTCTAAGGGTTAAGTCTCTAAGATTAAGTATTAGGTTTAAGTCTCAGGGTTAAGTCTTAGGGATAAGTCTTAAGGTTAAGTCTTAAATTCAAGTCCTAGGGTTAAGTTTTAAGGTTAAGTCTTAAGGTTAAGTCTCAGGGTTATGTCTTAGGGTTAAGTCTTAGGTTTAAGTCTCAGGGTTAAGTCTTAGGGTTAACTGTTAAGGTTAAGACCTAAATTTAAGTCTTAGGGTTAAGCCTTAAGGATAAGACGTAAATTTGAGTCTTAGCGTTAAATCTTAAGGTTATGTCTTACGGTTAAGTGTTAAGGTTAAGTCTTAGATTTAAGTGTTATGGTTATGTCTTAAGGTTAAGTCTTAGTGTTAAGTCTTAGGATTAAGTCTTAAGGTTAACTCATAAATCTAAATCTTAGGGTTAAATCTTTGTGTTAAGTCTTAAGGTTAAATCTTAAGTCCTAGGGTTTGAGTCTTAGGTTTAAGTCTTAAATTTAAGTCTTTGGGATACGTCTTAGGGTTAAGTGTCAGGGTTAAGATTTATGTTTAATTCTTAAGTTTACGTCTTAGGGTTAAGTCTAAAAGTTTAGTCTTAAATTTAAGTCTTAGTGTTGTCTTCGGTTAAGTTATAGTGTTAAGTCTTAGGGTTACATCCTAAGGTTCAGTCTTATATTAAATTCTCAGGGTTAAGTCTTAGGGATAAGTCTTAAGGTTAAGCCTTAGTATTATGTCTTAAGATTCAGTCTTAAATTTAAATCTTAATAATAAGTCTTAAGGTTAAGGTTTGGGGATAAGTCTTAGGGTTAAGTCTCAGGGATAAGTCTTAGGGTTAAGTCTCAGGGATAAGTCTTAGGGTTAAGTCTTAAGGTTAAATCTTAGGGTTAAGTCTTAAGGTTAAGTCTCAGGGTTAAGTCTTAGGTTAAGTATTAGTATTAAGTCTTAGGGTTAAGTCTTGTGGTTAAGTCCTAAATTTAAGTCTTAGGGTTATGTCTTAGGGATAAGTCTTAGGGTTAAGTCTTATGGTTAAGTCGTAAATTTAAGTCTTAGGGTTATGTCTTAGGGATAAGTCTTAAGGTGAAGTCTTAGGATCAAGTCTTAAGGCGAAGTCATTATGTTAATCCTTAGGGTTAAGTTTTAGGATTGTTTCTTAGGGTTAAGTCTTAATGTTAAGTGTCAGGTTAAGTCTTACAGTTAAGTCTTATGGTTACCTCTTAATGTTATGTCTTAGGGTTAAGTTATAAGGTTAAGTCTAAGGGTTAACTCCTAAGGTTAAGTGTTAAGTTTGAATATTAAAGTTAGGTCTTAAGGTTAAGACTTAGGGTTAAGTCTTATAGTTAAGTCTTTAGGGTTAAGTCTTAGGGTTAAGTTTTTGGCTTACGTCTTAGGGTAAAGTATTAAACTTAAGTCTTAACGTCAAGTCTTAAGGTTGAGCCTTAAGGTTAAGTTTTAGGGTTAAGTCTTAGGCTTAATTTTTATGGTTAAGTCTTAAGGTTAAGTTTTAGGGTTAAGTCTTCTAGTTAAGTCTTAGGGTTAAGTCTCAGGTTTATGTCTTACGGTTAAGTCTTAAGGTTATGTTTTAAGGTTTAGTCTTGTAGTTAAGACTTAACGGTAAATCTGAAGGTTAAGTCTCATGGTTAAGTCTTAGGGATAAGTCTCAGGGTTAAGGCTCAAGGTAAGGTCTCAAGGTTAAGTCCCAGGGTTAAGTCGTAAGGTTCTGTCTTAAGGCTGAGACTTAGGGTTAAGTCTTAAGGTTAAGTCTTATGGATTGAGTCTTAGGTTTACGTCTTAGAGTTAAGTCTTGGGGATATGGCTTAGGGTTAAGTCTCAGGGTTAAGTTTCAAGGCTAAGTTTCAATGTTAAGTCTCAGGGTTATGACTTAGGGTTAAGCATTAAGGTTAAGTCTTAGGTTTCAGTCTCAGGGTTATGTCTTAGGATTAAGTCTTAGGGTTAAGTCTTAGGGTTAAGTATTAAATTTAAGTCTTAGGGTTAATTCTTAGGGTTATGTCCTAAAGATCACGTCTTAAGGTTAAATCTTAGGGTTAGGTCTTAAGGTTAAGACTTAAGATTAAGTCTTAGAGTTATGTCTTAGGGTTAAGTCTTAAGGTTAAGACTTAGAGTTAAGTATTTAAGGTTACGTCTTAGGTTTATTGTCTTAGGGTTAAGTCTTAGGGTGTTGTCCTAAGGTTAAGTATTAATATTAAGTCTTAGGGTTAAAGTCATAAGATTTAATCTCAGGGTTAACTCTTATGGTTATGTCATAAGTTTAAGTCTTAATTTTAAGTCTTGGGGATAAATCCTTGGGTTAAGTCTCACGGTTAATCTCAGGGTTAAGACTTAGGGTTAAGTCTTAAGGTTAAGTCTTAGGGTTTAGTCTTAGGGTTCAGTCGTAGGGTTAAGTCTCAGGGTTATGCCTTAGGGTTAAGTCTTATGTTTAAGTTAAGTCTTAGGTTTAAATCATAGGGTTAAGTCTTAGGGTTAAGTTTTAAGTTTAAGTCTTAGGGTTAAGTCTCAGGTTTAGTTTTTAAGGTTAAGTCACAAGGTTAAGTCTTAAGGTTAAGTCTTAATTATAAGTGTTAGGGTTAAGTCTTAAGGTTAAGTCTAAGGGTTAAGTCTCTAAGATTAAGTATTAGGTTTAAGTCTCAGGGTTAAGTCTTAGGGATAAGTCTTAAGGTTAAGTCTTAAATTCAAGTCCTAGGGTTAAGTCTTAAGGTTAAGTCTCAGGGTTATGTCTTAGGGTTAAGTCTTAGGTTTAAGTCTCAGGGTTAAGTCTTAGGGTTAACTGTTAAGGTTAAGACCTAAATTTAAATCTTAGGGTTAAGCCTTAAGGATAAGACGTAAATTTGAGTCTTAGCGTTAAATCTTAAGGTTATGTCTTACGGTTAAGTGTTAAGGTTAAGTCTTAGATTTAAGTGTTATGGTTATGTCTTAAGGTTAAGTCTTAGTGTTAAGTCTTAGGATTAAGTCTTAAGGTTAACTCATAAATCTAAATCTTAGGGTTAAATCTTTGTGTTAAGTCTTAAGGTTAAATCTTAAGTCCTAGGGTTTGAGTCTTAGGTTTAAGTCTTAAATTTAAGTCTTTGGGATACGTCTTAGGGTTAAGTGTCAGGGTTAAGATTTATGTTTAATTCTTAAGTTTACGTCTTAGGGTTAAGTCTAAAAGTTTAGTCTTAAATTTAAGTCTTAGTGTTGTCTTCGGTTAAGTTATAGTGTTAAGTCTTAGGGTTACATCCTAAGGTTCAGTCTTATATTAAATTCTCAGGGTTAAGTCTTAGGGATAAGTCTTAAGGTTAAGCCTTAGTATTATGTCTTAAGATTCAGTCTTAAATTTAAATCTTAATAATAAGTCTTAAGGTTAAGGTTTGGGGATAAGTCTTAGGGTTAAGTCTCAGGGATAAGTCTTAGGGTTAAGTCTCAGGGATAAGTCTTAGGGTTAAGTCTTAAGGTTAAATCTTAGGGTTAAGTCTTAAGGTTAAGTCTCAGGGTTAAGTCTTAGGTTAAGTATTAGTATTAAGTCTTAGGGTTAAGTCTTGTGGTTAAGTCCTAAATTTAAGTCTTAGGGTTATGTCTTAGGGATAAGTCTTAGGGTTAAGTCTTATGGTTAAGTCGTAAATTTAAGTCTTAGGGTTATGTCTTAGGGATAAGTCTTAAGGTGAAGTCTTAGGATCAAGTCTTAAGGTGAAGTCATTATGTTAATCCTTAGGGTTAAGTTTTAGGATTGTTTCTTAGGGTTAAGTCTTAATGTTAAGTGTCAGGTTAAGTCTTACAGTTAAGTCTTATGGTTACCTCTTAATGTTATGTCTTAGGGTTAAGTTATAAGGTTAAGTCTAAGGGTTAACTCCTAAGGTTAAGTGTTAAGTTTGAATATTAAAGTTAGGTCTTAAGGTTAAGACTTAGGGTTAAGTCTTATAGTTAAGTCTTTAGGGTTAAGTCTTAGGGTTAAGTTTTTGGCTTACGTCTTAGGGTAAAGTATTAAGGTTAAGTCTTAACGTCAAGTCTTAAGGTTGAGCCTTAAGGTTAAGTTTTAGGGTTAAGTCTTAGGCTTAATTTTTATGGTTAAGTCTTAAGGTTAAGTTTTAGGGTTAAGTCTTCTAGTTAAGTCTTAGGGTTAAGTCTCAGGTTTATGTCTTACGGTTAAGTCTTAAGGTTATGTTTTAAGGTTTAGTCTTGTAGTTAAGACTTAACGGTAAATCTGAAGGTTAAGTCTCATGGTTAAGTCTTAGGGATAAGTCTCAGGGTTAAGGCTCAAGGTAAGGTCTCAAGGTTAAGTCCCAGGGTTAAGTCGTAAGGTTCTGTCTTAAGGCTGAGACTTAGGGTTAAGTCTTAAGGTTAAGTCTTATGGATTGAGTCTTAGGTTTACGTCTTAGAGTTAAGTCTTGGGGATATGGCTTAGGGTTAAGTCTCAGGGTTAAGTTTCAAGGCTAAGTTTCAATGTTAAGTCTCAGGGTTATGACTTAGGGTTAAGCATTAAGGTTAAGTCTTAGGTTTCAGTCTCAGGGTTATGTCTTAGGATTAAGTCTTAGGGTTAAGTCTTAGGGTTAAGTATTAAATTTAAGTCTTAGGGTTAATTCTTAGGGTTATGTCCTAAAGATCACGTCTTAAGGTTAAATCTTAGGGTTAGGTCTTAAGGTTAAGACTTAAGATTAAGTCTTAGAGTTATGTCTTAGGGTTAAGTCTTAAGGTTAAGACTTAGAGTTAAGTATTTAAGGTTACGTCTTAGGTTTATTGTCTTAGGGTTAAGTCTTAGGGTGTTGTCTTAAGGTTAAGTATTAATATTAAGTCTTAGGGTTAAAGTCATAAGATTTAATCTCAGGGTTAACTCTTATGGTTATGTCATAAGTTTAAGTCTTAATTTTAAGTCTTGGGGATAAATCTTTGGGTTAAGTCTCACGGTTAATCTCAGGGTTAAGACTTAGGGTTAAGTCTTAAGGTTAAGTCTTAGGGTTTAGTCTTAGGGTTCAGTCGTAGGGTTAAGTCTCAGGGTTATGCCTTAGGGTTAAGTCTTATGTTTAAGTTAAGTCTTAGGTTTAAATCATAGGGTTAAGTCTTAGGGTTAAGTTTTAAGTTTAAGTCTCAGGTTTAGTTTTTAAGGTTAAGTCACAAGGTTAAGTCTTAAGGTTAAGTCTTAATTATAAGTGTTAGGGTTAAGTCTTAAGGTTAAGTCTAAGGGTTAAGTCTCTAAGATTAAGTATTAGGTTTAAGTCTCAGGGTTAAGTCTTAGGGATAAGTCTTAAGGTTAAGTCTTAAATTCAAGTCCTAGGGTTAAGTTTTAAGGTTAAGTCTTAAGGTTAAGTCTCAGGGTTATGTCTTAGGGTTAAGTCTTAGGTTTAAGTCTCAGGGTTAAGTCTTAGGGTTAACTGTTAAGGTTAAGACCTAAATTTAAGTCTTAGGGTTAAGCCTTAAGGATAAGACGTAAATTTGAGTCTTAGCGTTAAATCTTAAGGTTATGTCTTACGGTTAAGTGTTAAGGTTAAGTCTTAGATTTAAGTGTTATGGTTATGTCTTAAGGTTAAGTCTTAGTGTTAAGTCTTAGGATTAAGTCTTAAGGTTAACTCATAAATCTAAATCTTAGGGTTAAATCTTTGTGTTAAGTCTTAAGGTTAAATCTTAAGTCCTAGGGTTTGAGTCTTAGGTTTAAGTCTTAAATTTAAGTCTTTGGGATACGTCTTAGGGTTAAGTGTCAGGGTTAAGATTTATGTTTAATTCTTAAGTTTACGTCTTAGGGTTAAGTCTAAAAGTTTAGTCTTAAATTTAAGTCTTAGTGTTGTCTTCGGTTAAGTTATAGTGTTAAGTCTTAGGGTTACATCCTAAGGTTCAGTCTTATATTAAATTCTCAGGGTTAAGTCTTAGGGATAAGTCTTAAGGTTAAGCCTTAGTATTATGTCTTAAGATTCAGTCTTAAATTTAAATCTTAATAATAAGTCTTAAGGTTAAGGTTTGGGGATAAGTCTTAGGGTTAAGTCTCAGGGATAAGTCTTAGGGTTAAGTCTCAGGGATAAGTCTTAGGGTTAAGTCTTAAGGTTAAATCTTAGGGTTAAGTCTTAAGGTTAAGTCTCAGGGTTAAGTCTTAGGTTAAGTATTAGTATTAAGTCTTAGGGTTAAGTCTTGTGGTTAAGTCCTAAATTTAAGTCTTAGGGTTATGTCTTAGGGATAAGTCTTAGGGTTAAGTCTTATGGTTAAGTCGTAAATTTAAGTCTTAGGGTTATGTCTTAGGGATAAGTCTTAAGGTGAAGTCTTAGGATCAAGTCTTAAGGCGAAGTCATTATGTTAATCCTTAGGGTTAAGTTTTAGGATTGTTTCTTAGGGTTAAGTCTTAATGTTAAGTGTCAGGTTAAGTCTTACAGTTAAGTCTTATGGTTACCTCTTAATGTTATGTCTTAGGGTTAAGTTATAAGGTTAAGTCTAAGGGTTAACTCCTAAGGTTAAGTGTTAAGTTTGAATATTAAAGTTAGGTCTTAAGGTTAAGACTTAGGGTTAAGTCTTATAGTTAAGTCTTTAGGGTTAAGTCTTAGGGTTAAGTTTTTGGCTTACGTCTTAGGGTAAAGTATTAAGGTTAAGTATTAAGGTTAAGTCTTAACGTCAAGTCTTAAGGTTGAGCCTTAAGGTTAAGTTTTAGGGTTAAGTCTTAGGCTTAATTTTTATGGTTAAGTCTTAAGGTTAAGTTTTAGGGTTAAGTCTTCTAGTTAAGTCTTAGGGTTAAGTCTCAGGTTTATGTCTTACGGTTAAGTCTTAAGGTTATGTTTTAAGGTTTAGTCTTGTAGTTAAGACTTAACGGTAAATCTGAAGGTTAAGTCTCATGGTTAAGTCTTAGGGATAAGTCTCAGGGTTAAGGCTCAAGGTAAGGTCTCAAGGTTAAGTCCCAGGGTTAAGTCGTAAGGTTCTGTCTTAAGGCTGAGACTTAGGGTTAAGTCTTAAGGTTAAGTCTTATGGATTGAGTCTTAGGTTTACGTCTTAGAGTTAAGTCTTGGGGATATGGCTTAGGGTTAAGTCTCAGGGTTAAGTTTCAAGGCTAAGTTTCAATGTTAAGTCTCAGGGTTATGACTTAGGGTTAAGCATTAAGGTTAAGTCTTAGGTTTCAGTCTCAGGGTTATGTCTTAGGATTAAGTCTTAGGGTTAAGTCTTAGGGTTAAGTATTAAATTTAAGTCTTAGGGTTAATTCTTAGGGTTATGTCCTAAAGATCACGTCTTAAGGTTAAATCTTAGGGTTAGGTCTTAAGGTTAAGACTTAAGATTAAGTCTTAGAGTTATGTCTTAGGGTTAAGTCTTAAGGTTAAGACTTAGAGTTAAGTATTTAAGGTTACGTCTTAGGTTTATTGTCTTAGGGTTAAGTCTTAGGGTGTTGTCCTAAGGTTAAGTATTAATATTAAGTCTTAGGGTTAAAGTCATAAGATTTAATCTCAGGGTTAACTCTTATGGTTATGTCATAAGTTTAAGTCTTAATTTTAAGTCTTGGGGATAAATCCTTGGGTTAAGTCTAACGGTTAATCTCAGGGTTAAGACTTAGGGTTAAGTCTTAAGGTTAAGTCTTAGGGTTTAGTCTTAGGGTTCAGTCGTAGGGTTAAGTCTCAGGGTTATGCCTTAGGGTTAAGTCTTATGTTTAAGTTAAGTCTTAGGTTTAAATCATAGGGTTAAGTCTTAGGGTTAAGTTTTAAGTTTAAGTCTTAGGGTTAAGTCTCAGGTTTAGTTTTTAAGGTTAAGTCACAAGGTTAAGTCTTAAGGTTAAGTCTTAATTATAAGTGTTAGGGTTAAGTCTTAAGGTTAAGTCTAAGGGTTAAGTCTCTAAGATTAAGTATTAGGTTTAAGTCTCAGGGTTAAGTCTTAGGGATAAGTCTTAAGGTTAAGTCTTAAATTCAAGTCCTAGGGTTAAGTCTTAAGGTTAAGTCTCAGGGTTATGTCTTAGGGTTAAGTCTTAGGTTTAAGTCTCAGGGTTAAGTCTTAGGGTTAACTGTTAAGGTTAAGACCTAAATTTAAGTCTTAGGGTTAAGCCTTAAGGATAAGACGTAAATTTGAGTCTTAGCGTTAAATCTTAAGGTTATGTCTTACGGTTAAGTGTTAAGGTTAAGTCTTAGATTTAAGTGTTATGGTTATGTCTTAAGGTTAAGTCTTAGTGTTAAGTCTTAGGATTAAGTCTTAAGGTTAACTCATAAATCTAAATCTTAGGGTTAAATCTTTGTGTTAAGTCTTAAGGTTAAATCTTAAGTCCTAGGGTTTGAGTCTTAGGTTTAAGTCTTAAATTTAAGTCTTTGGGATACGTCTTAGGGTTAAGTGTCAGGGTTAAGATTTATGTTTAATTCTTAAGTTTACGTCTTAGGGTTAAGTCTAAAAGTTTAGTCTTAAATTTAAGTCTTAGTGTTGTCTTCAGTTAAGTTATAGTGTTAAGTCTTAGGGTTACATCCTAAGGTTCAGTCTTATATTAAATTCTCAGGGTTAAGTCTTAGGGATAAGTCTTAAGGTTAAGCCTTAGTATTATGTCTTAAGATTCAGTCTTAAATTTAAATCTTAATAATAAGTCTTAAGGTTAAGGTTTGGGGATAAGTCTTAGGGTTAAGTCTCAGGGATAAGTCTTAGGGTTAAGTCTCAGGGATAAGTCTTAGGGTTAAGTCTTAAGGTTAAATCTTAGGGTTAAGTCTTAAGGTTAAGTCTCAGGGTTAAGTCTTAGGTTAAGTATTAGTATTAAGTCTTAGGGTTAAGTCTTGTGGTTAAGTCCTAAATTTAAGTCTTAGGGTTATGTCTTAGGGATAAGTCTTAGGGTTAAGTCTTATGGTTAAGTCGTAAATTTAAGTCTTAGGGTTATGTCTTAGGGATAAGTCTTAAGGTGAAGTCTTAGGATCAAGTCTTAAGGTGAAGTCATTATGTTAATCCTTAGGGTTAAGTTTTAGGATTGTTTCTTAGGGTTAAGTCTTAATGTTAAGTGTCAGGTTAAGTCTTACAGTTAAGCCTTATGGTTACCTCTTAATGTTATGTCTTAGGGTTAAGTTATAAGGTTAAGTCTAAGGGTTAACTCCTAAGGTTAAGTGTTAAGTTTGAATATTAAAGTTAGGTCTTAAGGTTAAGACTTAGGGTTAAGTCTTATAGTTAAGTCTTTAGGGTTAAGTCTTAGGGTTAAGTTTTTGGCTTACGTCTTAGGGTAAAGTATTAAGGTTAAGTCTTAAACTTAAGTCTTAACGTCAAGTCTTAAGGTTGAGCCTTAAGGTTAAGTTTTAGGGTTAAGTCTTAGGCTTAATTTTTATGGTTAAGTCTTAAGGTTAAGTTTTAGGGTTAAGTCTTCTAGTTAAGTCTTAGGGTTAAGTCTCAGGTTTATGTCTTACGGTTAAGTCTTAAGGTTATGTTTTAAGGTTTAGTCTTGTAGTTAAGACTTAACGGTAAATCTGAAGGTTAAGTCTCATGGTTAAGTCTTAGGGATAAGTCTCAGGGTTAAGGCTCAAGGTAAGGTCTCAAGGTTAAGTCCCAGGGTTAAGTCGTAAGGTTCTGTCTTAAGGCTGAGACTTAGGGTTAAGTCTTAAGGTTAAGTCTTATGGATTGAGTCTTAGGTTTACGTCTTAGAGTTAAGTCTTGGGGATATGGCTTAGGGTTAAGTCTCAGGGTTAAGTTTCAAGGCTAAGTTTCAATGTTAAGTCTCAGGGTTATGACTTAGGGTTAAGCATTAAGGTTAAGTCTTAGGTTTCAGTCTCAGGGTTATGTCTTAGGATTAAGTCTTAGGGTTAAGTCTTAGGGTTAAGTATTAAATTTAAGTCTTAGGGTTAATTCTTAGGGTTATGTCCTAAAGATCACGTCTTAAGGTTAAATCTTAGGGTTAGGTCTTAAGGTTAAGACTTAAGATTAAGTCTTAGAGTTATGTCTTAGGGTTAAGTCTTAAGGTTAAGACTTAGAGTTAAGTATTTAAGGTTACGTCTTAGGTTTATTGTCTTAGGGTTAAGTCTTAGGGTGTTGTCTTAAGGTTAAGTATTAATATTAAGTCTTAGGGTTAAAGTCATAAGATTTAATCTCAGGGTTAACTCTTATGGTTATGTCATAAGTTTAAGTCTTAATTTTAAGTCTTGGGGATAAATCTTTGGGTTAAGTCTCACGGTTAATCTCAGGGTTAAGACTTAGGGTTAAGTCTTAAGGTTAAGTCTTAGGGTTTAGTCTTAGGGTTCAGTCGTAGGGTTAAGTCTCAGGGTTATGCCTTAGGGTTAAGTCTTATGTTTAAGTTAAGTCTTAGGTTTAAATCATAGGGTTAAGTCTTAGGGTTAAGTTTTAAGTTTAAGTCTCAGGTTTAGTTTTTAAGGTTAAGTCACAAGGTTAAGTCTTAAGGTTAAGTCTTAATTATAAGTGTTAGGGTTAAGTCTTAAGGTTAAGTCTAAGGGTTAAGTCTCTAAGATTAAGTATTAGGTTTAAGTCTCAGGGTTAAGTCTTAGGGATAAGTCTTAAGGTTAAGTCTTAAATTCAAGTCCTAGGGTTAAGTTTTAAGGTTAAGTCTTAAGGTTAAGTCTCAGGGTTATGTCTTAGGGTTAAGTCTTAGGTTTAAGTCTCAGGGTTAAGTCTTAGGGTTAACTGTTAAGGTTAAGACCTAAATTTAAGTCTTAGGGTTAAGCCTTAAGGATAAGACGTAAATTTGAGTCTTAGCGTTAAATCTTAAGGTTATGTCTTACGGTTAAGTGTTAAGGTTAAGTCTTAGATTTAAGTGTTATGGTTATGTCTTAAGGTTAAGTCTTAGTGTTAAGTCTTAGGATTAAGTCTTAAGGTTAACTCATAAATCTAAATCTTAGGGTTAAATCTTTGTGTTAAGTCTTAAGGTTAAATCTTAAGTCCTAGGGTTTGAGTCTTAGGTTTAAGTCTTAAATTTAAGTCTTTGGGATACGTCTTAGGGTTAAGTGTCAGGGTTAAGATTTATGTTTAATTCTTAAGTTTACGTCTTAGGGTTAAGTCTAAAAGTTTAGTCTTAAATTTAAGTCTTAGTGTTGTCTTCGGTTAAGTTATAGTGTTAAGTCTTAGGGTTACATCCTAAGGTTCAGTCTTATATTAAATTCTCAGGGTTAAGTCTTAGGGATAAGTCTTAAGGTTAAGCCTTAGTATTATGTCTTAAGATTCAGTCTTAAATTTAAATCTTAATAATAAGTCTTAAGGTTAAGGTTTGGGGATAAGTCTTAGGGTTAAGTCTCAGGGATAAGTCTTAGGGTTAAGTCTTAAGGTTAAATCTTAGGGTTAAGTCTTAAGGTTAAGTCTCAGGGTTAAGTCTTAGGTTAAGTATTAGTATTAAGTCTTAGGGTTAAGTCTTGTGGTTAAGTCCTAAATTTAAGTCTTAGGGTTATGTCTTAGGGATAAGTCTTAGGGTTAAGTCTTATGGTTAAGTCGTAAATTTAAGTCTTAGGGTTATGTCTTAGGGATAAGTCTTAAGGTGAAGTCTTAGGATCAAGTCTTAAGGTGAAGTCATTATGTTAATCCTTAGGGTTAAGTTTTAGGATTGTTTCTTAGGGTTAAGTCTTAATGTTAAGTGTCAGGTTAAGTCTTACAGTTAAGCCTTATGGTTACCTCTTAATGTTATGTCTTAGGGTTAAGTTATAAGGTTAAGTCTAAGGGTTAACTCCTAAGGTTAAGTGTTAAGTTTGAATATTAAAGTTAGGTCTTAAGGTTAAGACTTAGGGTTAAGTCTTATAGTTAAGTCTTTAGGGTTAAGTCTTAGGGTTAAGTTTTTGGCTTACGTCTTAGGGTAAAGTATTAAGGTTAAGTCTTAAACTTAAGTCTTAACGTCAAGTCTTAAGGTTGAGCCTTAAGGTTAAGTTTTAGGGTTAAGTCTTAGGCTTAATTTTTATGGTTAAGTCTTAAGGTTAAGTTTTAGGGTTAAGTCTTCTAGTTAAGTCTTAGGGTTAAGTCTCAGGTTTATGTCTTACGGTTAAGTCTTAACGTTATGTTTTAAGGTTTAGTCTTGTAGTTAAGACTTAACGGTAAATCTGAAGGTTAAGTCTCATGGTTAAGTCTTAGGGATAAGTCTCAGGGTTAAGGCTCAAGGTAAGGTCTCAAGGTTAAGTCCCAGGGTTAAGTCGTAAGGTTCTGTCTTAAGGCTGAGACTTAGGGTTAAGTCTTAAGGTTAAGTCTTATGGATTGAGTCTTAGGTTTACGTCTTAGAGTTAAGTCTTGGGGATATGGCTTAGGGTTAAGTCTCAGGGTTAAGTTTCAAGGCTAAGTTTCAATGTTAAGTCTCAGGGTTATGACTTAGGGTTAAGCATTAAGGTTAAGTCTTAGGTTTCAGTCTCAGGGTTATGTCTTAGGATTAAGTCTTAGGGTTAAGTCTTAGGGTTAAGTATTAAATTTAAGTCTTAGGGTTAATTCTTAGGGTTATGTCCTAAAGATCACGTCTTAAGGTTAAATCTTAGGGTTAGGTCTTAAGGTTAAGACTTAAGATTAAGTCTTAGAGTTATGTCTTAGGGTTAAGTCTTAAGGTTAAGACTTAGAGTTAAGTATTTAAGGTTACGTCTTAGGTTTATTGTCTTAGGGTTAAGTCTTAGGGTGTTGTCTTAAGGTTAAGTATTAATATTAAGTCTTAGGGTTAAAGTCATAAGATTTAATCTCAGGGTTAACTCTTATGGTTATGTCATAAGTTTAAGTCTTAATTTTAAGTCTTGGGGATAAATCCTTGGGTTAAGTCTCACGGTTAATCTCAGGGTTAAGACTTAGGGTTAAGTCTTAAGGTTAAGTCTTAGGGTTTAGTCTTAGGGTTCAGTCGTAGGGTTAAGTCTCAGGGTTATGCCTTAGGGTTAAGTCTTATGTTTAAGTTAAGTCTTAGGTTTAAATCATAGGGTTAAGTCTTAGGGTTAAGTTTTAAGTTTAAGTCTCAGGTTTAGTTTTTAAGGTTAAGTCACAAGGTTAAGTCTTAAGGTTAAGTCTTAATTATAAGTGTTAGGGTTAAGTCTTAAGGTTAAGTCTAAGGGTTAAGTCTCTAAGATTAAGTATTAGGTTTAAGTCTCAGGGTTAAGTCTTAGGGATAAGTCTTAAGGTTAAGTCTTAAATTCAAGTCCTAGGGTTAAGTTTTAAGGTTAAGTCTTAAGGTTAAGTCTCAGGGTTATGTCTTAGGGTTAAGTCTTAGGTTTAAGTCTCAGGGTTAAGTCTTAGGGTTAACTGTTAAGGTTAAGACCTAAATTTAAGTCTTAGGGTTAAGCCTTAAGGATAAGACGTAAATTTGAGTCTTAGCGTTAAATCTTAAGGTTATGTCTTACGGTTAAGTGTTAAGGTTAAGTCTTAGATTTAAGTGTTATGGTTATGTCTTAAGGTTAAGTCTTAGTGTTAAGTCTTAGGATTAAGTCTTAAGGTTAACTCATAAATCTAAATCTTAGGGTTAAATCTTTGTGTTAAGTCTTAAGGTTAAATCTTAAGTCCTAGGGTTTGAGTCTTAGGTTTAAGTCTTAAATTTAAGTCTTTGGGATACGTCTTAGGGTTAAGTGTCAGGGTTAAGATTTATGTTTAATTCTTAAGTTTACGTCTTAGGGTTAAGTCTAAAAGTTTAGTCTTAAATTTAAGTCTTAGTGTTGTCTTCGGTTAAGTTATAGTGTTAAGTCTTAGGGTTACATCCTAAGGTTCAGTCTTATATTAAATTCTCAGGGTTAAGTCTTAGGGATAAGTCTTAAGGTTAAGCCTTAGTATTATGTCTTAAGATTCAGTCTTAAATTTAAATCTTAATAATAAGTCTTAAGGTTAAGGTTTGGGGATAAGTCTTAGGGTTAAGTCTCAGGGATAAGTCTTAGGGTTAAGTCTTAAGGTTAAATCTTAGGGTTAAGTCTTAAGGTTAAGTCTCAGGGTTAAGTCTTAGGTTAAGTATTAGTATTAAGTCTTAGGGTTAAGTCTTGTGGTTAAGTCCTAAATTTAAGTCTTAGGGTTATGTCTTAGGGATAAGTCTTAGGGTTAAGTCTTATGGTTAAGTCGTAAATTTAAGTCTTAGGGTTATGTCTTAGGGATAAGTCTTAAGGTGAAGTCTTAGGATCAAGTCTTAAGGTGAAGTCATTATGTTAATCCTTAGGGTTAAGTTTTAGGATTGTTTCTTAGGGTTAAGTCTTAATGTTAAGTGTCAGGTTAAGTCTTACAGTTAAGTCTTATGGTTACCTCTTAATGTTATGTCTTAGGGTTAAGTTATAAGGTTAAGTCTAAGGGTTAACTCCTAAGGTTAAGTGTTAAGTTTGAATATTAAAGTTAGGTCTTAAGGTTAAGACTTAGGGTTAAGTCTTATAGTTAAGTCTTTAGGGTTAAGTCTTAGGGTTAAGTTTTTGGCTTACGTCTTAGGGTAAAGTATTAAGGTTAAGTCTTAAACTTAAGTCTTAACGTCAAGTCTTAAGGTTGAGCCTTAAGGTTAAGTTTTAGGGTTAAGTCTTAGGCTTAATTTTTATGGTTAAGTCTTAAGGTTAAGTTTTAGGGTTAAGTCTTCTAGTTAAGTCTTAGGGTTAAGTCTCAGGTTTATGTCTTACGGTTAAGTCTTAACGTTATGTTTTAAGGTTTAGTCTTGTAGTTAAGACTTAACGGTAAATCTGAAGGTTAAGTCTCATGGTTAAGTCTTAGGGATAAGTCTCAGGGTTAAGGCTCAAGGTAAGGTCTCAAGGTTAAGTCCCAGGGTTAAGTCGTAAGGTTCTGTCTTAAGGCTGAGACTTAGGGTTAAGTCTTAAGGTTAAGTCTTATGGATTGAGTCTTAGGTTTACGTCTTAGAGTTAAGTCTTGGGGATATGGCTTAGGGTTAAGTCTCAGGGTTAAGTTTCAAGGCTAAGTTTCAATGTTAAGTCTCAGGGTTATGACTTAGGGTTAAGCATTAAGGTTAAGTCTTAGGTTTCAGTCTCAGGGTTATGTCTTAGGATTAAGTCTTAGGGTTAAGTCTTAGGGTTAAGTATTAAATTTAAGTCTTAGGGTTAATTCTTAGGGTTATGTCCTAAAGATCACGTCTTAAGGTTAAATCTTAGGGTTAGGTCTTAAGGTTAAGACTTAAGATTAAGTCTTAGAGTTATGTCTTAGGGTTAAGTCTTAAGGTTAAGACTTAGAGTTAAGTATTTAAGGTTACGTCTTAGGTTTATTGTCTTAGGGTTAAGTCTTAGGGTGTTGTCTTAAGGTTAAGTATTAATATTAAGTCTTAGGGTTAAAGTCATAAGATTTAATCTCAGGGTTAACTCTTATGGTTATGTCATAAGTTTAAGTCTTAATTTTAAGTCTTGGGGATAAATCCTTGGGTTAAGTCTCACGGTTAATCTCAGGGTTAAGACTTAGGGTTAAGTCTTAAGGTTAAGTCTTAGGGTTTAGTCTTAGGGTTCAGTCGTAGGGTTAAGTCTCAGGGTTATGCCTTAGGGTTAAGTCTTATGTTTAAGTTAAGTCTTAGGTTTAAATCATAGGGTTAAGTCTTAGGGTTAAGTTTTAAGTTTAAGTCTTAGGGTTAAGTCTCAGGTTTAGTTTTTAAGGTTAAGTCACAAGGTTAAGTCTTAAGGTTAAGTCTTAATTATAAGTGTTAGGGTTAAGTCTTAAGGTTAAGTCTAAGGGTTAAGTCTCTAAGATTAAGTATTAGGTTTAAGTCTCAGGGTTAAGTCTTAGGGATAAGTCTTAAGGTTAAGTCTTAAATTCAAGTCCTAGGGTTAAGTTTTAAGGTTAAGTCTTAAGGTTAAGTCTCAGGGTTATGTCTTAGGGTTAAGTCTTAGGTTTAAGTCTCAGGGTTAAGTCTTAGGGTTAACTGTTAAGGTTAAGACCTAAATTTAAGTCTTAGGGTTAAGCCTTAAGGATAAGACGTAAATTTGAGTCTTAGCGTTAAATCTTAAGGTTATGTCTTACGGTTAAGTGTTAAGGTTAAGTCTTAGATTTAAGTGTTATGGTTATGTCTTAAGGTTAAGTCTTAGTGTTAAGTCTTAGGATTAAGTCTTAAGGTTAACTCATAAATCTAAATCTTAGGGTTAAATCTTTGTGTTAAGTCTTAAGGTTAAATCTTAAGTCCTAGGGTTTGAGTCTTAGGTTTAAGTCTTAAATTTAAGTCTTTGGGATACGTCTTAGGGTTAAGTGTCAGGGTTAAGATTTATGTTTAATTCTTAAGTTTACGTCTTAGGGTTAAGTCTAAAAGTTTAGTCTTAAATTTAAGTCTTAGTGTTGTCTTCGGTTAAGTTATAGTGTTAAGTCTTAGGGTTACATCCTAAGGTTCAGTCTTATATTAAATTCTCAGGGTTAAGTCTTAGGGATAAGTCTTAAGGTTAAGCCTTAGTATTATGTCTTAAGATTCAGTCTTAAATTTAAATCTTAATAATAAGTCTTAAGGTTAAGGTTTGGGGATAAGTCTTAGGGTTAAGTCTCAGGGATAAGTCTTAGGGTTAAGTCTCAGGGATAAGTCTTAGGGTTAAGTCTTAAGGTTAAATCTTAGGGTTAAGTCTTAAGGTTAAGTCTCAGGGTTAAGTCTTAGGTTAAGTATTAGTATTAAGTCTTAGGGTTAAGTCTTGTGGTTAAGTCCTAAATTTAAGTCTTAGGGTTAAGTCTTATGGTTAAGTCGTAAATTTAAGTCTTAGGGTTATGTCTTAGGGATAAGTCTTAAGGTGAAGTCTTAGGATCAAGTCTTAAGGTGAAGTCATTATGTTAATCCTTAGGGTTAAGTTTTAGGATTGTTTCTTAGGGTTAAGTCTTAATGTTAAGTGTCAGGTTAAGTCTTACAGTTAAGTCTTATGGTTACCTCTTAATGTTATGTCTTAGGGTTAAGTTATAAGGTTAAGTCTAAGGGTTAACTCCTAAGGTTAAGTGTTAAGTTTGAATATTAAAGTTAGGTCTTAAGGTTAAGACTTAGGGTTAAGTCTTATAGTTAAGTCTTTAGGGTTAAGTCTTAGGGTTAAGTTTTTGGCTTACGTCTTAGGGTAAAGTATTAAGGTTAAGTCTTAAACTTAAGTCTTAAGGTTGAGCCTTAAGGTTAAGTTTTAGGGTTAAGTCTTAGGCTTAATTTTTATGGTTAAGTCTTAAGGTTAAGTTTTAGGGTTAAGTCTTCTAGTTAAGTCTTAGGGTTAAGTCTCAGGTTTATGTCTTACGGTTAAGTCTTAAGGTTATGTTTTAAGGTTTAGTCTTGTAGTTAAGACTTAACGGTAAATCTGAAGGTTAAGTCTCATGGTTAAGTCTTAGGGATAAGTCTCAGGGTTAAGGCTCAAGGTAAGGTCTCAAGGTTAAGTCCCAGGGTTAAGTCGTAAGGTTCTGTCTTAAGGCTGAGACTTAGGGTTAAGTCTTAAGGTTAAGTCTTATGGATTGAGTCTTAGGTTTACGTCTTAGAGTTAAGTCTTGGGGATATGGCTTAGGGTTAAGTCTCAGGGTTAAGTTTCAAGGCTAAGTTTCAATGTTAAGTCTCAGGGTTATGACTTAGGGTTAAGCATTAAGGTTAAGTCTTAGGTTTCAGTCTCAGGGTTATGTCTTAGGATTAAGTCTTAGGGTTAAGTCTTAGGGTTAAGTATTAAATTTAAGTCTTAGGGTTAATTCTTAGGGTTATGTCCTAAAGATCACGTCTTAAGGTTAAATCTTAGGGTTAGGTCTTAAGGTTAAGACTTAAGATTAAGTCTTAGAGTTATGTCTTAGGGTTAAGTCTTAAGGTTAAGACTTAGAGTTAAGTATTTAAGGTTACGTCTTAGGTTTATTGTCTTAGGGTTAAGTCTTAGGGTGTTGTCTTAAGGTTAAGTATTAATATTAAGTCTTAGGGTTAAAGTCATAAGATTTAATCTCAGGGTTAACTCTTATGGTTATGTCATAAGTTTAAGTCTTAATTTTAAGTCTTGGGGATAAATCCTTGGGTTAAGTCTCACGGTTAATCTCAGGGTTAAGACTTAGGGTTAAGTCTTAAGGTTAAGTCTTAGGGTTTAGTCTTAGGGTTCAGTCGTAGGGTTAAGTCTCAGGGTTATGCCTTAGGGTTAAGTCTTATGTTTAAGTTAAGTCTTAGGTTTAAATCATAGGGTTAAGTCTTAGGGTTAAGTTTTAAGTTTAAGTCTTAGGGTTAAGTCTCAGGTTTAGTTTTTAAGGTTAAGTCACAAGGTTAAGTCTTAAGGTTAAGTCTTAATTATAAGTGTTAGGGTTAAGTCTTAAGGTTAAGTCTAAGGCTTAAGTCTCTAAGATTAAGTATTAGGTTTAAGTCTCAGGGTTAAGTCTTAGGGATAAGTCTTAAGGTTAAGTCTTAAATTCAAGTCCTAGGGTTAAGTCTTAAGGTTAAGTCTCAGGGTTATGTCTTAGGGTTAAGTCTTAGGTTTAAGTCTCAGGGTTAAGTCTTAGGGTTAACTGTTAAGGTTAAGACCTAAATTTAAGTCTTAGGGTTAAGCCTTAAGGATAAGACGTAAATTTGAGTCTTAGCGTTAAATCTTAAGGTTATGTCTTACGGTTAAGTGTTAAGGTTAAGTCTTAGATTTAAGTGTTATGGTTATGTCTTAAGGTTAAGTCTTAGTGTTAAGTCTTAGGATTAAGTCTTAAGGTTAACTCATAAATCTAAATCTTAGGGTTAAATCTTTGTGTTAAGTCTTAAGGTTAAATCTTAAGTCCTAGGGTTTGAGTCTTAGGTTTAAGTCTTAAATTTAAGTCTTTGGGATACGTCTTAGGGTTAAGTGTCAGGGTTAAGATTTATGTTTAATTCTTAAGTTTACGTCTTAGGGTTAAGTCTAAAAGTTTAGTCTTAAATTTAAGTCTTAGTGTTGTCTTCGGTTAAGTTATAGTGTTAAGTCTTAGGGTTACATCCTAAGGTTCAGTCTTATATTAAATTCTCAGGGTTAAGTCTTAGGGATAAGTCTTAAGGTTAAGCCTTAGTATTATGTCTTAAGATTCAGTCTTAAATTTAAATCTTAATAATAAGTCTTAAGGTTAAGGTTTGGGGATAAGTCTTAGGGTTAAGTCTCAGGGATAAGTCTTAGGGTTAAGTCTCAGGGATAAGTCTTAGGGTTAAGTCTTAAGGTTAAATCTTAGGGTTAAGTCTTAAGGTTAAGTCTCAGGGTTAAGTCTTAGGTTAAGTATTAGTATTAAGTCTTAGGGTTAAGTCTTGTGGTTAAGTCCTAAATTTAAGTCTTAGGGTTATGTCTTAGGGATAAGTCTTAGGGTTAAGTCTTATGGTTAAGTCGTAAATTTAAGACTTAGGGATAAGTCTTAAGGTGAAGTCTTAGGATCAAGTCTTAAGGTGAAGTCATTATGTTAATCCTTAGGGTTAAGTTTTAGGATTGTTTCTTAGGGTTAAGTCTTAATGTTAAGTGTCAGGTTAAGTCTTACAGTTAAGTCTTATGGTTACCTCTTAATGTTATGTCTTAGGGTTAAGTTATAAGGTTAAGTCTAAGGGTTAACTCCTAAGGTTAAGTGTTAAGTTTGAATATTAAAGTTAGGTCTTAAGGTTAAGACTTAGGGTTAAGTCTTATAGTTAAGTCTTTAGGGTTAAGTCTTAGGGTTAAGTTTTTGGCTTACGTCTTAGGGTAAAGTATTAAGGTTAAGTCTTAAACTTAAGTCTTAAGGTTGAGCCTTAAGGTTAAGTTTTAGGGTTAAGTCTTAGGCTTAATTTTTATGGTTAAGTCTTAAGGTTAAGTTTTAGGGTTAAGTCTTCTAGTTAAGTCTTAGGGTTAAGTCTCAGGTTTATGTCTTACGGTTAAGTCTTAAGGTTATGTTTTAAGGTTTAGTCTTGTAGTTAAGACTTAACGGTAAATCTGAAGGTTAAGTCTCATGGTTAAGTCTTAGGGATAAGTCTCAGGGTTAAGGCTCAAGGTAAGGTCTCAAGGTTAAGTCCCAGGGTTAAGTCGTAAGGTTCTGTCTTAAGGCTGAGACTTAGGGTTAAGTCTTAAGGTTAAGTCTTATGGATTGAGTCTTAGGTTTACGTCTTAGAGTTAAGTCTTGGGGATATGGCTTAGGGTTAAGTCTCAGGGTTAAGTTTCAAGGCTAAGTTTCAATGTTAAGTCTCAGGGTTATGACTTAGGGTTAAGCATTAAGGTTAAGTCTTAGGTTTCAGTCTCAGGGTTATGTCTTAGGATTAAGTCTTAGGGTTAAGTCTTAGGGTTAAGTATTAAATTTAAGTCTTAGCGTTAATTCTTAGGGTTATGTCCTAAAGATCACGTCTTAAGGTTAAATCTTAGGGTTAGGTCTTAAGGTTAAGACTTAAGATTAAGTCTTAGAGTTATGTCTTAGGGTTAAGTCTTAAGGTTAAGACTTAGATTTAAGTATTTAAGGTTACGTCTTAGGTTTATTGTCTTAGGGTTAAGTCTTAGGGTGTTGTCCTAAGGTTAAGTATTAATATTAAGTCTTAGGGTTAAAGTCATAAGATTTAATCTCAGGGTTAACTCTTATGGTTATGTCATAAGTTTAAGTCTTAATTTTAAGTCTTGGGGATAAATCCTTGGGTTAAGTCTCACGGTTAATCTCAGGGTTAAGACTTAGGGTTAAGTCTTAAGGTTAAGTCTTAGGGTTTAGTCTTAGGGTTCAGTCGTAGGGTTAAGTCTCAGGGTTATGCCTTAGGGTTAAGTCTTATGTTTAAGTTAAGTCTTAGGTTTAAATCATAGGGTTAAGTCTTAGGGTTAAGTTTTAAGTTTAAGTCTTAGGGTTAAGTCTCAGGTTTAGTTTTTAAGGTTAAGTCACAAGGTTAAGTCTTAAGGTTAAGTCTTAATTATAAGTGTTAGGGTTAAGTCTTAAGGTTAAGTCTAAGGGTTAAGTCTCTAAGATTAAGTATTAGGTTTAAGTCTCAGGGTTAAGTCTTAGGGATAAGTCTTAAGGTTAAGTCTTAAATTCAAGTCCTAGGGTTAAGTTTTAAGGTTAAGTCTTAAGGTTAAGTCTCAGGGTTATGTCTTAGGGTTAAGTCTTAGGTTTAAGTCTCAGGGTTAAGTCTTAGGGTTAACTGTTAAGGTTAAGACCTAAATTTAAGTCTTAGGGTTAAGCCTTAAGGATAAGACGTAAATTTGAGTCTTAGCGTTAAATCTTAAGGTTATGTCTTACGGTTAAGTGTTAAGGTTAAGTCTTAGATTTAAGTGTTATGGTTATGTCTTAAGGTTAAGTCTTAGTGTTAAGTCTTAGGATTAAGTCTTAAGGTTAACTCATAAATCTAAATCTTAGGGTTAAATCTTTGTGTTAAGTCTTAAGGTTAAATCTTAAGTCCTAGGGTTTGAGTCTTAGGTTTAAGTCTTAAATTTAAGTCTTTGGGATACGTCTTAGGGTTAAGTGTCAGGGTTAAGATTTATGTTTAATTCTTAAGTTTACGTCTTAGGGTTAAGTCTAAAAGTTTAGTCTTAAATTTAAGTCTTAGTGTTGTCTTCGGTTAAGTTATAGTGTTAAGTCTTAGGGTTACATCCTAAGGTTCAGTCTTATATTAAATTCTCAGGGTTAAGTCTTAGGGATAAGTCTTAAGGTTAAGCCTTAGTATTATGTCTTAAGATTCAGTCTTAAATTTAAATCTTAATAATAAGTCTTAAGGTTAAGGTTTGGGGATAAGTCTTAGGGTTAAGTCTCAGGGATAAGTCTTAGGGTTAAGTCTCAGGGATAAGTCTTAGGGTTAAGTCTTAAGGTTAAATCTTAGGGTTAAGTCTTAAGGTTAAGTCTCAGGGTTAAGTCTTAGGTTAAGTATTAGTATTAAGTCTTAGGGTTAAGTCTTGTGGTTAAGTCCTAAATTTAAGTCTTAGGGTTATGTCTTAGGGATAAGTCTTAGGGTTAAGTCTTATGGTTAAGTCGTAAATTTAAGTCTTAGGGTTATGTCTTAAGGTGAAGTCTTAGGATCAAGTCTTAAGGTGAAGTCATTATGTTAATCCTTAGGGTTAAGTTTTAGGATTGTTTCTTAGGGTTAAGTCTTAATGTTAAGTGTCAGGTTAAGTCTTACAGTTAAGTCTTATGGTTACCTCTTAATGTTATGTCTTAGGGTTAAGTTATAAGGTTAAGTCTAAGGGTTAACTCCTAAGGTTAAGTGTTAAGTTTGAATATTAAAGTTAGGTCTTAAGGTTAAGACTTAGGGTTAAGTCTTATAGTTAAGTCTTTAGGGTTAAGTCTTAGGGTTAAGTTTTTGGCTTACGTCTTAGGGTAAAGTATTAAGGTTAAGTCTTAAACTTAAGTCTTAACGTCAAGTCTTAAGGTTGAGCCTTAAGGTTAAGTTTTAGGGTTAAGTCTTAGGCTTAATTTTTATGGTTAAGTCTTAAGGTTAAGTTTTAGGGTTAAGTCTTCTAGTTAAGTCTTAGGGTTAAGTCTCAGGTTTATGTCTTACGGTTAAGTCTTAAGGTTATGTTTTAAGGTTTAGTCTTGTAGTTAAGACTTAACGGTAAATCTGAAGGTTAAGTCTCATGGTTAAGTCTTAGGGATAAGTCTCAGGGTTAAGGCTCAAGGTAAGGTCTCAAGGTTAAGTCCCAGGGTTAAGTCGTAAGGTTCTGTCTTAAGGCTGAGACTTAGGGTTAAGTCTTAAGGTTAAGTCTTATGGATTGAGTCTTAGGTTTACGTCTTAGAGTTAAGTCTTGGGGATATGGCTTAGGGTTAAGTCTCAGGGTTAAGTTTCAAGGCTAAGTTTCAATGTTAAGTCTCAGGGTTATGACTTAGGGTTAAGCATTAAGGTTAAGTCTTAGGTTTCAGTCTCAGGGTTATGTCTTAGGATTAAGTCTTAGGGTTAAGTCTTAGGGTTAAGTATTAAATTTAAGTCTTAGGGTTAATTCTTAGGGTTATGTCCTAAAGATCACGTCTTAAGGTTAAATCTTAGGGTTAGGTCTTAAGGTTAAGACTTAAGATTAAGTCTTAGAGTTATGTCTTAGGGTTAAGTCTTAAGGTTAAGACTTAGAGTTAAGTATTTAAGGTTACGTCTTAGGTTTATTGTCTTAGGGTTAAGTCTTAGGGTGTTGTCCTAAGGTTAAGTATTAATATTAAGTCTTAGGGTTAAAGTCATAAGATTTAATCTCAGGGTTAACTCTTATGGTTATGTCATAAGTTTAAGTCTTAATTTTAAGTCTTGGGGATAAATCCTTGGGTTAAGTCTCACGGTTAATCTCAGGGTTAAGACTTAGGGTTAAGTCTTAAGGTTAAGTCTTAGGGTTTAGTCTTAGGGTTCAGTCGTAGCGTTAAGTCTCAGGGTTATGCCTTAGGGTTAAGTCTTATGTTTAAGTTAAGTCTTAGGTTTAAATCATAGGGTTAAGTCTTAGGGTTAAGTTTTAAGTTTAAGTCTTAGGGTTAAGTCTCAGGTTTAGTTTTTAAGGTTAAGTCACAAGGTTAAGTCTTAAGGTTAAGTCTTAATTATAAGTGTTAGGGTTAAGTCTTAAGGTTAAGTCTAAGGGTTAAGTCTCTAAGATTAAGTATTAGGTTTAAGTCTCAGGGTTAAGTCTTAGGGATAAGTCTTAAGGTTAAGTCTTAAATTCAAGTCCTAGGGTTAAGTTTTAAGGTTAAGTCTTAAGGTTAAGTCTCAGGGTTATGTCTTAGGGTTAAGTCTTAGGTTTAAGTCTCAGGGTTAAGTCTTAGGGTTAACTGTTAAGGTTAAGACCTAAATTTAAGTCTTAGGGTTAAGCTTTAAGGATAAGACGTAAATTTGAGTCTTAGCGTTAAATCTTAAGGTTATGTCTTACGGTTAAGTGTTAAGGTTAAGTCTTAGATTTAAGTGTTATGGTTATGTCTTAAGGTTAAGTCTTAGTGTTAAGTCTTAGGATTAAGTCTTAAGGTTAACTCATAAATCTAAATCTTAGGGTTAAATCTTTGTGTTAAGTCTTAAGGTTAAATCTTAAGTCCTAGGGTTTGAGTCTTAGGTTTAAGTCTTAAATTTAAGTCTTTGGGATACGTCTTAGGGTTAAGTGTCAGGGTTAAGATTTATGTTTAATTCTTAAGTTTACGTCTTAGGGTTAAGTCTAAAAGTTTAGTCTTAAATTTAAGTCTTAGTGTTGTCTTCGGTTAAGTTATAGTGTTAAGTCTTAGGGTTACATCCTAAGGTTCAGTCTTATATTAAATTCTCAGGGTTAAGTCTTAGGGATAAGTCTTAAGGTTAAGCCTTAGTATTATGTCTTAAGATTCAGTCTTAAATTTAAATCTTAATAATAAGTCTTAAGGTTAAGGTTTGGGGATAAGTCTTAGGGTTAAGTCTCAGGGATAAGTCTTAGGGTTAAGTCTTAAGGTTAAATCTTAGGGTTAAGTCTTAAGGTTAAGTCTCAGGGTTAAGTCTTAGGTTAAGTATTAGTATTAAGTCTTAGGGTTAAGTCTTGTGGTTAAGTCCTAAATTTAAGTCTTAGGGTTATGTCTTAGGGATAAGTCTTAGGGTTAAGTCTTATGGTTAAGTCGTAAATTTAAGTCTTAGGGTTATGTCTTAGGGATAAGTCTTAAGGTGAAGTCTTAGGATCAAGTCTTAAGGTGAAGTCATTATGTTAATCCTTAGGGTTAAGTTTTAGGATTGTTTCTTAGGGTTAAGTCTTAATGTTAAGTGTCAGGTTAAGTCTTACAGTTAAGTCTTATGGTTACCTCTTAATGTTATGTCTTAGGGTTAAGTTATAAGGTTAAGTCTAAGGGTTAACTCCTAAGGTTAAGTGTTAAGTTTGAATATTAAAGTTAGGTCTTAAGGTTAAGACTTAGGGTTAAGTCTTATAGTTAAGTCTTTAGGGTTAAGTCTTAGGGTTAAGTTTTTGGCTTACGTCTTAGGGTAAAGTATTAAGGTTAAGTCTTAAACTTAAGTCTTAACGTCAAGTCTTAAGGTTGAGCCTTAAGGTTAAGTTTTAGGGTTAAGTCTTAGGCTTAATTTTTATGGTTAAGTCTTAAGGTTAAGTTTTAGGGTTAAGTCTTCTAGTTAAGTCTTAGGGTTAAGTCTCAGGTTTATGTCTTACGGTTAAGTCTTAAGGTTATGTTTTAAGGTTTAGTCTTGTAGTTAAGACTTAACGGTAAATCTGAAGGTTAAGTCTCATGGTTAAGTCTTAGGGATAAGTCTCAGGGTTAAGGCTCAAGGTAAGGTCTCAAGGTTAAGTCCCAGGGTTAAGTCGTAAGGTTCTGTCTTAAGGCTGAGACTTAGGGTTAAGTCTTAAGGTTAAGTCTTATGGATTGAGTCTTAGGTTTACGTCTTAGAGTTAAGTCTTGGGGATATGGCTTAGGGTTAAGTCTCAGGGTTAAGTTTCAAGGCTAAGTTTCAATGTTAAGTCTCAGGGTTATGACTTAGGGTTAAGCATTAAGGTTAAGTCTTAGGTTTCAGTCTCAGGGTTATGTCTTAGGATTAAGTCTTAGGGTTAAGTCTTAGGGTTAAGTATTAAATTTAAGTCTTAGGGTTAATTCTTAGGGTTATGTCCTAAAGATCACGTCTTAAGGTTAAATCTTAGGGTTAGGTCTTAAGGTTAAGACTTAAGATTAAGTCTTAGAGTTATGTCTTAGGGTTAAGTCTTAAGGTTAAGACTTAGAGTTAAGTATTTAAGGTTACGTCTTAGGTTTATTGTCTTAGGGTTAAGTCTTAGGGTGTTGTCTTAAGGTTAAGTATTAATATTAAGTCTTAGGGTTAAAGTCATAAGATTTAATCTCAGGGTTAACTCTTATGGTTATGTCATAAGTTTAAGTCTTAATTTTAAGTCTTGGGGATAAATCCTTGGGTTAAGTCTCACGGTTAATCTCAGGGTTAAGACTTAGGGTTAAGTCTTAAGGTTAAGTCTTAGGGTTTAGTCTTAGGGTTCAGTCGTAGGGTTAAGTCTCAGGGTTATGCCTTAGGGTTAAGTCTTATGTTTAAGTTAAGTCTTAGGTTTAAATCATAGGGTTAAGTCTTAGGGTTAAGTTTTAAGTTTAAGTCTTAGGGTTAAGTCTCAGGTTTAGTTTTTAAGGTTAAGTCACAAGGTTAAGTCTTAAGGTTAAGTCTTAATTATAAGTGTTAGGGTTAAGTCTTAAGGTTAAGTCTAAGGGTTAAGTCTCTAAGATTAAGTATTAGGTTTAAGTCTCAGGGTTAAGTCTTAGGGATAAGTCTTAAGGTTAAGTCTTAAATTCAAGTCCTAGGGTTAAGTTTTAAGGTTAAGTCTTAAGGTTAAGTCTCAGGGTTATGTCTTAGGGTTAAGTCTTAGGTTTAAGTCTCAGGGTTAAGTCTTAGGGTTAACTGTTAAGGTTAAGACCTAAATTTAAGTCTTAGGGTTAAGCTTTAAGGATAAGACGTAAATTTGAGTCTTAGCGTTAAATCTTAAGGTTATGTCTTACGGTTAAGTGTTAAGGTTAAGTCTTAGATTTAAGTGTTATGGTTATGTCTTAAGGTTAAGTCTTAGTGTTAAGTCTTAGGATTAAGTCTTAAGGTTAACTCATAAATCTAAATCTTAGGGTTAAATCTTTGTGTTAAGTCTTAAGGTTAAATCTTAAGTCCTAGGGTTTGAGTCTTAGGTTTAAGTCTTAAATTTAAGTCTTTGGGATACGTCTTAGGGTTAAGTGTCAGGGTTAAGATTTATGTTTAATTCTTAAGTTTACGTCTTAGGGTTAAGTCTAAAAGTTTAGTCTTAAATTTAAGTCTTAGTGTTGTCTTCGGTTAAGTTATAGTGTTAAGTCTTAGGGTTACATCCTAAGGTTCAGTCTTATATTAAATTCTCAGGGTTAAGTCTTAGGGATAAGTCTTAAGGTTAAGCCTTAGTATTATGTCTTAAGATTCAGTCTTAAATTTAAATCTTAATAATAAGTCTTAAGGTTAAGGTTTGGGGATAAGTCTTAGGGTTAAGTCTCAGGGATAAGTCTTAGGGTTAAGTCTCAGGGATAAGTCTTAGGGTTAAGTCTTAAGGTTAAATCTTAGGGTTAAGTCTTAAGGTTAAGTCTCAGGGTTAAGTCTTAGGTTAAGTATTAGTATTAAGTCTTAGGGTTAAGTCTTGTGGTTAAGTCCTAAATTTAAGTCTTAGGGTTATGTCTTAGGGATAAGTCTTAGGGTTAAGTCTTAGGGTTATGTCTTAGGGATAAGTCTTAAGGTGAAGTCTTAGGATCAAGTCTTAAGGTGAAGTCATTATGTTAATCCTTAGGGTTAAGTTTTAGGATTGTTTCTTAGGGTTAAGTCTTAATGTTAAGTGTCAGGTTAAGTCTTACAGTTAAGTCTTATGGTTACCTCTTAATGTTATGTCTTAGGGTTAAGTTATAAGGTTAAGTCTAAGGGTTAACTCCTAAGGTTAAGTGTTAAGTTTGAATATTAAAGTTAGGTCTTAAGGTTAAGACTTAGGGTTAAGTCTTATAGTTAAGTCTTTAGGGTTAAGTCTTAGGGTTAAGTTTTTGGCTTACGTCTTAGGGTAAAGTATTAAGGTTAAGTCTTAAACTTAAGTCTTAACGTCAAGTCTTAAGGTTGAGCCTTAAGGTTAAGTTTTAGGGTTAAGTCTTAGGCTTAATTTTTATGGTTAAGTCTTAAGGTTAAGTTTTAGGGTTAAGTCTTCTAGTTAAGTCTTAGGGTTAAGTCTCAGGTTTATGTCTTACGGTTAAGTCTTAAGGTTATGTTTTAAGGTTTAGTCTTGTAGTTAAGACTTAACGGTAAATCTGAAGGTTAAGTCTCATGGTTAAGTCTTAGGGATAAGTCTCAGGGTTAAGGCTCAAGGTAAGGTCTCAAGGTTAAGTCCCAGGGTTAAGTCGTAAGGTTCTGTCTTAAGGCTGAGACTTAGGGTTAAGTCTTAAGGTTAAGTCTTATGGATTGAGTCTTAGGTTTACGTCTTAGAGTTAAGTCTTGGGGATATGGCTTAGGGTTAAGTCTCAGGGTTAAGTTTCAAGGCTAAGTTTCAATGTTAAGTCTCAGGGTTATGACTTAGGGTTAAGCATTAAGGTTAAGTCTTAGGTTTCAGTCTCAGGGTTATGTCTTAGGATTAAGTCTTAGGGTTAAGTCTTAGGGTTAAGTATTAAATTTAAGTCTTAGGGTTAATTCTTAGGGTTATGTCCTAAAGATCACGTCTTAAGGTTAAATCTTAGGGTTAGGTCTTAAGGTTAAGACTTAAGATTAAGTCTTAGAGTTATGTCTTAGGGTTAAGTCTTAAGGTTAAGACTTAGAGTTAAGTATTTAAGGTTACGTCTTAGGTTTATTGTCTTAGGGTTAAGTCTTAGGGTGTTGTCCTAAGGTTAAGTATTAATATTAAGTCTTAGGGTTAAAGTCATAAGATTTAATCTCAGGGTTAACTCTTATGGTTATGTCATAAGTTTAAGTCTTAATTTTAAGTCTTGGGGATAAATCCTTGGGTTAAGTCTCACGGTTAATCTCAGGGTTAAGACTTAGGGTTAAGTCTTAAGGTTAAGTCTTAGGGTTTAGTCTTAGGGTTCAGTCGTAGCGTTAAGTCTCAGGGTTATGCCTTAGGGTTAAGTCTTATGTTTAAGTTAAGTCTTAGGTTTAAATCATAGGGTTAAGTCTTAGGGTTAAGTTTTAAGTTTAAGTCTTAGGGTTAAGTCTCAGGTTTAGTTTTTAAGGTTAAGTCACAAGGTTAAGTCTTAAGGTTAAGTCTTAATTATAAGTGTTAGGGTTAAGTCTTAAGGTTAAGTCTAAGGGTTAAGTCTCTAAGATTAAGTATTAGGTTTAAGTCTCAGGGTTAAGTCTTAGGGATAAGTCTTAAGGTTAAGTCTTAAATTCAAGTCCTAGGGTTAAGTTTTAAGGTTAAGTCTTAAGGTTAAGTCTCAGGGTTATGTCTTAGGGTTAAGTCTTAGGTTTAAGTCTCAGGGTTAAGTCTTAGGGTTAACTGTTAAGGTTAAGACCTAAATTTAAGTCTTAGGGTTAAGCTTTAAGGATAAGACGTAAATTTGAGTCTTAGCGTTAAATCTTAAGGTTATGTCTTACGGTTAAGTGTTAAGGTTAAGTCTTAGATTTAAGTGTTATGGTTATGTCTTAAGGTTAAGTCTTAGTGTTAAGTCTTAGGATTAAGTCTTAAGGTTAACTCATAAATCTAAATCTTAGGGTTAAATCTTTGTGTTAAGTCTTAAGGTTAAATCTTAAGTCCTAGGGTTTGAGTCTTAGGTTTAAGTCTTAAATTTAAGTCTTTGGGATACGTCTTAGGGTTAAGTGTCAGGGTTAAGATTTATGTTTAATTCTTAAGTTTACGTCTTAGGGTTAAGTCTAAAAGTTTAGTCTTAAATTTAAGTCTTAGTGTTGTCTTCGGTTAAGTTATAGTGTTAAGTCTTAGGGTTACATCCTAAGGTTCAGTCTTATATTAAATTCTCAGGGTTAAGTCTTAGGGATAAGTCTTAAGGTTAAGCCTTAGTATTATGTCTTAAGATTCAGTCTTAAATTTAAATCTTAATAATAAGTCTTAAGGTTAAGGTTTGGGGATAAGTCTTAGGGTTAAGTCTCAGGGATAAGTCTTAGGGTTAAGTCTTAAGGTTAAATCTTAGGGTTAAGTCTTAAGGTTAAGTCTCAGGGTTAAGTCTTAGGTTAAGTATTAGTATTAAGTCTTAGGGTTAAGTCTTGTGGTTAAGTCCTAAATTTAAGTCTTAGGGTTATGTCTTAGGGATAAGTCTTAGGGTTAAGTCTTATGGTTAAGTCGTAAATTTAAGTCTTAGGGTTATGTCTTAGGGATAAGTCTTAAGGTGAAGTCTTAGGATCAAGTCTTAAGGTGAAGTCATTATGTTAATCCTTAGGGTTAAGTTTTAGGATTGTTTCTTAGGGTTAAGTCTTAATGTTAAGTGTCAGGTTAAGTCTTACAGTTAAGTCTTATGGTTACCTCTTAATGTTATGTCTTAGGGTTAAGTTATAAGGTTAAGTCTAAGGGTTAACTCCTAAGGTTAAGTGTTAAGTTTGAATATTAAAGTTAGGTCTTAAGGTTAAGACTTAGGGTTAAGTCTTATAGTTAAGTCTTTAGGGTTAAGTCTTAGGGTTAAGTTTTTGGCTTACGTCTTAGGGTAAAGTATTAAGGTTAAGTCTTAAACTTAAGTCTTAACGTCAAGTCTTAAGGTTGAGCCTTAAGGTTAAGTTTTAGGGTTAAGTCTTAGGCTTAATTTTTATGGTTAAGTCTTAAGGTTAAGTTTTAGGGTTAAGTCTTCTAGTTAAGTCTTAGGGTTAAGTCTCAGGTTTATGTCTTACGGTTAAGTCTTAAGGTTATGTTTTAAGGTTTAGTCTTGTAGTTAAGACTTAACGGTAAATCTGAAGGTTAAGTCTCATGGTTAAGTCTTAGGGATAAGTCTCAGGGTTAAGGCTCAAGGTAAGGTCTCAAGGTTAAGTCCCAGGGTTAAGTCGTAAGGTTCTGTCTTAAGGCTGAGACTTAGGGTTAAGTCTTAAGGTTAAGTCTTATGGATTGAGTCTTAGGTTTACGTCTTAGAGTTAAGTCTTGGGGATATGGCTTAGGGTTAAGTCTCAGGGTTAAGTTTCAAGGCTAAGTTTCAATGTTAAGTCTCAGGGTTATGACTTAGGGTTAAGCATTAAGGTTAAGTCTTAGGTTTCAGTCTCAGGGTTATGTCTTAGGATTAAGTCTTAGGGTTAAGTCTTAGGGTTAAGTATTAAATTTAAGTCTTAGGGTTAATTCTTAGGGTTATGTCCTAAAGATCACGTCTTAAGGTTAAATCTTAGGGTTAGGTCTTAAGGTTAAGACTTAAGATTAAGTCTTAGAGTTATGTCTTAGGGTTAAGTCTTAAGGTTAAGACTTAGAGTTAAGTATTTAAGGTTACGTCTTAGGTTTATTGTCTTAGGGTTAAGTCTTAGGGTGTTGTCTTAAGGTTAAGTATTAATATTAAGTCTTAGGGTTAAAGTCATAAGATTTAATCTCAGGGTTAACTCTTATGGTTATGTCATAAGTTTAAGTCTTAATTTTAAGTCTTGGGGATAAATCCTTGGGTTAAGTCTCACGGTTAATCTCAGGGTTAAGACTTAGGGTTAAGTCTTAAGGTTAAGTCTTAGGGTTTAGTCTTAGGGTTCAGTCGTAGGGTTAAGTCTCAGGGTTATGCCTTAGGGTTAAGTCTTATGTTTAAGTTAAGTCTTAGGTTTAAATCATAGGGTTAAGTCTTAGGGTTAAGTTTTAAGTTTAAGTCTTAGGGTTAAGTCTCAGGTTTAGTTTTTAAGGTTAAGTCACAAGGTTAAGTCTTAAGGTTAAGTCTTAATTATAAGTGTTAGGGTTAAGTCTTAAGGTTAAGTCTAAGGGTTAAGTCTCTAAGATTAAGTATTAGGTTTAAGTCTCAGGGTTAAGTCTTAGGGATAAGTCTTAAGGTTAAGTCTTAAATTCAAGTCCTAGGGTTAAGTTTTAAGGTTAAGTCTTAAGGTTAAGTCTCAGGGTTATGTCTTAGGGTTAAGTCTCAGGGTTAAGTCTTAGGGTTAACTGTTAAGGTTAAGACCTAAATTTAAGTCTTAGGGTTAAGCCTTAAGGATAAGACGTAAATTTGAGTCTTAGCGTTAAATCTTAAGGTTATGTCTTACGGTTAAGTGTTAAGGTTAAGTCTTAGATTTAAGTGTTATGGTTATGTCTTAAGGTTAAGTCTTAGTGTTAAGTCTTAGGATTAAGTCTTAAGGTTAACTCATAAATCTAAATCTTAGGGTTAAATCTTTGTGTTAAGTCTTAAGGTTAAATCTTAAGTCCTAGGGTTTGAGTCTTAGGTTTAAGTCTTAAATTTAAGTCTTTGGGATACGTCTTAGGGTTAAGTGTCAGGGTTAAGATTTATGTTTAATTCTTAAGTTTACGTCTTAGGGTTAAGTCTAAAAGTTTAGTCTTAAATTTAAGTCTTAGTGTTGTCTTCGGTTAAGTTATAGTGTTAAGTCTTAGGGTTACATCCTAAGGTTCAGTCTTATATTAAATTCTCAGGGTTAAGTCTTAGGGATAAGTCTTAAGGTTAAGCCTTAGTATTATGTCTTAAGATTCAGTCTTAAATTTAAATCTTAATAATAAGTCTTAAGGTTAAGTCTCAGGGATAAGTCTTAGGGTTAAGTCTCAGGGATAAGTCTTAGGGTTAAGTCTCAGGGATAAGTCTTAGGGTTAAGTCTTAAGGTTAAATCTTAGGGTTAAGTCTTAAGGTTAAGTCTCAGGGTTAAGTCTTAGGTTAAGTATTAGTATTAAGTCTTAGGGTTAAGTCTTGTGGTTAAGTCCTAAATTTAAGTCTTAGGGTTAAGTCTTATGGTTAAGTCGTAAATTTAAGTCTTAGGGTTATGTCTTATGGTTAAGTCTTAAGGTGAAGTCTTAGGATCAAGTCTTAAGGTGAAGTCATTATGTTAATCCTTAGGGTTAAGTTTTAGGATTGTTTCTTAGGGTTAAGTCTTAATGTTAAGTGTCAGGTTAAGTCTTACAGTTAAGTCTTATGGTTACCTCTTAATGTTATGTCTTTAGGGTTAAGTTATAAGGTTAAGTCTAAGGGTTAACTCCTAAGGTTAAGTGTTAAGTTTGAATATTAAAGTTAGGTCTTAAGGTTAAGACTTAGGGTTAAGTCTTATAGTTAAGTCTTTAGGGTTAAGTCTTAGGGTTAAGTTTTTGGCTTACGTCTTAGGGTAAAGTATTAAGGTTAAGTCTTAACGTCAAGTCTTAAGGTTGAGCCTTAAGGTTAAGTTTTAGGGTTAAGTCTTAGGCTTAATTTTTATGGTTAAGTCTTAAGGTTAAGTTTTAGGGTTAAGTCTTCTAGTTAAGTCTTAGGGTTAAGTCTCAGGTTTATGTCTTACGGTTAAGTCTTAAGGTTATGTTTTAAGGTTTAGTCTTGTAGTTAAGACTTAACGGTAAATCTGAAGGTTAAGTCTCATGGTTAAGTCTTAGGGATAAGTCTCAGGGTTAAGGCTCAAGGTAAGGTCTCAAGGTTAAGTCCCAGGGTTAAGTCGTAAGGTTCTGTCTTAAGGCTGAGACTTAGGGTTAAGTCTTAAGGTTAAGTCTTATGGATTGAGTCTTAGGTTTACGTCTTAGAGTTAAGTCTTGGGGATATGGCTTAGGGTTAAGTCTCAGGGTTAAGTTTCAAGGCTAAGTTTCAATGTTAAGTCTCAGGGTTATGACTTAGGGTTAAGCATTAAGGTTAAGTCTTAGGTTTCAGTCTCAGGGTTATGTCTTAGGATTAAGTCTTAGGGTTAAATCTTAGGGTTAAGTATTAAATTTAAGTCTTAGCGTTAATTCTTAGGGTTATGTCCTAAAGATCACGTCTTAAGGTTAAATCTTAGGGTTAGGTCTTAAGGTTAAGACTTAAGATTAAGTCTTAGAGTTATGTCTTAGGGTTAAGTCTTAAGGTTAAGACTTAGAGTTAAGTATTTAAGGTTACGTCTTAGGTTTATTGTCTTAGGGTTAAGTCTTAGGGTGTTGTCCTAAGGTTAAGTATTAATATTAAGTCTTAGGGTTAAAGTCATAAGATTTAATCTCAGGGTTAACTCTTATGGTTATGTCATAAGTTTAAGTCTTAATTTTAAGTCTTGGGGATAAATCCTTGGGTTAAGTCTCACGGTTAATCTCAGGGTTAAGACTTAGGGTTAAGTCTTAAGGTTAAGTCTTAGGGTTTAGTCTTAGGGTTCAGTCGTAGGGTTAAGTCTCAGGGTTATGTCTTAGGGTTAAGTCTTAGGTTTAAGTCTCAGGGTTAAGTCTTAGGGTTAACTGTTAAGGTTAAGACCTAAATTTAAGTCTTAGGGTTAAGCCTTAAGGATAAGACGTAAATTTGAGTCTTAGCGTTAAATCTTAAGGTTATGTCTTACGGTTAAGTGTTAAGGTTAAGTCTTAGATTTAAGTGTTATGGTTATGTCTTAAGGTTAAGTCTTAGTGTTAAGTCTTAGGATTAAGTCTTAAGGTTAACTCATAAATCTAAATCTTAGGGTTAAATCTTTGTGTTAAGTCTTAAGGTTAAATCTTAAGTCCTAGGGTTTGAGTCTTAGGTTTAAGTCTTAAATTTAAGTCTTTGGGATACGTCTTAGGGTTAAGTGTCAGGGTTAAGATTTATGTTTAATTCTTAAGTTTACGTCTTAGGGTTAAGTCTAAAAGTTTAGTCTTAAATTTAAGTCTTAGTGTTGTCTTCGGTTAAGTTATAGTGTTAAGTCTTAGGGTTACATCCTAAGGTTCAGTCTTATATTAAATTCTCAGGGTTAAGTCTTAGGGATAAGTCTTAAGGTTAAGCCTTAGTATTATGTCTTAAGATTCAGTCTTAAATTTAAATCTTAATAATAAGTCTTAAGGTTAAGTCTCAGGGATAAGTCTTAGGGTTAAGTCTCAGGGATAAGTCTTAGGGTTAAGTCTCAGGGATAAGTCTTAGGGTTAAGTCTTAAGGTTAAATCTTAGGGTTAAGTCTTAAGGTTAAGTCTCAGGGTTAAGTCTTAGGTTAAGTATTACTATTAAGTCTTAGGGTTAAGTCTTGTGGTTAAGTCCTAAATTTAAGTCTTAGGGTTAAGTCTTATGGTTAAGTCGTAAATTTAAGTCTTAGGGTTATGTCTTATGGTTAAGTCTTAAGGTGAAGTCTTAGGATCAAGTCTTAAGGTGAAGTCATTATGTTAATCCTTAGGGTTAAGTTTTAGGATTGTTTCTTAGGGTTAAGTCTTAATGTTAAGTGTCAGGTTAAGTCTTACAGTTAAGTCTTATGGTTACCTCTTAATGTTATGTCTTTAGGGTTAAGTTATAAGGTTAAGTCTAAGGGTTAACTCCTAAGGTTAAGTGTTAAGTTTGAATATTAAAGTTAGGTCTTAAGGTTAAGACTTAGGGTTAAGTCTTATAGTTAAGTCTTTAGGGTTAAGTCTTAGGGTTAAGTTTTTGGCTTACGTCTTAGGGTAAAGTATTAAGGTTAAGTCTTAACGTCAAGTCTTAAGGTTGAGCCTTAAGGTTAAGTTTTAGGGTTAAGTCTTAGGCTTAATTTTTATGGTTAAGTCTTAAGGTTAAGTTTTAGGGTTAAGTCTTCTAGTTAAGTCTTAGGGTTAAGTCTCAGGTTTATGTCTTACGGTTAAGTCTTAAGGTTATGTTTTAAGGTTTAGTCTTGTAGTTAAGACTTAACGGTAAATCTGAAGGTTAAGTCTCATGGTTAAGTCTTAGGGATAAGTCTCAGGGTTAAGGCTCAAGGTAAGGTCTCAAGGTTAAGTCCCAGGGTTAAGTCGTAAGGTTCTGTCTTAAGGCTGAGACTTAGGGTTAAGTCTTAAGGTTAAGTCTTATGGATTGAGTCTTAGGTTTACGTCTTAGAGTTAAGTCTTGGGGATATGGCTTAGGGTTAAGTCTCAGGGTTAAGTTTCAAGGCTAAGTTTCAATGTTAAGTCTCAGGGTTATGACTTAGGGTTAAGCATTAAGGTTAAGTCTTAGGTTTCAGTCTCAGGGTTATGTCTTAGGATTAAGTCTTAGGGTTAAATCTTAGGGTTAAGTATTAAATTTAAGTCTTAGCGTTAATTCTTAGGGTTATGTCCTAAAGATCACGTCTTAAGGTTAAATCTTAGGGTTAGGTCTTAAGGTTAAGACTTAAGATTAAGTCTTAGAGTTATGTCTTAGGGTTAAGTCTTAAGGTTAAGACTTAGAGTTAAGTATTTAAGGTTACGTCTTAGGTTTATTGTCTTAGGGTTAAGTCTTAGGGTGTTGTCCTAAGGTTAAGTATTAATATTAAGTCTTAGGGTTAAAGTCATAAGATTTAATCTCAGGGTTAACTCTTATGGTTATGTCATAAGTTTAAGTCTTAATTTTAAGTCTTGGGGATAAATCCTTGGGTTAAGTCTCACGGTTAATCTCAGGGTTAAGACTTAGGGTTAAGTCTTAAGGTTAAGTCTTAGGGTTTAGTCTTAGGGTTCAGTCGTAGGGTTAAGTCTCAGGGTTATGTCTTAGGGTTAAGTCTTAGGTTTAAGTCTCAGGGTTAAGTCTTAGGGTTAACTGTTAAGGTTAAGACCTAAATTTAAGTCTTAGGGTTAAGCCTTAAGGATAAGACGTAAATTTGAGTCTTAGCGTTAAATCTTAAGGTTATGTCTTACGGTTAAGTGTTAAGGTTAAGTCCTAGATTTAAGTGTTATGGTTATGTCTTAAGGTTAAGTCTTAGTGTTAAGTCTTAGGATTAAGTCTTAAGGTTAACTCATAAATCTAAATCTTAGGGTTAAATCTTTGTGTTAAGTCTTAAGGTTAAATCTTAAGTCCTAGGGTTTGAGTCTTAGGTTTAAGTCTTAAATTTAAGTCTTTGGGATACGTCTTAGGGTTAAGTGTCAGGGTTAAGATTTATGTTTAATTCTTAAGTTTACGTCTTAGGGTTAAGTCTAAAAGTTTAGTCTTAAATTTAAGTCTTAGTGTTGTCTTCGGTTAAGTTATAGTGTTAAGTCTTAGGGTTACATCCTAAGGTTCAGTCTTATATTAAATTCTCAGGGTTAAGTCTTAGGGATAAGTCTTAAGGTTAAGCCTTAGTATTATGTCTTAAGATTCAGTCTTAAATTTAAATCTTAATAATAAGTCTTAAGGTTAAGGTTTGGGGATAAGTCTTAGGGTTAAGTCTCAGGGATAAGTCTTAGGGTTAAGTCTCAGGGATAAGTCTTAGGGTTAAGTCTTAAGGTTAAATCTTAGGGTTAAGTCTTAAGGTTAAGTCTCAGGGTTAAGTCTTAGGTTAAGTATTAGTATTAAGTCTTAGGGTTAAGTCTTGTGGTTAAGTCCTAAATTTAAGTCTTAGGGTTATGTCTTAGGGATAAGTCTTAGGGTTAAGTCTTATGGTTAAGTCGTAAATTTAAGACTTAGGGATAAGTCTTAAGGTGAAGTCTTAGGATCAAGTCTTAAGGTGAAGTCATTATGTTAATCCTTAGGGTTAAGTTTTAGGATTGTTTCTTAGGGTTAAGTCTTAATGTTAAGTGTCAGGTTAAGTCTTACAGTTAAGCCTTATGGTTACCTCTTAATGTTATGTCTTAGGGTTAAGTTATAAGGTTAAGTCTAAGGGTTAACTCCTAAGGTTAAGTGTTAAGTTTGAATATTAAAGTTAGGTCTTAAGGTTAAGACTTAGGGTTAAGTCTTATAGTTAAGTCTTTAGGGTTAAGTCTTAGGGTTAAGTTTTTGGCTTACGTCTTAGGGTAAAGTATTAAGGTTAAGTCTTAACCTTAAGTCTTAACGTCAAGTCTTAAGGTTGAGCCTTAAGGTTAAGTTTTAGGGTTAAGTCTTAGGCTTAATTTTTATGGTTAAGTCTTAAGGTTAAGTTTTAGGGTTAAGTCTTCTAGTTAAGTCTTAGGGTTAAGTCTCAGGTTTATGTCTTACGGTTAAGTCTTAAGGTTATGTTTTAAGGTTTAGTCTTGTAGTTAAGACTTAACGGTAAATCTGAAGGTTAAGTCTCATGGTTAAGTCTTAGGGATAAGTCTCAGGGTTAAGGCTCAAGGTAAGGTCTCAAGGTTAAGTCCCAGGGTTAAGTCGTAAGGTTCTGTCTTAAGGCTGAGACTTAGGGTTAAGTCTTAAGGTTAAGTCTTATGGATTGAGTCTTAGGTTTACGTCTTAGAGTTAAGTCTTGGGGATATGGCTTAGGGTTAAGTCTCAGGGTTAAGTTTCAAGGCTAAGTTTCAATGTTAAGTCTCAGGGTTATGACTTAGGGTTAAGCATTAAGGTTAAGTCTTAGGTTTCAGTCTCAGGGTTATGTCTTAGGATTAAGTCTTAGGGTTAAATCTTAGGGTTAAGTATTAAATTTAAGTCTTAGCGTTAATTCTTAGGGTTATGTCCTAAAGATCACGTCTTAAGGTTAAATCTTAGGGTTAGGTCTTAAGGTTAAGACTTAAGATTAAGTCTTAGAGTTATGTCTTAGGGTTAAGTCTTAAGGTTAAGACTTAGAGTTAAGTATTTAAGGTTACGTCTTAGGTTTATTGTCTTAGGGTTAAGTCTTAGGGTGTTGTCTTAAGGTTAAGTATTAATATTAAGTCTTAGGGTTAAAGTCATAAGATTTAATCTCAGGGTTAACTCTTATGGTTATGTCATAAGTTTAAGTCTTAATTTTAAGTCTTGGGGATAAATCCTTGGGTTAAGTCTCACGGTTAATCTCAGGGTTAAGACTTAGGGTTAAGTCTTAAGGTTAAGTCTTAGGGTTTAGTCTTAGGGTTCAGTCGTAGGGTTAAGTCTCAGGGTTATGCCTTAGGGTTAAGTCTTATGTTTAAGTTAAGTCTTAGGTTTAAATCATAGGGTTAAGTCTTAGGGTTAAGTTTTAAGTTTAAGTCTTAGGGTTAAGTCTCAGGTTTAGTTTTTAAGGTTAAGTCACAAGGTTAAGTCTTAAGGTTAAGTCTTAATTATAAGTGTTAGGGTTAAGTCTTAAGGTTAAGTCTAAGGGTTAAGTCTCTAAGATTAAGTATTAGGTTTAAGTCTCAGGGTTAAGTCTTAGGGATAAGTCTTAAGGTTAAGTCTTAAATTCAAGTCCTAGGGTTAAGTTTTAAGGTTAAGTCTTAAGGTTAAGTCTCAGGGTTATGTCTTAGGGTTAAGTCTTAGGTTTAAGTCTCAGGGTTAAGTCTTAGGGTTAACTGTTAAGGTTAAGACCTAAATTTAAGTCTTAGGGTTAAGCCTTAAGGATAAGACGTAAATTTGAGTCTTAGCGTTAAATCTTAAGGTTATGTCTTACGGTTAAGTGTTAAGGTTAAGTCTTAGATTTAAGTGTTATGGTTATGTCTTAAGGTTAAGTCTTAGTGTTAAGTCTTAGGATTAAGTCTTAAGGTTAACTCATAAATCTAAATCTTAGGGTTAAATCTTTGTGTTAAGTCTTAAGGTTAAATCTTAAGTCCTAGGGTTTGAGTCTTAGGTTTAAGTCTTAAATTTAAGTCTTTGGGATACGTCTTAGGGTTAAGTGTCAGGGTTAAGATTTATGTTTAATTCTTAAGTTTACGTCTTAGGGTTAAGTCTAAAAGTTTAGTCTTAAATTTAAGTCTTAGTGTTGTCTTCGGTTAAGTTATAGTGTTAAGTCTTAGGGTTACATCCTAAGGTTCAGTCTTATATTAAATTCTCAGGGTTAAGTCTTAGGGATAAGTCTTAAGGTTAAGCCTTAGTATTATGTCTTAAGATTCAGTCTTAAATTTAAATCTTAATAATAAGTCTTAAGGTTAAGGTTTGGGGATAAGTCTTAGGGTTAAGTCTCAGGGATAAGTCTTAGGGTTAAGTCTTAAGGTTAAATCTTAGGGTTAAGTCTTAAGGTTAAGTCTCAGGGTTAAGTCTTAGGTTAAGTATTAGTATTAAGTCTTAGGGTTAAGTCTTGTGGTTAAGTCCTAAATTTAAGTCTTAGGGTTATGTCTTAGGGATAAGTCTTAGGGTTAAGTCTTATGGTTAAGTCGTAAATTTAAGTCTTAGGGATAAGTCTTAAGGTGAAGTCTTAGGATCAAGTCTTAAGGGGAAGTCATTATGTTAATCCTTAGGGTTAAGTTTTAGGATTGTTTCTTAGGGTTAAGTCTTAATGTTAAGTGTCAGGTTAAGTCTTACAGTTAAGTCTTATGGTTACCTCTTAATGTTATGTCTTAGGGTTAAGTTATAAGGTTAAGTCTAAGGGTTAACTCCTAAGGTTAAGTGTTAAGTTTGAATATTAAAGTTAGGTCTTAAGGTTAAGACTTAGGGTTAAGTCTTATAGTTAAGTCTTTAGGGTTAAGTCTTAGGGTTAAATTTTTGGCTTACGTCTTAGGGTAAAGTATTAAGGTTAAGTCTTAAACTTAAGTCTTAACGTCAAGTCTTAAGGTTGAGCCTTAAGGTTAAGTTTTAGGGTTAAGTCTTAGGCTTAATTTTTATGGTTAAGTCTTAAGGTTAAGTTTTAGGGTTAAGTCTTCTAGTTAAGTCTTAGGGTTAAGTCTCAGGTTTATGTCTTACGGTTAAGTCTTAAGGTTATGTTTTAAGGTTTAGTCTTGTAGTTAAGACTTAACGGTAAATCTGAAGGTTAAGTCTCATGGTTAAGTCTTAGGGATAAGTCTCAGGGTTAAGGCTCAAGGTAAGGTCTCAAGGTTAAGTCCCAGGGTTAAGTCGTAAGGTTCTGTCTTAAGGCTGAGACTTAGGGTTAAGTCTTAAGGTTAAGTCTTATGGATTGAGTCTTAGGTTTACGTCTTAGAGTTAAGTCTTGGGGATATGGCTTAGGGTTAAGTCTCAGGGTTAAGTTTCAAGGCTAAGTTTCAATGTTCAGTCTCAGGGTTATGACTTAGGGTTAAGCATTAAGGTTAAGTCTTAGGTTTCAGTCTCAGGGTTATGTCTTAGGATTAAGTCTTAGGGTTAAGTCTTAGGGTTAAGTATTAAATTTAAGTCTTAGGGTTAATTCTTAGGGTTATGTCCTAAAGATCACGTCTTAAGGTTAAATCTTAGGGTTAGGTCTTAAGGTTAAGACTTAAGATTAAGTCTTAGAGTTATGTCTTAGGGTTAAGTCTTAAGGTTAAGACTTAGAGTTAAGTATTTAAGGTTACGTCTTAGGTTTATTGTCTTAGGGTTAAGTCTTAGGGTGTTGTCTTAAGGTTAAGTACTAATATTAAGTCTTAGGGTTAAAGTCATAAGATTTAATCTCAGGGTTAACTCTTATGGTTATGTCATAAGTTTAAGTCTTAATTTTAAGTCTTGGGGATAAATCCTTGGGTTAAGTCTCACGGTTAATCTCAGGGTTAAGACTTAGGGTTAAGTCTTAAGGTTAAGTCTTAGGGTTTAGTCTTAGGGTTCAGTCGTAGGGTTAAGTCTCAGGGTTATGCCTTAGGGTTAAGTCTTATGTTTAAGTTAAGTCTTAGGTTTAAATCATAGGGTTAAGTCTTAGGGTTAAGTTTTAAGTTTAAGTCTTAGGGTTAAGTCTCAGGTTCAGTTTTTAAGGTTAAGTCACAAGGTTAAGTCTTAAGGTTAAGTCTTAATTATAAGTGTTAGGGTTAAGTCTTAAGGTTAAGTCTAAGGGTTAAGTCTCTAAGATTAAGTATTAGGTTTAAGTCTCAGGGTTAAGTCTTAGGGATAAGTCTTAAGGTTAAGTCTTAAATTCAAGTCCTAGGGTTAAGTTTTAAGGTTAAGTCTTAAGGTTAAGTCTCAGGGTTATGTCTTAGGTTTAAGTCTTAGGGTTAACTGTTAAGGTTAAGACCTAAATTTAAGTCTTAGGGTTAAGCCTTAAGGATAAGACGTAAATTTGAGTCTTAGCGTTAAATCTTAAGGTTATGTCTTACGGTTAAGTGTTAAGGTTAAGTCTTAGATTTAAGTGTTATGGTTATGTCTTAAGGTTAAGTCTTAGTGTTAAGTCTTAGGATTAAGTCTTAAGGTTAACTCATAAATCTAAATCTTAGGGTTAAATCTTTGTGTTAAGTCTTAAGGTTAAATCTTAAGTCCTAGGGTTTGAGTCTTAGGTTTAAGTCTTAAATTTAAGTCTTTGGGATACGTCTTAGGGTTAAGTGTCAGGGTTAAGATTTATGTTTAATTCTTAAGTTTACGTCTTAGGGTTAAGTCTAAAAGTTTAGTCTTAAATTTAAGTCTTAGTGTTGTCTTCGGTTAAGTTATAGTGTTAAGTCTTAGGGTTACATCCTAAGGTTCAGTCTTATATTAAATTCTCAGGGTTAAGTCTTAGGGATAAGTCTTAAGGTTAAGCCTTAGTATTATGTCTTAAGATTCAGTCTTAAATTTAAATCTTAATAATAAGTCTTAAGGTTAAGGTTTGGGGATAAGTCTTAGGGTTAAGTCTCAGGGATAAGTCTTAGGGTTAAGTCTCAGGGATAAGTCTTAGGGTTAAGTCTTAAGGTTAAATCTTAGGGTTAAGTCTTAAGGTTAAGTCTCAGGGTTAAGTCTTAGGTTAAGTATTAGTATTAAGTCTTAGGGTTAAGTCTTGTGGTTAAGTCCTAAATTTAAGTCTTAGGGTTATGTCTTAGGGATAAGTCTTAGGGTTAAGTCTTATGGTTAAGTCGTAAATTTAAGTCTTAGGGATAAGTCTTAAGGTGAAGTCTTAGGATCAAGTCTTAAGGTGAAGTCATTATGTTAATCCTTAGGGTTAAGTTTTAGGATTGTTTCTTAGGGTTAAGTCTTAATGTTAAGTGTCAGGTTAAGTCTTACAGTTAAGTCTTGTGGTTACCTCTTAATGTTATGTCTTAGGGTTAAGTTATAAGGTTAAGTCTAAGGGTTAACTCCTAAGGTTAAGTGTTAAGTTTGAATATTAAAGTTAGGTCTTAAGGTTAAGACTTAGGGTTAAGTCTTATAGTTAAGTCTTTAGGCTTAAGTCTTAGGGTTAAGTTTTTGGCTTACGTCTTAGGGTAAAGTATTAAGGTTAAGTCTTAACCTTAAGTCTTAACGTCAAGTCTTAAGGTTGAGCCTTAAGGTTAAGTTTTAGGGTTAAGTCTTAGGCTTAATTTTTATGGTTAAGTCTTAAGGTTAAGTTTTAGGGTTAAGTCTTCTAGTTAAGTCTTAGGGTTAAGTCTCAGGTTTATGTCTTACGGTTAAGTCTTAAGGTTATGTTTTAAGGTTTAGTCTTGTAGTTAAGACTTAACGGTAAATCTGAAGGTTAAGTCTCATGGTTAAGTCTTAGGGATAAGTCTCAGGGTTAAGGCTCAAGGTAAGGTCTCAAGGTTAAGTCCCAGGGTTAAGTCGTAAGGTTCTGTCTTAAGGCTGAGACTTAGGGTTAAGTCTTAAGGTTAAGTCTTATGGATTGAGTCTTAGGTTTACGTCTTAGAGTTAAGTCTTGGGGATATGGCTTAGGGTTAAGTCTCAGGGTTAAGTTTCAAGGCTAAGTTTCAATGTTAAGTCTCAGGGTTATGACTTAGGGTTAAGCATTAAGGTTAAGTCTTAGGTTTCAGTCTCAGGGTTATGTCTTAGGATTAAGTCTTAGGGTTAAGTCTTAGGGTTAAGTATTAAATTTAAGTCTTAGGGTTAATTCTTAGGGTTATGTCCTAAAGATCACGTCTTAAGGTTAAATCTTAGGGTTAGGTCTTAAGGTTAAGACTTAAGATTAAGTCTTAGAGTTATGTCTTAGGGTTAAGTCTTAAGGTTAAGACTTAGAGTTAAGTATTTAAGGTTACGTCTTAGGTTTATTGTCTTAGGGTTAAGTCTTAGGGTGTTGTCTTAAGGTTAAGTATTAATATTAAGTCTTAGGGTTAAAGTCATAAGATTTAATCTCAGGGTTAACTCTTATGGTTATGTCATAAGTTTAAGTCTTAATTTTAAGTCTTGGGGATAAATCCTTGGGTTAAGGCTCACGGTTAATCTCAGGGTTAAGACTTAGGGTTAAGTCTTAAGGTTAAGTCTTAGGGTTTAGTCTTAGGGTTCAGTCGTAGGGTTAAGTCTCAGGGTTATGCCTTAGGGTTAAGTCTTATGTTTAAGTTAAGTCTTAGGTTTAAATCATAGGGTTAAGTCTTAGGGTTAAGTTTTAAGTTTAAGTCTTAGGGTTAAGTCTCAGGTTTAGTTTTTAAGGTTAAGTCACAAGGTTAAGTCTTAAGGTTAAGTCTTAATTATAAGTGTTAGGGTTAAGTCTTAAGGTTAAGTCTAAGGGTTAAGTCTCTAAGATTAAGTATTAGGTTTAAGTCTCAGGGTTAAGTCTTAGGGATAAGTCTTAAGGTTAAGTCTTAAATTCAAGTCCTAGGGTTAAGTTTTAAGGTTAAGTCTTAAGGTTAAGTCTCAGGGTTATGTCTTAGGGTTAAGTCTTAGGTTTAAGTCTCAGGGTTAAGTCTTAGGGTTAACTGTTAAGGTTAAGACCTAAATTTAAGTCTTAGGGTTAAGCCTTAAGGATAAGACGTAAATTTGAGTCTTAGCGTTAAATCTTAAGGTTATGTCTTACGGTTAAGTGTTAAGGTTAAGTCTTAGATTTAAGTGTTATGGTTATGTCTTAAGGTTAAGTCTTAGTGTTAAGTCTTAGGATTAAGTCTTAAGGTTAACTCATAAATCTAAATCTTAGGGTTAAATCTTTGTGTTAAGTCTTAAGGTTAAATCTTAAGTCCTAGGGTTTGAGTCTTAGGTTTAAGTCTTAAATTTAAGTCTTTGGGATACGTCTTAGGGTTAAGTGTCAGGGTTAAGATTTATGTTTAATTCTTAAGTTTACGTCTTAGGGTTAAGTCTAAAAGTTTAGTCTTAAATTTAAGTCTTAGTGTTGTCTTCGGTTAAGTTATAGTGTTAAGTCTTAGGGTTACATCCTAAGGTTCAGTCTTATATTAAATTCTCAGGGTTAAGTCTTAGGGATAAGTCTTAAGGTTAAGCCTTAGTATTATGTCTTAAGATTCAGTCTTAAATTTAAATCTTAATAATAAGTCTTAAGGTTAAGTTTTGGGGATAAGTCTTAGGGTTAAGTCTCAGGGATAAGTCTTAGGGTTAAGTCTCAGGGATAAGTCTTAGGGTTAAGTCTTAAGGTTAAATCTTAGGGTTAAGTCTTAAGGTTAAGTCTCAGGGATAAGTCTTAGGTTAAGTATTAGTATTAAGTCTTAGGGTTAAGTCTTGTGGTTAAGTCCTAAATTTAAGTCTTAGGGTTATGTCTTAGGGATAAGTCTTAGGGTTAAGTCTTATGGTTAAGTCGTAAATTTAAGTCTTAGGGTTATGTCTTAGGGATAAGTCTTAAGGTGAAGTCTTAGGATCAAGTCTTAAGGTGAAGTCATTATGTTAATCCTTAGGGTTAAGTTTTAGGATTGTTTCTTAGGGTTAAGTCTTAATGTTAAGTGTCAGGTTAAGTCTTACAGTTAAGTCTTATGGTTACCTCTTAATGTTATGTCTTAGGGTTAAGTTATAAGGTTAAGTCTAAGGGTTAACTCCTAAGGTTAAGTGTTAAGTTTGAATATTAAAGTTAGGTCTTAAGGTTAAGACTTAGGGTTAAGTCTTATAGTTAAGTCTTTAGGGTTAAGTCTTAGGGTTAAGTTTTTGGCTTACGTCTTAGGGTAAAGTATTAAGGTTAAGTCTTAAACTTAAGTCTTAACGTCAAGTCTTAAGGTTGAGCCTTAAGGTTAAGTTTTAGGGTTAAGTCTTAGGCTTAATTTTTATGGTTAAGTCTTAAGGTTAAGTTTTAGGGTTAAGTCTTCTAGTTAAGTCTTAGGGTTAAGTCTCAGGTTTATGTCTTACGGTTAAGTCTTAAGGTTATGTTTTAAGGTTTAGTCTTGTAGTTAAGACTTAACGGTAAATCTGAAGGTTAAGTCTCATGGTTAAGTCTTAGGGATAAGTCTCAGGGTTAAGGCTCAAGGTAAGGTCTCAAGGTTAAGTCCCAGGGTTAAGTCGTAAGGTTCTGTCTTAAGGCTGAGACTTAGGGTTAAGTCTTAAGGTTAAGTCTTATGGATTGAGTCTTAGGTTTACGTCTTAGAGTTAAGTCTTGGGGATATGGCTTAGGGTTAAGTCTCAGGGTTAAGTTTCAAGGCTAAGTTTCAATGTTAAGTCTCAGGGTTATGACTTAGGGTTAAGCATTAAGGTTAAGTCTTAGGTTTCAGTCTCAGGGTTATGTCTTAGGATTAAGTCTTAGGGTTAAGTCTTAGGGTTAAGTATTAAATTTAAGTCTTAGGGTTAATTCTTAGGGTTATGTCCTAAAGATCACGTCTTAAGGTTAAATCTTAGGGTTAGGTCTTAAGGTTAAGACTTAAGATTAAGTCTTAGAGTTATGTCTTAGGGTTAAGTCTTAAGGTTAAGACTTAGAGTTAAGTATTTAAGGTTACGTCTTAGGTTTATTGTCTTAGGGTTAAGTCTTAGGGTGTTGTCTTAAGGTTAAGTATTAATATTAAGTCTTAGGGTTAAAGTCATAAGATTTAATCTCAGGGTTAACTCTTATGGTTATGTCATAAGTTTAAGTCTTAATTTTAAGTCTTGGGGATAAATCCTTGGGTTAAGGCTCACGGTTAATCTCAGGGTTAAGACTTAGGGTTAAGTCTTAAGGTTAAGTCTTAGGGTTTAGTCTTAGGGTTCAGTCGTAGGGTTAAGTCTCAGGGTTATGCCTTAGGGTTAAGTCTTATGTTTAAGTTAAGTCTTAGGTTTAAATCATAGGGTTAAGTCTTAGGGTTAAGTTTTAAGTTTAAGTCTTAGGGTTAAGTCTCAGGTTTAGTTTTTAAGGTTAAGTCACAAGGTTAAGTCTTAAGGTTAAGTCTTAATTATAAGTGTTAGGGTTAAGTCTTAAGGTTAAGTCTAAGGGTTAAGTCTCTAAGATTAAGTATTAGGTTTAAGTCTCAGGGTTAAGTCTTAGGGATAAGTCTTAAGGTTAAGTCTTAAATTCAAGTCCTAGGGTTAAGTTTTAAGGTTAAGTCTTAAGGTTAAGTCTCAGGGTTATGTCTTAGGGTTAAGTCTTAGGTTTAAGTCTCAGGGTTAAGTCTTAGGGTTAACTGTTAAGGTTAAGACCTAAATTTAAGTCTTAGGGTTAAGCCTTAAGGATAAGACGTAAATTTGAGTCTTAGCGTTAAATCTTAAGGTTATGTCTTACGGTTAAGTGTTAAGGTTAAGTCTTAGATTTAAGTGTTATGGTTATGTCTTAAGGTTAAGTCTTAGTGTTAAGTCTTAGGATTAAGTCTTAAGGTTAACTCATAAATCTAAATCTTAGGGTTAAATCTTTGTGTTAAGTCTTAAGGTTAAATCTTAAGTCCTAGGGTTTGAGTCTTAGGTTTAAGTCTTAAATTTAAGTCTTTGGGATACGTCTTAGGGTTAAGTGTCAGGGTTAAGATTTATGTTTAATTCTTAAGTTTACGTCTTAGGGTTAAGTCTAAAAGTTTAGTCTTAAATTTAAGTCTTAGTGTTGTCTTCGGTTAAGTTATAGTGTTAAGTCTTAGGGTTACATCCTAAGGTTCAGTCTTATATTAAATTCTCAGGGTTAAGTCTTAGGGATAAGTCTTAAGGTTAAGCCTTAGTATTATGTCTTAAGATTCAGTCTTAAATTTAAATCTTAATAATAAGTCTTAAGGTTAAGTTTTGGGGATAAGTCTTAGGGTTAAGTCTCAGGGATAAGTCTTAGGGTTAAGTCTCAGGGATAAGTCTTAGGGTTAAGTCTTAAGGTTAAATCTTAGGGTTAAGTCTTAAGGTTAAGTCTCAGGGTTAAGTCTTAGGTTAAGTATTAGTATTAAGTCTTAGGGTTAAGTCTTGTGGTTAAGTCCTAAATTTAAGTCTTAGGGTTATGTCTTAGGGATAAGTCTTAGGGTTAAGTCTTATGGTTAAGTCGTAAATTTAAGTCTTAGGGTTATGTCTTAGGGATAAGTCTTAAGGTGAAGTCTTAGGATCAAGTCTTAAGGTGAAGTCATTATGTTAATCCTTAGGGTTAAGTTTTAGGATTGTTTCTTAGGGTTAAGTCTTAATGTTAAGTGTCAGGTTAAGTCTTACAGTTAAGTCTTATGGTTACCTCTTAATGTTATGTCTTAGGGTTAAGTTATAAGGTTAAGTCTAAGGGTTAACTCCTAAGGTTAAGTGTTAAGTTTGAATATTAAAGTTAGGTCTTAAGGTTAAGACTTAGGGTTAAGTCTTATAGTTAAGTCTTTAGGCTTAAGTCTTAGGGTTAAGTTTTTGGCTTACGTCTTAGGGTAAAGTATTAAGGTTAAGTCTTAAACTTAAGTCTTAACGTCAAGTCTTAAGGTTGAGCCTTAAGGTTAAGTTTTAGGGTTAAGTCTTAGGCTTAATTTTTATGGTTAAGTCTTAAGGTTAAGTTTTAGGGTTAAGTCTTCTAGTTAAGTCTTAGGGTTAAGTCTCAGGTTTATGTCTTACGGTTAAGTCTTAAGGTTATGTTTTAAGGTTTAGTCTTGTAGTTAAGACTTAACGGTAAATCTGAAGGTTAAGTCTCATGGTTAAGTCTTAGGGATAAGTCTCAGGGTTAAGGCTCAAGGTAAGGTCTCAAGGTTAAGTCCCAGGGTTAAGTCGTAAGGTTCTGTCTTAAGGCTGAGACTTAGGGTTAAGTCTTAAGGTTAAGTCTTATGGATTGAGTCTTAGGTTTACGTCTTAGAGTTAAGTCTTGGGGATATGGCTTAGGGTTAAGTCTCAGGGTTAAGTTTCAAGGCTAAGTTTCAATGTTAAGTCTCAGGGTTATGACTTAGGGTTAAGCATTAAGGTTAAGTCTTAGGTTTCAGTCTCAGGGTTATGTCTTAGGATTAAGTCTTAGGGTTAAGTCTTAGGGTTAAGTATTAAATTTAAGTCTTAGGGTTAATTCTTAGGGTTATGTCCTAAAGATCACGTCTTAAGGTTAAATCTTAGGGTTAGGTCTTAAGGTTAAGACTTAAGATTAAGTCTTAGAGTTATGTCTTAGGGTTAAGTCTTAAGGTTAAGACTTAGAGTTAAGTATTTAAGGTTACGTCTTAGGTTTATTGTCTTAGGGTTAAGTCTTAGGGTGTTGTCTTAAGGTTAAGTATTAATATTAAGTCTTAGGGTTAAAGTCATAAGATTTAATCTCAGGGTTAACTCTTATGGTTATGTCATAAGTTTAAGTCTTAATTTTAAGTCTTGGGGATAAATCCTTGGGTTAAGTCTCACGGTTAATCTCAGGGTTAAGACTTAGGGTTAAGTCTTAAGGTTAAGTCTTAGGGTTTAGTCTTAGGGTTCAGTCGTAGGGTTAAGTCTCAGGGTTATGCCTTAGGGTTAAGTCTTATGTTTAAGTTAAGTCTTAGGTTTAAATCATAGGGTTAAGTCTTAGGGTTAAGTTTTAAGTTTAAGTCTTAGGGTTAAGTCTCAGGTTTAGTTTTTAAGGTTAAGTCACAAGGTTAAGTCTTAATTATAAGTGTTAGGGTTAAGTCTTAAGGTTAAGTCTAAGGGTTAAGTCTCTAAGATTAAGTATTAGGTTTAAGTCTCAGGGTTAAGTCTTAGGGATAAGTCTTAAGGTTAAGTCTTAAATTCAAGTCCTAGGGTTAAGTTTTAAGGTTAAGTCTTAAGGTTAAGTCTCAGGGTTATGTCTTAGGGTTAAGTCTTAGGTTTAAGTCTCAGGGTTAAGTCTTAGGGTTAACTGTTAAGGTTAAGACCTAAATTTAAGTCTTAGGGTTAAGCCTTAAGGATAAGACGTAAATTTGAGTCTTAGCGTTAAATCTTAAGGTTATGTCTTACGGTTAAGTGTTAAGGTTAAGTCTTAGATTTAAGTGTTATGGTTATGTCTTAAGGTTAAGTCTTAGTGTTAAGTCTTAGGATTAAGTCTTAAGGTTAACTCATAAATCTAAATCTTAGGGTTAAATCTTTGTGTTAAGTCTTAAGGTTAAATCTTAAGTCCTAGGGTTTGAGTCTTAGGTTTAAGTCTTAAATTTAAGTCTTTGGGATACGTCTTAGGGTTAAGTGTCAGGGTTAAGATTTATGTTTAATTCTTAAGTTTACGTCTTAGGGTTAAGTCTAAAAGTTTAGTCTTAAATTTAAGTCTTAGTGTTGTCTTCGGTTAAGTTATAGTGTTAAGTCTTAGGGTTACATCCTAAGGTTCAGTCTTATATTAAATTCTCAGGGTTAAGTCTTAGGGATAAGTCTTAAGGTTAAGCCTTAGTATTATGTCTTAAGATTCAGTCTTAAATTTAAATCTTAATAATAAGTCTTAAGGTTAAGGTTTGGGGATAAGTCTTAGGGTTAAGTCTCAGGGATAAGTCTTAGGGTTAAGTCTCAGGGATAAGTCTTAGGGTTAAGTCTTAAGGTTAAATCTTAGGGTTAAGTCTTAAGGTTAAGTCTCAGGGTTAAGTCTTAGGTTAAGTATTAGTATTAAGTCTTAGGGTTAAGTCTTGTGGTTAAGTCCTAAATTTAAGTCTTAGGGTTATGTCTTAGGGATAAGTCTTAGGGTTAAGTCTTATGGTTATGTCGTAAATTTAAGTCTTAGGGTTATGTCTTAGGGATAAGTCTTAAGGTGAAGTCTTAGGATCAGGTCTTAAGGTGAAGTCATTATGTTAATCCTTAGGGTTAAGTTTTAGGATTGTTTCTTAGGGTTAAGTCTTAATGTTAAGTGTCAGGTTAAGTCTTACAGTTAAGTCTTATGGTTACCTCTTAATGTTATGTCTTAGGGTTAAGTTATAAGGTTAAGTCTAAGGGTTAACTCCTAAGGTTAAGTGTTAAGTTTGAATATTAAAGTTAGGTCTTAAGGTTAAGACTTAGGGTTAAGTCTTATAGTTAAGTCTTTAGGGTTAAGTCTTAGGGTTAAGTTTTTGGCTTACGTCTTAGGGTAAAGTATTAAGGTTAAGTCTTAAACTTAAGTCTTAACGTCAAGTCTTAAGGTTGAGCCTTAAGGTTAAGTTTTAGGGTTAAGTCTTAGGCTTAATTTTTATGGTTAAGTCTTAAGGTTAAGTTTTAGGGTTAAGTCTTCTAGTTAAGTCTTAGGGTTAAGTCTCAGGTTTATGTCTTACGGTTAAGTCTTAAGGTTATGTTTTAAGGTTTAGTCTTGTAGTTAAGACTTAACGGTAAATCTGAAGGTTAAGTCTCATGGTTAAGTCTTAGGGATAAGTCTCAGGGTTAAGGCTCAAGGTAAGGTCTCAAGGTTAAGTCCCAGGGTTAAGTCGTAAGGTTCTGTCTTAAGGCTGAGACTTAGGGTTAAGTCTTAAGGTTAAGTCTTATGGATTGAGTCTTAGGTTTACGTCTTAGAGTTAAGTCTTGGGGATATGGCTTAGGGTTAAGTCTCAGGGTTAAGTTTCAAGGCTAAGTTTCAATGTTAAGTCTCAGGGTTATGACTTAGGGTTAAGCATTAAGGTTAAGTCTTAGGTTTCAGTCTCAGGGTTATGTCTTAGGATTAAGTCTTAGGGTTAAGTCTTAGGGTTAAGTATTAAATTTAAGTCTTAGGGTTAATTCTTAGGGTTATGTCCTAAAGATCACGTCTTAAGGTTAAATCTTAGGGTTAGGTCTTAAGGTTAAGACTTAAGATTAAGTCTTAGAGTTATGTCTTAGGGTTAAGTCTTAAGGTTAAGACTTAGAGTTAAGTATTTAAGGTTACGTCTTAGGTTTATTGTCTTAGGGTTAAGTCTTAGGGTGTTGTCCTAAGGTTAAGTATTAATATTAAGTCTTAGGGTTAAAGTCATAAGATTTAATCTCAGGGTTAACTCTTATGGTTATGTCATAAGTTTAAGTCTTAATTTTAAGTCTTGGGGATAAATCCTTGGGTTAAGTCTCACGGTTAATCTCAGGGTTAAGACTTAGGGTTAAGTCTTAAGGTTAAGTCTTAGGGTTTAGTCTTAGGGTTCAGTCGTAGGGTTAAGTCTCAGGGTTATGCCTTAGGGTTAAGTCTTATGTTTAAGTTAAGTCTTAGGTTTAAATCATAGGGTTAAGTCTTAGGGTTAAGTTTTAAGTTTAAGTCTTAGGGTTAAGTCTCAGGTTTAGTTTTTAAGGTTAAGTCACAAGGTTAAGTCTTAAGGTTAAGTCTTAATTATAAGTGTTAGGGTTAAGTCTTAAGGTTAAGTCTAAGGGTTAAGTCTCTAAGATTAAGTATTAGGTTTAAGTCTCAGGGTTAAGTCTTAGGGATAAGTCTTAAGGTTAAGTCTTAAATTCAAGTCCTAGGGTTAAGTTTTAAGGTTAAGTCTTAAGGTTAAGTCTCAGGGTTATGTCTTAGGGTTAAGTCTTAGGTTTAAGTCTCAGGGTTAAGTCTTAGGGTTAACTGTTAAGGTTAAGACCTAAATTTAAGTCTTAGGGTTAAGCCTTAAGGATAAGACGTAAATTTGAGTCTTAGCGTTAAATCTTAAGGTTATGTCTTACGGTTAAGTGTTAAGGTTAAGTCTTAGATTTAAGTGTTATGGTTATGTCTTAAGGTTAAGTCTTAGTGTTAAGTCTTAGGATTAAGTCTTAAGGTTAACTCATAAATCTAAATCTTAGGGTTAAATCTTTGTGTTAAGTCTTAAGGTTAAATCTTAAGTCCTAGGGTTTGAGTCTTAGGTTTAAGTCTTAAATTTAAGTCTTTGGGATACGTCTTAGGGTTAAGTGTCAGGGTTAAGATTTATGTTTAATTCTTAAGTTTACGTCTTAGGGTTAAGTCTAAAAGTTTAGTCTTAAATTTAAGTCTTAGTGTTGTCTTCGGTTAAGTTATAGTGTTAAGTCTTAGGGTTACATCCTAAGGTTCAGTCTTATATTAAATTCTCAGGGTTAAGTCTTAGGGATAAGTCTTAAGGTTAAGCCTTAGTATTATGTCTTAAGATTCAGTCTTAAATTTAAATCTTAATAATAAGTCTTAAGGTTAAGGTTTGGGGATAAGTCTTAGGGTTAAGTCTCAGGGATAAGTCTTAGGGTTAAGTCTCAGGGATAAGTCTTAGGGTTAAGTCTTAAGGTTAAATCTTAGGGTTAAGTCTTAAGGTTAAGTCTCAGGGTTAAGTCTTAGGTTAAGTATTAGTATTAAGTCTTAGGGTTAAGTCTTGTGGTTAAGTCCTAAATTTAAGTCTTAGGGTTATGTCTTAGGGATAAGTCTTAGGGTTAAGTCTTATGGTTAAGTCGTAAATTTAAGACTTAGGGATAAGTCTTAAGGTGAAGTCTTAGGATCAAGTCTTAAGGTGAAGTCATTATGTTAATCCTTAGGGTTAAGTTTTAGGATTGTTTCTTAGGGTTAAGTCTTAATGTTAAGTGTCAGGTTAAGTCTTACAGTTAAGCCTTATGGTTACCTCTTAATGTTATGTCTTAGGGTTAAGTTATAAGGTTAAGTCTAAGGGTTAACTCCTAAGGTTAAGTGTTAAGTTTGAATATTAAAGTTAGGTCTTAAGGTTAAGACTTAGGGTTAAGTCTTATAGTTAAGTCTTTAGGGTTAAGTCTTAGGGTTAAGTTTTTGGCTTACGTCTTAGGGTAAAGTATTAAGGTTAAGTCTTAAACTTAAGTCTTAAGGTTGAGCCTTAAGGTTAAGTTTTAGGGTTAAGTCTTAGGCTTAATTTTTATGGTTAAGTCTTAAGGTTAAGTTTTAGGGTTAAGTCTTCTAGTTAAGTCTTAGGGTTAAGTCTCAGGTTTATGTCTTACGGTTAAGTCTTAAGGTTATGTTTTAAGGTTTAGTCTTGTAGTTAAGACTTAACGGTAAATCTGAAGGTTAAGTCTCATGGTTAAGTCTTAGGGATAAGTCTCAGGGTTAAGGCTCAAGGTAAGGTCTCAAGGTTAAGTCCCAGGGTTAAGTCGTAAGGTTCTGTCTTAAGGCTGAGACTTAGGGTTAAGTCTTAAGGTTAAGTCTTATGGATTGAGTCTTAGGTTTACGTCTTAGAGTTAAGTCTTGGGGATATGGCTTAGGGTTAAGTCTCAGGGTTAAGTTTCAAGGCTAAGTTTCAATGTTAAGTCTCAGGGTTATGACTTAGGGTTAAGCATTAAGGTTAAGTCTTAGGTTTCAGTCTCAGGGTTATGTCTTAGGATTAAGTCTTAGGGTTAAATCTTAGGGTTAAGTATTAAATTTAAGTCTTAGCGTTAATTCTTAGGGTTATGTCCTAAAGATCACGTCTTAAGGTTAAATCTTAGGGTTAGGTCTTAAGGTTAAGACTTAAGATTAAGTCTTAGAGTTATGTCTTAGGGTTAAGTCTTAAGGTTAAGACTTAGAGTTAAGTATTTAAGGTTACGTCTTAGGTTTATTGTCTTAGGGTTAAGTCTTAGGGTGTTGTCTTAAGGTTAAGTATTAATATTAAGTCTTAGGGTTAAAGTCATAAGATTTAATCTCAGGGTTAACTCTTATGGTTATGTCATAAGTTTAAGTCTTAATTTTAAGTCTTGGGGATAAATCCTTGGGTTAAGTCTCACGGTTAATCTCAGGGTTAAGACTTAGGGTTAAGTCTTAAGGTTAAGTCTTAGGGTTTAGTCTTAGGGTTCAGTCGTAGGGTTAAGTCTCAGGGTTATGCCTTAGGGTTAAGTCTTATGTTTAAGTTAAGTCTTAGGTTTAAATCATAGGGTTAAGTCTTAGGGTTAAGTTTTAAGTTTAAGTCTTAGGGTTAAGTCTCAGGTTTAGTTTTTAAGGTTAAGTCACAAGGTTAAGTCTTAAGGTTAAGTCTTAATTATAAGTGTTAGGGTTAAGTCTTAAGGTTAAGTCTAAGGGTTAAGTCTCTAAGATTAAGTATTAGGTTTAAGTCTCAGGGTTAAGTCTTAGGGATAAGTCTTAAGGTTAAGTCTTAAATTCAAGTCCTAGGGTTAAGTTTTAAGGTTAAGTCTTAAGGTTAAGTCTCAGGGTTATGTCTTAGGGTTAAGTCTCAGGGTTAACTGTTAAGGTTAAGACCTAAATTTAAGTCTTAGGGTTAAGCCTTAAGGATAAGACGTAAATTTGAGTCTTAGCGTTAAATCTTAAGGTTATGTCTTACGGTTAAGTGTTAAGGTTAAGTCTTAGATTTAAGTGTTATGGTTATGTCTTAAGGTTAAGTCTTAGTGTTAAGTCTTAGGATTAAGTCTTAAGGTTAACTCATAAATCTAAATCTTAGGGTTAAATCTTTGTGTTAAGTCTTAAGGTTAAATCTTAAGTCCTAGGGTTTGAGTCTTAGGTTTAAGTCTTAAATTTAAGTCTTTGGGATACGTCTTAGGGTTAAGTGTCAGGGTTAAGATTTATGTTTAATTCTTAAGTTTACGTCTTAGGGTTAAGTCTAAAAGTTTAGTCTTAAATTTAAGTCTTAGTGTTGTCTTCGGTTAAGTTATAGTGTTAAGTCTTAGGGTTACATCCTAAGGTTCAGTCTTATATTAAATTCTCAGGGTTAAGTCTTAGGGATAAGTCTTAAGGTTAAGCCTTAGTATTATGTCTTAAGATTCAGTCTTAAATTTAAATCTTAATAATAAGTCTTAAGGTTAAGGTTTGGGGATAAGTCTTAGGGTTAAGTCTCAGGGATAAGTCTTAGGGTTAAGTCTCAGGGATAAGTCTTAGGGTTAAGTCTTAAGGTTAAATCTTAGGGTTAAGTCTTAAGGTTAAGTCTCAGGGTTAAGTCTTAGGTTAAGTATTAGTATTAAGTCTTAGGGTTAAGTCTTGTGGTTAAGTCCTAAATTTAAGTCTTAGGGTTATGTCTTAGGGATAAGTCTTAGGGTTAAGTCTTATGGTTAAGTCGTAAATTTAAGTCTTAGGGATAAGTCTTAAGGTGAAGTCTTAGGATCAAGTCTTAAGGTGAAGTCATTATGTTAATCCTTAGGGTTAAGTTTTAGGATTGTTTCTTAGGGTTAAGTCTTAATGTTAAGTGTCAGGTTAAGTCTTACAGTTAAGTCTTGTGGTTACCTCTTAATGTTATGTCTTAGGGTTAAGTTATAAGGTTAAGTCTAAGGGTTAACTCCTAAGGTTAAGTGTTAAGTTTGAATATTAAAGTTAGGTCTTAAGGTTAAGACTTAGGGTTAAGTCTTATAGTTAAGTCTTTAGGCTTAAGTCTTAGGGTTAAGTTTTTGGCTTACGTCTTAGGGTAAAGTATTAAGGTTAAGTCTTAACCTTAAGTCTTAACGTCAAGTCTTAAGGTTGAGCCTTAAGGTTAAGTTTTAGGGTTAAGTCTTAGGCTTAATTTTTATGGTTAAGTCTTAAGGTTAAGTTTTAGGGTTAAGTCTTCTAGTTAAGTCTTAGGGTTAAGTCTCAGGTTTATGTCTTACGGTTAAGTCTTAAGGTTATGTTTTAAGGTTTAGTCTTGTAGTTAAGACTTAACGGTAAATCTGAAGGTTAAGTCTCATGGTTAAGTCTTAGGGATAAGTCTCAGGGTTAAGGCTCAAGGTAAGGTCTCAAGGTTAAGTCCCAGGGTTAAGTCGTAAGGTTCTGTCTTAAGGCTGAGACTTAGGGTTAAGTCTTAAGGTTAAGTCTTATGGATTGAGTCTTAGGTTTACGTCTTAGAGTTAAGTCTTGGGGATATGGCTTAGGGTTAAGTCTCAGGGTTAAGTTTCAAGGCTAAGTTTCAATGTTAAGTCTCAGGGTTATGACTTAGGGTTAAGCATTAAGGTTAAGTCTTAGGTTTCAGTCTCAGGGTTATGTCTTAGGATTAAGTCTTAGGGTTAAGTCTTAGGGTTAAGTATTAAATTTAAGTCTTAGGGTTAATTCTTAGGGTTATGTCCTAAAGATCACGTCTTAAGGTTAAATCTTAGGGTTAGGTCTTAAGGTTAAGACTTAAGATTAAGTCTTAGAGTTATGTCTTAGGGTTAAGTCTTAAGGTTAAGACTTAGAGTTAAGTATTTAAGGTTACGTCTTAGGTTTATTGTCTTAGGGTTAAGTCTTAGGGTGTTGTCTTAAGGTTAAGTATTAATATTAAGTCTTAGGGTTAAAGTCATAAGATTTAATCTCAGGGTTAACTCTTATGGTTATGTCATAAGTTTAAGTCTTAATTTTAAGTCTTGGGGATAAATCCTTGGGTTAAGTCTCACGGTTAATCTCAGGGTTAAGACTTAGGGTTAAGTCTTAAGGTTAAGTCTTAGGGTTTAGTCTTAGGGTTCAGTCGTAGGGTTAAGTCTCAGGGTTATGCCTTAGGGTTAAGTCTTATGTTTAAGTTAAGTCTTAGGTTTAAATCATAGGGTTAAGTCTTAGGGTTAAGTTTTAAGTTTAAGTCTTAGGGTTAAGTCTCAGGTTTAGTTTTTAAGGTTAAGTCACAAGGTTAAGTCTTAATTATAAGTGTTAGGGTTAAGTCTTAAGGTTAAGTCTAAGGGTTAAGTCTCTAAGATTAAGTATTAGGTTTAAGTCTCAGGGTTAAGTCTTAGGGATAAGTCTTAAGGTTAAGTCTTAAATTCAAGTCCTAGGGTTAAGTTTTAAGGTTAAGTCTTAAGGTTAAGTCTCAGGGTTATGTCTTAGGGTTAAGTCTTAGGTTTAAGTCTCAGGGTTAAGTCTTAGGGTTAACTGTTAAGGTTAAGACCTAAATTTAAGTCTTAGGGTTAAGCCTTAAGGATAAGACGTAAATTTGAGTCTTAGCGTTAAATCTTAAGGTTATGTCTTACAGTTAAGTGTTAAGGTTAAGTCTTAGATTTAAGTGTTATGGTTATGTCTTAAGGTTAAGTCTTAGTGTTAAGTCTTAGGATTAAGTCTTAAGGTTAACTCATAAATCTAAATCTTAGGGTTAAATCTTTGTGTTAAGTCTTAAGGTTAAATCTTAAGTCCTAGGGTTTGAGTCTTAGGTTTAAGTCTTAAATTTAAGTCTTTGGGATACGTCTTAGGGTTAAGTGTCAGGGTTAAGATTTATGTTTAATTCTTAAGTTTACGTCTTAGGGTTAAGTCTAAAAGTTTAGTCTTAAATTTAAGTCTTAGTGTTGTCTTCGGTTAAGTTATAGTGTTAAGTCTTAGGGTTACATCCTAAGGTTCAGTCTTATATTAAATTCTCAGGGTTAAGTCTTAGGGATAAGTCTTAAGGTTAAGCCTTAGTATTATGTCTTAAGATTCAGTCTTAAATTTAAATCTTAATAATAAGTCTTAAGGTTAAGGTTTGGGGATAAGTCTTAGGGTTAAGTCTCAGGGATAAGTCTTAGGGTTAAGTCTCAGGGATAAGTCTTAGGGTTAAGTCTTAAGGTTAAATCTTAGGGTTAAGTCTTAAGGTTAAGTCTCAGGGTTAAGTCTTAGGTTAAGTATTAATATTAAGTCTTAGGGTTAAGTCTTGTGGTTAAGTCCTAAATTTAAGTCTTAGGGTTATGTCTTAGGGATAAGTCTTAGGGTTAAGTCTTATGGTTATGTCGTAAATTTAAGTCTTAGGGTTATGTCTTAGGGATAAGTCTTAAGGTGAAGTCTTAGGATCAGGTCTTAAGGTGAAGTCATTATGTTAATCCTTAGGGTTAAGTTTTAGGATTGTTTCTTAGGGTTAAGTCTTAATGTTAAGTGTCAGGTTAAGTCTTACAGTTAAGTCTTATGGTTACCTCTTAATGTTATGTCTTAGGGTTAAGTTATAAGGTTAAGTCTAAGGGTTAACTCCTAAGGTTAAGTGTTAAGTTTGAATATTAAAGTTAGGTCTTAAGGTTAAGACTTAGGGTTAAGTCTTATAGTTAAGTCTTTAGGGTTAAGTCTTAGGGTTAAGTTTTTGGCTTACGTCTTAGGGTAAAGTATTAAGGTTAAGTCTTAAACTTAAGTCTTAACGTCAAGTCTTAAGGTTGAGCCTTAAGGTTAAGTTTTAGGGTTAAGTCTTAGGCTTAATTTTTATGGTTAAGTCTTAAGGTTAAGTTTTAGGGTTAAGTCTTCTAGTTAAGTCTTAGGGTTAAGTCTCAGGTTTATGTCTTACGGTTAAGTCTTAAGGTTATGTTTTAAGGTTTAGTCTTGTAGTTAAGACTTAACGGTAAATCTGAAGGTTAAGTCTCATGGTTAAGTCTTAGGGATAAGTCTCAGGGTTAAGGCTCAAGGTAAGGTCTCAAGGTTAAGTCCCAGGGTTAAGTCGTAAGGTTCTGTCTTAAGGCTGAGACTTAGGGTTAAGTCTTAAGGTTAAGTCTTATGGATTGAGTCTTAGGTTTACGTCTTAGAGTTAAGTCTTGGGGATATGGCTTAGGGTTAAGTCTCAGGGTTAAGTTTCAAGGCTAAGTTTCAATGTTAAGTCTCAGGGTTATGACTTAGGGTTAAGCATTAAGGTTAAGTCTTAGGTTTCAGTCTCAGGGTTATGTCTTAGGATTAAGTCTTAGGGTTAAGTCTTAGGGTTAAGTATTAAATTTAAGTCTTAGGGTTAATTCTTAGGGTTATGTCCTAAAGATCACGTCTTAAGGTTAAATCTTAGGGTTAGGTCTTAAGGTTAAGACTTAAGATTAAGTCTTAGAGTTATGTCTTAGGGTTAAGTCTTAAGGTTAAGACTTAGAGTTAAGTATTTAAGGTTACGTCTTAGGTTTATTGTCTTAGGGTTAAGTCTTAGGGTGTTGTCCTAAGGTTAAGTATTAATATTAAGTCTTAGGGTTAAAGTCATAAGATTTAATCTCAGGGTTAACTCTTATGGTTATGTCATAAGTTTAAGTCTTAATTTTAAGTCTTGGGGATAAATCCTTGGGTTAAGTCTCACGGTTAATCTCAGGGTTAAGACTTAGGGTTAAGTCTTAAGGTTAAGTCTTAGGGTTTAGTCTTAGGGTTCAGTCGTAGGGTTAAGTCTCAGGGTTATGCCTTAGGGTTAAGTCTTATGTTTAAGTTAAGTCTTAGGTTTAAATCATAGGGTTAAGTCTTAGGGTTAAGTTTTAAGTTTAAGTCTTAGGGTTAAGTCTCAGGTTTAGTTTTTAAGGTTAAGTCACAAGGTTAAGTCTTAAGGTTAAGTCTTAATTATAAGTGTTAGGGTTAAGTCTTAAGGTTAAGTCTAAGGGTTAAGTCTCTAAGATTAAGTATTAGGTTTAAGTCTCAGGGTTAAGTCTTAGGGATAAGTCTTAAGGTTAAGTCTTAAATTCAAGTCCTAGGGTTAAGTTTTAAGGTTAAGTCTTAAGGTTAAGTCTCAGGGTTATGTCTTAGGGTTAAGTCTTAGGTTTAAGTCTCAGGGTTAAGTCTTAGGGTTAACTGTTAAGGTTAAGACCTAAATTTAAGTCTTAGGGTTAAGCCTTAAGGATAAGACGTAAATTTGAGTCTTAGCGTTAAATCTTAAGGTTATGTCTTACGGTTAAGTGTTAAGGTTAAGTCTTAGATTTAAGTGTTATGGTTATGTCTTAAGGTTAAGTCTTAGTGTTAAGTCTTAGGATTAAGTCTTAAGGTTAACTCATAAATCTAAATCTTAGGGTTAAATCTTTGTGTTAAGTCTTAAGGTTAAATCTTAAGTCCTAGGGTTTGAGTCTTAGGTTTAAGTCTTAAATTTAAGTCTTTGGGATACGTCTTAGGGTTAAGTGTCAGGGTTAAGATTTATGTTTAATTCTTAAGTTTACGTCTTAGGGTTAAGTCTAAAAGTTTAGTCTTAAATTTAAGTCTTAGTGTTGTCTTCGGTTAAGTTATAGTGTTAAGTCTTAGGGTTACATCCTAAGGTTCAGTCTTATATTAAATTCTCAGGGTTAAGTCTTAGGGATAAGTCTTAAGGTTAAGCCTTAGTATTATGTCTTAAGATTCAGTCTTAAATTTAAATCTTAATAATAAGTCTTAAGGTTAAGGTTTGGGGATAAGTCTTAGGGTTAAGTCTCAGGGATAAGTCTTAGGGTTAAGTCTTAAGGTTAAATCTTAGGGTTAAGTCTTAAGGTTAAGTCTCAGGGTTAAGTCTTAGGTTAAGTATTAGTATTAAGTCTTAGGGTTAAGTCTTGTGGTTAAGTCCTAAATTTAAGTCTTAGGGTTATGTCTTAGGGATAAGTCTTAGGGTTAAGTCTTATGGTTAAGTCGTAAATTTAAGTCTTAGGGATAAGTCTTAAGGTGAAGTCTTAGGATCAAGTCTTAAGGTGAAGTCATTATGTTAATCCTTAGGGTTAAGTTTTAGGATTGTTTCTTAGGGTTAAGTCTTAATGTTAAGTGTCAGGTTAAGTCTTACAGTTAAGTCTTATGGTTACCTCTTAATGTTATGTCTTAGGGTTAAGTTATAAGGTTAAGTCTAAGGGTTAACTCCTAAGGTTAAGTGTTAAGTTTGAATATTAAAGTTAGGTCTTAAGGTTAAGACTTAGGGTTAAGTCTTATAGTTAAGTCTTTAGGGTTAAGTCTTAGGGTTAAGTTTTTGGCTTACGTCTTAGGGTAAAGTATTAAGGTTAAGTCTTAAACTTAAGTCTTAAGGTTGAGCCTTAAGGTTAAGTTTTAGGGTTAAGTCTTAGGCTTAATTTTTATGGTTAAGTCTTAAGGTTAAGTTTTAGGGTTAAGTCTTCTAGTTAAGTCTTAGGGTTAAGTCTCAGGTTTATGTCTTACGGTTAAGTCTTAAGGTTATGTTTTAAGGTTTAGTCTTGTAGTTAAGACTTAACGGTAAATCTGAAGGTTAAGTCTCATGGTTAAGTCTTAGGGATAAGTCTCAGGGTTAAGGCTCAAGGTAAGGTCTCAAGGTTAAGTCCCAGGGTTAAGTCGTAAGGTTCTGTCTTAAGGCTGAGACTTAGGGTTAAGTCTTAAGGTTAAGTCTTATGGATTGAGTCTTAGGTTTACGTCTTAGAGTTAAGTCTTGGGGATATTGCTTAGGGTTAAGTCTCAGGGTTAAGTTTCAAGGCTAAGTTTCAATGTTCAGTCTCAGGGTTATGACTTAGGGTTAAGCATTAAGGTTAAGTCTTAGGTTTCAGTCTCAGGGTTATGTCTTAGGATTAAGTCTTAGGGTTAAGTCTTAGGGTTAAGTATTAAATTTAAGTCTTAGGGTTAATTCTTAGGGTTATGTCCTAAAGATCACGTCTTAAGGTTAAATCTTAGGGTTAGGTCTTAAGGTTAAGACTTAAGATTAAGTCTTAGAGTTATGTCTTAGGGTTAAGTCTTAAGGTTAAGACTTAGAGTTAAGTATTTAAGGTTACGTCTTAGGTTTATTGTCTTAGGGTTAAGTCTTAGGGTGTTGTCTTAAGGTTAAGTATTGATATTAAGTCTTAGGGTTAAAGTCATAAGATTTAATCTCAGGGTTAACTCTTATGGTTATGTCATAAGTTTAAGTCTTAATTTTAAGTCTTGGGGATAAATCCTTGGGTTAAGTCTCACGGTTAATCTCAGGGTTAAGACTTAGGGTTAAGTCTTAAGGTTAAGTCTTAGGGTTTAGTCTTAGGGTTCAGTCGTAGGGTTAAGTCTCAGGGTTATGCCTTAGGGTTAAGTCTTATGTTTAAGTTAAGTCTTAGGTTTAAATCATAGGGTTAAGTCTTAGGGTTAAGTTTTAAGTTTAAGTCTTAGGGTTAAGTCTCAGGTTCAGTTTTTAAGGTTAAGTCACAAGGTTAAGTCTTAAGGTTAAGTCTTAATTATAAGTGTTAGGGTTAAGTCTTAAGGTTAAGTCTAAGGGTTAAGTCTCTAAGATTAAGTATTAGGTTTAAGTCTCAGGGTTAAGTCTTAGGGATAAGTCTTAAGGTTAAGTCTTAAATTCAAGTCCTAGGGTTAAGTTTTAAGGTTAAGTCTTAAGGTTAAGTCTCAGGGTTATGTCTTAGGGTTAAGTCTTAGGGTTAACTGTTAAGGTTAAGACCTAAATTTAAGTCTTAGGGTTAAGCCTTAAGGATAAGACGTAAATTTGAGTCTTAGCGTTAAATCTTAAGGTTATGTCTTACGGTTAAGTGTTAAGGTTAAGTCTTAGATTTAAGTGTTATGGTTATGTCTTAAGGTTAAGTCTTAGTGTTAAGTCTTAGGATTAAGTCTTAAGGTTAACTCATAAATCTAAATCTTAGGGTTAAATCTTTGTGTTAAGTCTTAAGGTTAAATCTTAAGTCCTAGGGTTTGAGTCTTAGGTTTAAGTCTTAAATTTAAGTCTTTGGGATACGTCTTAGGGTTAAGTGTCAGGGTTAAGATTTATGTTTAATTCTTAAGTTTACGTCTTAGGGTTAAGTCTAAAAGTTTAGTCTTAAATTTAAGTCTTAGTGTTGTCTTCGGTTAAGTTATAGTGTTAAGTCTTAGGGTTACATCCTAAGGTTCAGTCTTATATTAAATTCTCAGGGTTAAGTCTTAGGGATAAGTCTTAAGGTTAAGCCTTAGTATTATGTCTTAAGATTCAGTCTTAAATTTAAATCTTAATAATAAGTCTTAAGGTTAAGGTTTGGGGATAAGTCTTAGGGTTAAGTCTCAGGGATAAGTCTTAGGGTTAAGTCTCAGGGATAAGTCTTAGGGTTAAGTCTTAAGGTTAAATCTTAGGGTTAAGTCTTAAGGTTAAGTCTCAGGGTTAAGTCTTAGGTTAAGTATTAGTATTAAGTCTCAGGGTTAAGTCTTGTGGTTAAGTCCTAAATTTAAGTCTTAGGGTTATGTCTTAGGGATAAGTCTTAGGGTTAAGTCTTATGGTTAAGTCGTAAATTTAAGTCTTAGGGATAAGTCTTAAGGTGAAGTCTTAGGATCAAGTCTTAAGGTGAAGTCATTATGTTAATCCTTAGGGTTAAGTTTTAGGATTGTTTCTTAGGGTTAAGTCTTAATGTTAAGTGTCAGGTTAAGTCTTACAGTTAAGTCTTGTGGTTACCTCTTAATGTTATGTCTTAGGGTTAAGTTATAAGGTTAAGTCTAAGGGTTAACTCCTAAGGTTAAGTGTTAAGTTTGAATATTAAAGTTAGGTCTTAAGGTTAAGACTTAGGGTTAAGTCTTATAGTTAAGTCTTTAGGCTTAAGTCTTAGGGTTAAGTTTTTGGCTTACGTCTTAGGGTAAAGTATTAAGGTTAAGTCTTAAACTTAAGTCTTAACGTCAAGTCTTAAGGTTGAGCCTTAAGGTTAAGTTTTAGGGTTAAGTCTTAGGCTTAATTTTTATGGTTAAGTCTTAAGGTTAAGTTTTAGGGTTAAGTCTTCTAGTTAAGTCTTAGGGTTAAGTCTCAGGTTTATGTCTTACGGTTAAGTCTTAAGGTTATGTTTTAAGGTTTAGTCTTGTAGTTAAGACTTAACGGTAAATCTGAAGGTTAAGTCTCATGGTTAAGTCTTAGGGATAAGTCTCAGGGTTAAGGCTCAAGGTAAGGTCTCAAGGTTAAGTCCCAGGGTTAAGTCGTAAGGTTCTGTCTTAAGGCTGAGACTTAGGGTTAAGTCTTAAGGTTAAGTCTTATGGATTGAGTCTTAGGTTTACGTCTTAGAGTTAAGTCTTGGGGATATGGCTTAGGGTTAAGTCTCAGGGTTAAGTTTCAAGGCTAAGTTTCAATGTTAAGTCTCAGGGTTATGACTTAGGGTTAAGCATTAAGGTTAAGTCTTAGGTTTCAGTCTCAGGGTTATGTCTTAGGATTAAGTCTTAGGGTTAAGTCTTAGGGTTAAGTATTAAATTTAAGTCTTAGGGTTAATTCTTAGGGTTATGTCCTAAAGATCACGTCTTAAGGTTAAATCTTAGGGTTAGGTCTTAAGGTTAAGACTTAAGATTAAGTCTTAGAGTTATGTCTTAGGGTTAAGTCTTAAGGTTAAGACTTAGAGTTAAGTATTTAAGGTTACGTCTTAGGTTTATTGTCTTAGGGTTAAGTCTTAGGGTGTTGTCTTAAGGTTAAGTATTAATATTAAGTCTTAGGGTTAAAGTCATAAGATTTAATCTCAGGGTTAACTCTTATGGTTATGTCATAAGTTTAAGTCTTAATTTTAAGTCTTGGGGATAAATCCTTGGGTTAAGTCTCACGGTTAATCTCAGGGTTAAGACTTAGGGTTAAGTCTTAAGGTTAAGTCTTAGGGTTTAGTCTTAGGGTTCAGTCGTAGGGTTAAGTCTCAGGGTTATGCCTTAGGGTTAAGTCTTATGTTTAAGTTAAGTCTTAGGTTTAAATCATAGGGTTAAGTCTTAGGGTTAAGTTTTAAGTTTAAGTCTTAGGGTTAAGTCTCAGGTTTAGTTTTTAAGGTTAAGTCACAAGGTTAAGTCTTAAGGTTAAGTCTTAATTATAAGTGTTAGGGTTAAGTCTTAAGGTTAAGTCTAAGGGTTAAGTCTCTAAGATTAAGTATTAGGTTTAAGTCTCAGGGTTAAGTCTTAGGGATAAGTCTTAAGGTTAAGTCTTAAATTCAAGTCCTAGGGTTTAGTCTTAGGGTTAAGTCTTAAGGTTAAGTCTCAGGGTTATGTCTTAGGGTTAAGTCTTAGGTTTAAGTCTCAGGGTTAAGTCTTAGGGTTAACTGTTAAGGTTAAGACCTAAATTTAAGTCTTAGGGTTAAGCCTTAAGGATAAGACGTAAATTTGAGTCTTAGCGTTAAATCTTAAGGTTATGTCTTACGGTTAAGTGTTAAGGTTAAGTCTTAGATTTAAGTGTTATGGTTATGTCTTAAGGTTAAGTCTTAGTGTTAAGTCTTAGGATTAAGTCTTAAGGTTAACTCATAAATCTAAATCTTAGGGTTAAATCTTTGTGTTAAGTCTTAAGGTTAAATCTTAAGTCCTAGGGTTTGAGTCTTAGGTTTAAGTCTTAAATTTAAGTCTTTGGGATACGTCTTAGGGTTAAGTGTCAGGGTTAAGATTTATGTTTAATTCTTAAGTTTACGTCTTAGGGTTAAGTCTAAAAGTTTAGTCTTAAATTTAAGTCTTAGTGTTGTCTTCGGTTAAGTTATAGTGTTAAGTCTTAGGGTTACATCCTAAGGTTCAGTCTTATATTAAATTCTCAGGGTTAAGTCTTAGGGATAAGTCTTAAGGTTAAGCCTTAGTATTATGTCTTAAGATTCAGTCTTAAATTTAAATCTTAATAATAAGTCTTAAGGTTAAGGTTTGGGGATAAGTCTTAGGGTTAAGTCTCAGGGATAAGTCTTAGGGTTAAGTCTCAGGGATAAGTCTTAGGGTTAAGTCTTAAGGTTAAATCTTAGGGTTAAGTCTTAAGGTTAAGTCTCAGGGTTAAGTCTTAGGTTAAGTATTAGTATTAAGTCTTAGGGTTAAGTCTTGTGGTTAAGTCCTAAATTTAAGTCTTAGGGTTATGTCTTAGGGATAAGTCTTAGGGTTAAGTCTTATGGTTAAGTCGTAAATTTAAGTCTTAGGGTTATGTCTTAGGGATAAGTCTTAAGGTGAAGTCTTAGGATCAGGTCTTAAGGTGAAGTCATTATGTTAATCCTTAGGGTTAAGTTTTAGGATTGTTTCTTAGGGTTAAGTCTTAATGTTAAGTGTCAGGTTAAGTCTTACAGTTAAGTCTTATGGTTACCTCTTAATGTTATGTCTTAGGGTTAAGTTATAAGGTTAAGTCTAAGGGTTAACTCCTAAGGTTAAGTGTTAAGTTTGAATATTAAAGTTAGGTCTTAAGGTTAAGACTTAGGGTTAAGTCTTATAGTTAAGTCTTTAGGGTTAAGTTTTTGGCTTACGTCTTAGGGTAAAGTATTAAGGTTAAGTCTTAAACTTAAGTCTTAAGGTTGAGCCTTAAGGTTAAGTTTTAGGGTTAAGTCTTAGGCTTAATTTTTATGGTTAAGTCTTAAGGTTAAGTTTTAGGGTTAAGTCTTCTAGTTAAGTCTTAGGGTTAAGTCTCAGGTTTATGTCTTACGGTTAAGTCTTAAGGTTATGTTTTAAGGTTTAGTCTTGTAGTTAAGACTTAACGGTAAATCTGAAGGTTAAGTCTCATGGTTAAGTCTTAGGGATAAGTCTCAGGGTTAAGGCTCAAGGTAAGGTCTCAAGGTTAAGTCCCAGGGTTAAGTCGTAAGGTTCTGTCTTAAGGCTGAGACTTAGGGTTAAGTCTTAAGGTTAAGTCTTATGGATTGAGTCTTAGGTTTACGTCTTAGAGTTAAGTCTTGGGGATATGGCTTAGGGTTAAGTCTCAGGGTTAAGTTTCAAGGCTAAGTTTCAATGTTAAGTCTCAGGGTTAAGCATTAAGGTTAAGTCTTAGGTTTCAGTCTCAGGGTTATGTCTTAGGATTAAGTCTTAGGGTTAAGTCTTAGGGTTAAGTATTAAATTTAAGTCTTAGCGTTAATTCTTAGGGTTATGTCCTAAAGATCACGTCTTAAGGTTAAATCTTAGGGTTAGGTCTTAAGGTTAAGACTTAAGATTAAGTCTTAGAGTTATGTCTTAGGGTTAAGTCTTAAGGTTAAGACTTAGAGTTAAGTATTTAAGGTTACGTCTTAGGTTTATTGTCTTAGGGTTAAGTCTTAGGGTGTTGTCTTAAGGTTAAGTATTAATATTAAGTCTTAGGGTTAAAGTCATAAGATTTAATCTCAGGGTTAACTCTTACGGCTATGTCATAAGTTTAAGTCTTAATTTTAAGTCTTGGGGATAAATCCTTGGGTTAAGTCTCACGGTTAATCTCAGGGTTAAGACTTAGGGTTAAGTCTTAAGGTTAAGTCTTAGGGTTTAGTCTTAGGGTTCAGTCGTAGGGTTAAGTCTCAGGGTTATGCCTTAGGGTTAAGTCTTATGTTTAAGTTAAGTCTTAGGTTTAAATCATAGGGTTAAGTCTTAGGGTTAAGTTTTAAGTTTAAGTCTTAGGGTTAAGTCTCAGGTTTAGTTTTTAAGGTTAAGTCACAAGGTTAAGTCTTAAGGTTAAGTCTTAATTATAAGTGTTAGGGTTAAGTCTTAAGGTTAAGTCTAAGGGTTAAGTCTCTAAGATTAAGTATTAGGTTTAAGTCTCAGGGTTAAGTCTTAGGGATAAGTCTTAAGGTTAAGTCTTAAATTCAAGTCCTAGGGTTAAGTTTTAAGGTTAAGTCTTAAGGTTAAGTCTCAGGGTTATGTCTTAGGGTTAAGTCTTAGGTTTAAGTCTCAGGGTTAAGTCTTAGGGTTAACTGTTAAGGTTAAGACCTAAATTTAAGTCTTAGGGTTAAGCCTTAAGGATAAGACGTAAATTTGAGTCTTAGCGTTAAATCTTAAGGTTATGTCTTACGGTTAAGTGTTAAGGTTAAGTCTTAGATTTAAGTGTTATGGTTATGTCTTAAGGTTAAGTCTTAGTGTTAAGTCTTAGGATTAAGTCTTAAGGTTAACTCATAAATCTAAATCTTAGGGTTAAATCTTTGTGTTAAGTCTTAAGGTTAAATCTTAAGTCCTAGGGTTTGAGTCTTAGGTTTAAGTCTTAAATTTAAGTCTTTGGGATACGTCTTAGGGTTAAGTGTCAGGGTTAAGATTTATGTTTAATTCTTAAGTTTACGTCTTAGGGTTAAGTCTAAAAGTTTAGTCTTAAATTTAAGTCTTAGTGTTGTCTTCGGTTAAGTTATAGTGTTAAGTCTTAGGGTTACATCCTAAGGTTCAGTCTTATATTAAATTCTCAGGGTTAAGTCTTAGGGATAAGTCTTAAGGTTAAGCCTTAGTATTATGTCTTAAGATTCAGTCTTAAATTTAAATCTTAATAATAAGTCTTAAGGTTAAGGTTTGGGGATAAGTCTTAGGGTTAAGTCTCAGGGATAAGTCTTAGGGTTAAGTCTTAAGGTTAAATCTTAGGGTTAAGTCTTAAGGTTAAGTCTCAGGGTTAAGTCTTAGGTTAAGTATTAGTATTAAGTCTTAGGGTTAAGTCTTGTGGTTAAGTCCTAAATTTAAGTCTTAGGGTTATGTCTTAGGGATAAGTCTTAGGGTTAAGTCTTATGGTTAAGTCGTAAATTTAAGTCTTAGGGTTATGTCTTAGGGATAAGTCTTAAGGTGAAGTCTTAGGATCAAGTCTTAAGGTGAAGTCATTATGTTAATCCTTAGGGTTAAGTTTTAGGATTGTTTCTTAGGGTTAAGTCTTAATGTTAAGTGTCAGGTTAAGTCTTACAGTTAAGTCTTATGGTTACCTCTTAATGTTATGTCTTAGGGTTAAGTTATAAGGTAAAGTCTAAGGGTTAACTCCTAAGGTTAAGTGTTAAGTTTGAATATTAAAGTTAGGTCTTAAGGTTAAGACTTAGGGTTAAGTCTTATAGTTAAGTCTTTAGGGTTAAGTCTTAGGGTTAAGTTTTTGGCTTACGTCTTAGGGTAAAGTATTAAGGTTAAGTCTTAAACTTAAGTCTTAAGGTTGAGCCTTAAGGTTAAGTTTTAGGGTTAAGTCTTAGGCTTAATTTTTATGGTTAAGTCTTAAGGTTAAGTTTTAGGGTTAAGTCTTCTAGTTAAGTCTTAGGGTTAAGTCTCAGGTTTATGTCTTACGGTTAAGTCTTAAGGTTATGTTTTAAGGTTTAGTCTTGTAGTTAAGACTTAACGGTAAATCTGAAGGTTAAGTCTCATGGTTAAGTCTTAGGGATAAGTCTCAGGGTTAAGGCTCAAGGTAAGGTCTCAAGGTTAAGTCCCAGGGTTAAGTCGTAAGGTTCTGTCTTAAGGCTGAGACTTAGGGTTAAGTCTTAAGGTTAAGTCTTATGGATTGAGTCTTAGGTTTACGTCTTAGAGTTAAGTCTTGGGGATATGGCTTAGGGTTAAGTCTCAGGGTTAAGTTTCAAGGCTAAGTTTCAATGTTAAGTCTCAGGGTTATGACTTAGGGTTAAGCATTAAGGTTAAGTCTTAGGTTTCAGTCTCAGGGTTATGTCTTAGGATTAAGTCTTAGGGTTAAGTCTTAGGGTTAAGTATTAAATTTAAGTCTTAGCGTTAATTCTTAGGGTTATGTCCTAAAGATCACGTCTTAAGGTTAAATCTTAGGGTTAGGTCTTAAGGTTAAGACTTAAGATTAAGTCTTAGAGTTATGTCTTAGGGTTAAGTCTTAAGGTTAAGACTTAGAGTTAAGTATTTAAGGTTACGTCTTAGGTTTATTGTCTTAGGGTTAAGTCTTAGGGTGTTGTCTTAAGGTTAAGTATTAATATTAAGTCTTAGGGTTAAAGTCATAAGATTTAATCTCAGGGTTAACTCTTATGGTTATGTCATAAGTTTAAGTCTTAATTTTAAGTCTTGGGGATAAATCCTTGGGTTAAGTCTCACGGTTAATCTCAGGGTTAAGACTTAGGGTTAAGTCTTAAGGTTAAGTCTTAGGGTTTAGTCTTAGGGTTCAGTCGTAGGGTTAAGTCTCAGGGTTATGCCTTAGGGTTAAGTCTTATGTTTAAGTTAAGTCTTAGGTTTAAATCATAGGGTTAAGTCTTAGGGTTAAGTTTTAAGTTTAAGTCTCAGGTTTAGTTTTTAAGGTTAAGTCACAAGGTTAAGTCTTAAGGTTAAGTCTTAATTATAAGTGTTAGGGTTAAGTCTTAAGGTTAAGTCTAAGGGTTAAGTCTCTAAGATTAAGTATTAGGTTTAAGTCTCAGGGTTAAGTCTTAGGGATAAGTCTTAAGGTTAAGTCTTAAATTCAAGTCCTAGGGTTAAGTTTTAAGGTTAAGTCTTAAGGTTAAGTCTCAGGGTTATGTCTTAGGGTTAAGTCTCAGGGATAAGTCTCAGGGTTAAGTCTTAGGGTTAACTGTTAAGGTTAAGACCTAAATTTAAGTCTTAGGGTTAAGCCTTAAGGATAAGACGTAAATTTGAGTCTTAGCATTAAATCTTAAGGTTATGTCTTACGGTTAAGTGTTAAGGTTAAGTCTTAGATTTAAGTGTTATGGTTATGTCTTAAGGTTAAGTCTTAGTGTTAAGTCTTAGGATTAAGTCTTAAGGTTAACTCATAAATCTAAATCTTAGGGTTAAATCTTTGTGTTAAGTCTTAAGGTTAAATCTTAAGTCCTAGGGTTTGAGTCTTAGGTTTAAGTCTTAAATTTAAGTCTTTGGGATACGTCTTAGGGTTAAGTGTCAGGGTTAAGATTTATGTTTAATTCTTAAGTTTACGTCTTAGGGTTAAGTCTAAAAGTTTAGTCTTAAATTTAAGTCTTAGTGTTGTCTTCGGTTAAGTTATAGTGTTAAGTCTTAGGGTTACATCCTAAGGTTCAGTCTTATATTAAATTCTCAGGCTTAAGTCTTAGGGATAAGTCTTAAGGTTAAGCCTTAGAATTATGTCTTAAGATTCAGTCTTAAATTTAAATCTTAATAATAAGTCTTAAGGTTAAGGTTTGGGGATAAGTCTTAGGGTTAAGTCTCAGGGATAAGTCTTAGGGTTAAGTCTCAGGGATAAGTCTTAGGGTTAAGTCTTAAGGTTAAATCTTAGGGTTAAGTCTTAAGGTTAAGTCTCAGGGTTAAGTCTTAGGTTAAGTATTAGTATTAAGTCTTAGGGTTAAGTCTTGTGGTTAAGTCCTAAATTTAAGTCTTAGGGTTATGTCTTAGGGATAAGTCTTAGGGTTAAGTCTTATGGTTAAGTCGTAAATTTAAGTCTTAGGGTTATGTCTTAGGGATAAGTCTTAAGGTGAAGTCTTAGGATCAAGTCTTAAGGTGAAGTCATTATGTTAATCCTTAGGGTTAAGTTTTAGGATTGTTTCTTAGGGTTAAGTCTTAATGTTAAGTGTCAGGTTAAGTCTTACAGTTAAGTCTTATGGTTACCTCTTAATGTTATGTCTTAGGGTTAAGTTATAAGGTTAAGTCTAAGGGTTAACTCCTAAGGTTAAGTGTTAAGTTTGAATATTAAAGTTAGGTCTTAAGGTTAAGACTTAGGGTTAAGTCTTATAGTTAAGTCTTTAGGGTTAAGTCTTAGGGTTAAGTTTTTGGCTTACCTCTTAGGGTAAAGTATTAAGGTTAAGTCTTAAACTTAAGTCTTAACGTCAAGTCTTAAGGTTGAGCCTTAAGGTTAAGTTTTAGGGTTAAGTCTTAGGCTTAATTTTTATGGTTAAGTCTTAAGGTTAAGTTTTAGGGTTAAGTCTTCTAGTTAAGTCTTAGGGTTAAGTCTCAGGTTTATGTCTTACGGTTAAGTCTTAAGGTTATGTTTTAAGGTTTAGTCTTGTAGTTAAGACTTAACGGTAAATCTGAAGGTTAAGTCTCATGGTTAAGTCTTAGGGATAAGTCTCAGGGTTAAGGCTCAAGGTAAGGTCTCAAGGTTAAGTCCCAGGGTTAAGTCGTAAGGTTCTGTCTTAAGGCTGAGACTTAGGGTTAAGTCTTAAGGTTAAGTCTTATGGATTGAGTCTTAGGTTTACGTCTTAGAGTTAAGTCTTGGGGATATGGCTTAGGGTTAAGTCTCAGGGTTAAGTTTCAAGGCTAAGTTTCAATGTTAAGTCTCAGGGTTATGACTTAGGGTTAAGCATTAAGGTTAAGTCTTAGGTTTCAGTCTCAGGGTTATGTCTTAGGATTAAGTCTTAGGGTTAAGTCTTAGGGTTAATTCTTAGGGTTATGTCCTAAAGATCACGTCTTAAGGTTAAATCTTAGGGTTAGGTCTTAAGGTTAAGACTTAAGATTAAGTCTTAGAGTTATGTCTTAGGGTTAAGTCTTAAGGTTAAGACTTAGAGTTAAGTATTTAAGGTTACGTCTTAGGTTTATTGTCTTAGGGTTAAGTCTTAGGGTGTTGTCTTAAGGTTAAGTATTGATATTAAGTCTTAGGGTTAAAGTCATAAGATTTAATCTCAGGGTTAACTCTTATGGTTATGTCATAAGTTTAAGTCTTAATTTTAAGTCTTGGGGATAAATCCTTGGGTTAAGTCTCACGGTTAATCTCAGGGTTAAGACTTAGGGTTAAGTCTTAAGGTTAAGTCTTAGGGTTTAGTCTTAGGGTTCAGTCGTAGGGTTAAGTCTCAGGGTTATGCCTTAGGGTTAAGTCTTATGTTTAAGTTAAGTCTTAGGTTTAAATCATAGGGTTAAGTCTTAGGGTTAAGTTTTAAGTTTAAGTCTTAGGGTTAAGTCTCAGGTTTAGTTTTTAAGGTTAAGTCACAAGGTTAAGTCTTAAGGTTAAGTCTTAATTATAAGTGTTAGGGTTAAGTCTTAAGGTTAAGTCTAAGGGTTAAGTCTCTAAGATTAAGTATTAGGTTTAAGTCTCAGGGTTAAGTCTTAGGGATAAGTCTTAAGGTTAAGTCTTAAATTCAAGTCCTAGGGTTAAGTTTTAAGGTTAAGTCTTAAGGTTAAGTCTCAGGGTTATGTCTTAGGGTTAAGTCTTAGGTTTAAGTCTCAGGGTTAAGTCTTAGGGTTAACTGTTAAGGTTAAGACCTAAATTTAAGTCTTAGGGTTAAGCCTTAAGGATAAGACGTAAATTTGAGTCTTAGCATTAAATCTTAAGGTTATGTCTTACGGTTAAGTGTTAAGGTTAAGTCTTAGATTTAAGTGTTATGGTTATGTCTTAAGGTTAAGTCTTAGTGTTAAGTCTTAGGATTAAGTCTTAAGGTTAACTCATAAATCTAAATCTTAGGGTTAAATCTTTGTGTTAAGTCTTAAGGTTAAATCTTAAGTCCTAGGGTTTGAGTCTTAGGTTTAAGTCTTAAATTTAAGTCTTTGGGATACGTCTTAGGGTTAAGTGTCAGGGTTAAGATTTATGTTTAATTCTTAAGTTTACGTCTTAGGGTTAAGTCTAAAAGTTTAGTCTTAAATTTAAGTCTTAGTGTTGTCTTCGGTTAAGTTATAGTGTTAAGTCTTAGGGTTACATCCTAAGGTTCAGTCTTATATTAAATTCTCAGGGTTAAGTCTTAGGGATAAGTCTTAAGGTTAAGCCTTAGTATTATGTCTTAAGATTCAGTCTTAAATTTAAATCTTAATAATAAGTCTTAAGGTTAAGGTTTGGGGATAAGTCTTAGGGTTAAGTCTCAGGGATAAGTCTTAGGGTTAAGTCTTAAGGTTAAATCTTAGGGTTAAGTCTTAAGGTTAAGTCTCAGGGTTAAGTCTTAGGTTAAGTATTAGTATTAAGTCTTAGGGTTAAGTCTTGTGGTTAAGTCCTAAATTTAAGTCTTAGGGTTATGTCTTAGGGATAAGTCTTAGGGTTAAGTCTTATGGTTAAGTCGTAAATTTAAGTCTTAGGGTTATGTCTTAGGGATAAGTCTTAAGGTGAAGTCTTAGGATCAAGTCTTAAGGTGAAGTCATTATGTTAATCCTTAGGGTTAAGTTTTAGGATTGTTTCTTAGGGTTAAGTCTTAATGTTAAGTGTCAGGTTAAGTCTTACAGTTAAGTCTTATGGTTACCTCTTAATGTTATGTCTTAGGGTTAAGTTATAAGGTTAAGTCTAAGGGTTAACTCCTAAGGTTAAGTGTTAAGTTTGAATATTAAAGTTAGGTCTTAAGGTTAAGACTTAGGGTTAAGTCTTATAGTTAAGTCTTTAGGGTTAAGTCTTAGGGTTAAGTTTTTGGCTTACGTCTTAGGGTAAAGTATTAAGGTTAAGTCTTAAACTTAAGTCTTAACGTCAAGTCTTAAGGTTGAGCCTTAAGGTTAAGTTTTAGGGTTAAGTCTTAGGCTTAATTTTTATGGTTAAGTCTTAAGGTTAAGTTTTAGGGTTAAGTCTTCTAGTTAAGTCTTAGGGTTAAGTCTCAGGTTTATGTCTTACGGTTAAGTCTTAAGGTTATGTTTTAAGGTTTAGTCTTGTAGTTAAGACTTAACGGTAAATCTGAAGGTTAAGTCTCATGGTTAAGTCTTAGGGATAAGTCTCAGGGTTAAGGCTCAAGGTAAGGTCTCAAGGTTAAGTCCCAGGGTTAAGTCGTAAGGTTCTGTCTTAAGGCTGAGACTTAGGGTTAAGTCTTAAGGTTAAGTCTTATGGATTGAGTCTTAGGTTTACGTCTTAGAGTTAAGTCTTGGGGATATGGCTTAGGGTTAAGTCTCAGGGTTAAGTTTCAAGGCTAAGTTTCAATGTTAAGTCTCAGGGTTATGACTTAGGGTTAAGCATTAAGGTTAAGTCTTAGGTTTCAGTCTCAGGGTTATGTCTTAGGATTAAGTCTTAGGGTTAAGTCTTAGGGTTAAGTATTAAATTTAAGTCTTAGGGTTAATTCTTAGGGTTATGTCCTAAAGATCACGTCTTAAGGTTAAATCTTAGGGTTAGGTCTTAAGGTTAAGACTTAAGATTAAGTCTTAGAGTTATGTCTTAGGGTTAAGTCTTAAGGTTAAGACTTAGAGTTAAGTATTTAAGGTTACGTCTTAGGTTTATTGTCTTAGGGTTAAGTCTTAGGGTGTTGTCTTAAGGTTAAGTATTAATATTAAGTCTTAGGGTTAAAGTCATAAGATTTAATCTCAGGGTTAACTCTTATGGTTATGTCATAAGTTTAAGTCTTAATTTTAAGTCTTGGGGATAAATCCTTGGGTTAAGTCTCACGGTTAATCTCAGGGTTAAGACTTAGGGTTAAGTCTTAAGGTTAAGTCTTAGGGTTTAGTCTTAGGGTTCAGTCGTAGGGTTAAGTCTCAGGGTTATGCCTTAGGGTTAAGTCTTATGTTTAAGTTAAGTCTTAGGTTTAAATCATAGGGTTAAGTCTTAGGGTTAAGTTTTAAGTTTAAGTCTTAGGGTTAAGTCTCAGGTTTAGTTTTTAAGGTTAAGTCACAAGGTTAAGTCTTAAGGTTAAGTCTTAATTATAAGTGTTAGGGTTAAGTCTTAAGGTTAAGTCTAAGGGTTAAGTCTCTAAGATTAAGTATTAGGTTTAAGTCTCAGGGTTAAGTCTTAGGGATAAGTCTTAAGGTTAAGTCTTAAATTCAAGTCCTAGGGTTAAGTTTTAAGGTTAAGTCTTAAGGTTAAGTCTCAGGGTTATGTCTTAGGGTTAAGTCTTAGGTTTAAGTCTCAGGGTTAAGTCTTAGGGTTAACTGTTAAGGTTAAGACCTAAATTTAAGTCTTAGGGTTAAGCCTTAAGGATAAGACGTAAATTTGAGTCTTAGCGTTAAATCTTAAGGTTATGTCTTACGGTTAAGTGTTAAGGTTAAGTCTTAGATTTAAGTGTTATGGTTATGTCTTAAGGTTAAGTCTTAGTGTTAAGTCTTAGGATTAAGTCTTAAGGTTAACTCATAAATCTAAATCTTAGGGTTAAATCTTTGTGTTAAGTCTTAAGGTTAAATCTTAAGTCCTAGGGTTTGAGTCTTAGGTTTAAGTCTTAAATTTAAGTCTTTGGGATACGTCTTAGGGTTAAGTGTCAGGGTTAAGATTTATGTTTAATTCTTAAGTTTACGTCTTAGGGTTAAGTCTAAAAGTTTAGTCTTAAATTTAAGTCTTAGTGTTGTCTTCGGTTAAGTTATAGTGTTAAGTCTTAGGGTTACATCCTAAGGTTCAGTCTTATATTAAATTCTCAGGGTTAAGTCTTAGGGATAAGTCTTAAGGTTAAGCCTTAGTATTATGTCTTAAGATTCAGTCTTAAATTTAAATCTTAATAATAAGTCTTAAGGTTAAGGTTTGGGGATAAGTCTTAGGGTTAAGTCTCAGGGATAAGTCTTAGGGTTAAGTCTCAGGGATAAGTCTTAGGGTTAAGTCTTAAGGTTAAATCTTAGGGTTAAGTCTTAAGGTTAAGTCTCAGGGTTAAGTCTTAGGTTAAGTATTAGTATTAAGTCTTAGGGTTAAGTCTTGTGGTTAAGTCCTAAATTTAAGTCTTAGGGTTATGTCTTAGGGATAAGTCTTAGGGTTAAGTCTTATGGTTAAGTCGTAAATTTAAGACTTAGGGATAAGTCTTAAGGTGAAGTCTTAGGATCAAGTCTTAAGGTGAAGTCATTATGTTAATCCTTAGGGTTAAGTTTTAGGATTGTTTCTTAGGGTTAAGTCTTAATGTTAAGTGTCAGGTTAAGTCTTACAGTTAAGTCTTATGGTTACCTCTTAATGTTATGTCTTAGGGTTAAGTTATAAGGTTAAGTCTAAGGGTTAACTCCTAAGGTTAAGTGTTAAGTTTGAATATTAAAGTTAGGTCTTAAGGTTAAGACTTAGGGTTAAGTCTTATAGTTAAGTCTTTAGGGTTAAGTCTTAGGGTTAAGTTTTTGGCTTACGTCTTAGGGTAAAGTATTAAGGTTAAGTCTTAAACTTAAGTCTTAAGGTTGAGCCTTAAGGTTAAGTTTTAGGGTTAAGTCTTAGGCTTAATTTTTATGGTTAAGTCTTAAGGTTAAGTTTTAGGGTTAAGTCTTCTAGTTAAGTCTTAGGGTTAAGTCTCAGGTTTATGTCTTACGGTTAAGTCTTAAGGTTATGTTTTAAGGTTTAGTCTTGTAGTTAAGACTTAACGGTAAATCTGAAGGTTAAGTCTCATGGTTAAGTCTTAGGGATAAGTCTCAGGGTTAAGGCTCAAGGTAAGGTCTCAAGGTTAAGTCCCAGGGTTAAGTCGTAAGGTTCTGTCTTAAGGCTGAGACTTAGGGTTAAGTCTTAAGGTTAAGTCTTATGGATTGAGTCTTAGGTTTACGTCTTAGAGTTAAGTCTTGGGGATATGGCTTAGGGTTAAGTCTCAGGGTTAAGTTTCAAGGCTAAGTTTCAATGTTAAGTCTCAGGGTTATGACTTAGGGTTAAGCATTAAGGTTAAGTCTTAGGTTTCAGTCTCAGGGTTATGTCTTAGGATTAAGTCTTAGGGTTAAGTCTTAGGGTTAAGTATTAAATTTAAGTCTTAGGGTTAATTCTTAGGGTTATGTCCTAAAGATCACGTCTTAAGGTTAAATCTTAGGGTTAGGTCTTAAGGTTAAGACTTAAGATTAAGTCTTAGAGTTATGTCTTAGGGTTAAGTCTTAAGGTTAAGACTTAGAGTTAAGTATTTAAGGTTACGTCTTAGGTTTATTGTCTTAGGGTTAAGTCTTAGGGTGTTGTCCTAAGGTTAAGTATTAATATTAAGTCTTAGGGTTAAAGTCATAAGATTTAATCTCAGGGTTAACTCTTATGGTTATGTCATAAGTTTAAGTCTTAATTTTAAGTCTTGGGGATAAATCCTTGGGTTAAGTCTCACGGTTAATCTCAGGGTTAAGACTTAGGGTTAAGTCTTAAGGTTAAGTCTTAGGGTTTAGTCTTAGGGTTCAGTCGTAGGGTTAAGTCTCAGGGTTATGCCTTAGGGTTAAGTCTTATGTTTAAGTTAAGTCTTAGGTTTAAATCATAGGGTTAAGTCTTAGGGTTAAGTTTTAAGTTTAAGTCTTAGGGTTAAGTCTCAGGTTTAGTTTTTAAGGTTAAGTCACAAGGTTAAGTCTTAAGGTTAAGTCTTAATTATAAGTGTTAGGGTTAAGTCTTAAGGTTAAGTCTAAGGGTTAAGTCTCTAAGATTAAGTATTAGGTTTAAGTCTCAGGGTTAAGTCTTAGGGATAAGTCTTAAGGTTAAGTCTTAAATTCAAGTCCTAGGGTTAAGTTTTAAGGTTAAGTCTCAGGGTTATGTCTTAGGTTTAAGTCTCAGGGTTAAGTCTTAGGGTTAACTGTTAAGGTTAAGACCTAAATTTAAGTCTTAGGGTTAAGCCTTAAGGATAAGACGTAAATTTGAGTCTTAGCGTTAAATCTTAAGTTTATGTCTTACGGTTAAGTGTTAAGGTTAAGTCTTAGATTTAAGTGTTATGGTTATGTCTTAAGGTTAAGTCTTAGTGTTAAGTCTTAGGATTAAGTCTTAAGGTTAACTCATAAATCTAAATCTTAGGGTTAAATCTTTGTGTTAAGTCTTAAGGTTAAATCTTAAGTCCTAGGGTTTGAGTCTTAGGTTTAAGTCTTAAATTTAAGTCTTTGGGATACGTCTTAGGGTTAAGTGTCAGGGTTAAGATTTATGTTTAATTCTTAAGTTTACGTCTTAGGGTTAAGTCTAAAAGTTTAGTCTTAAATTTAAGTCTTAGTGTTGTCTTCGGTTAAGTTATAGTGTTAAGTCTTAGGGTTACATCCTAAGGTTCAGTCTTATATTAAATTCTCAGGGTTAAGTCTTAGGGATAAGTCTTAAGGTTAAGCCTTAGTATTATGTCTTAAGATTCAGTCTTAAATTTAAATCTTAATAATAAGTCTTAAGGTTAAGGTTTGGGGATAAGTCTTAGGGTTAAGTCTCAGGGATAAGTCTTAGGGTTAAGTCTTAAGGTTAAATCTTAGGGTTAAGTCTTAAGGTTAAGTCTCAGGGTTAAGTCTTAGGTTAAGTATTAGTATTAAGTCTTAGGGTTAAGTCTTGTGGTTAAGTCCTAAATTTAAGTCTTAGGGTTATGTCTTAGGGATAAGTCTTAGGGTTAAGTCTTATGGTTATGTCGTAAATTTAAGTCTTAGGGTTATGTCTTAGGGATAAGTCTTAAGGTGAAGTCTTAGGATCAAGTCTTAAGGTGAAGTCATTATGTTAATCCTTAGGGTTAAGTTTTAGGATTGTTTCTTAGGGTTAAGTCTTAATGTTAAGTGTCAGGTTAAGTCTTACAGTTAAGTCTTATGGTTACCTCTTAATGTTATGTCTTAGGGTTAAGTTATAAGGTTAAGTCTAAGGGTTAACTCCTAAGGTTAAGTGTTAAGTTTGAATATTAAAGTTAGGTCTTAAGGTTAAGACTTAGGGTTAAGTCTTATAGTTAAGTCTTTAGGGTTAAGTCTTAGGGTTAAGTTTTTGGCTTACGTCTTAGGGTAAAGTATTAAGGTTAAGTCTTAACGTCAAGTCTTAAGGTTGAGCCTTAAGGTTAAGTTTTAGGGTTAAGTCTTAGGCTTAATTTTTATGGTTAAGTCTTAAGGTTAAGTTTTAGGGTTAAGTCTTCTAGTTAAGTCTTAGGGTTAAGTCTCAGGTTTATGTCTTACGGTTAAGTCTTAAGGTTATGTTTTAAGGTTTAGTCTTGTAGTTAAGACTTAACGGTAAATCTGAAGGTTAAGTCTCATGGTTAAGTCTTAGGGATAAGTCTCAGGGTTAAGGCTCAAGGTAAGGTCTCAAGGTTAAGTCCCAGGGTTAAGTCGTAAGGTTCTGTCTTAAGGCTGAGACTTAGGGTTAAGTCTTAAGGTTAAGTCTTATGGATTGAGTCTTAGGTTTACGTCTTAGAGTTAAGTCTTGGGGATATGGCTTAGGGTTAAGTCTCAGGGTTAAGTTTCAAGGCTAAGTTTCAATGTTAAGTCTCAGGGTTATGACTTAGGGTTAAGCATTAAGGTTAAGTCTTAGGTTTCAGTCTCAGGGTTATGTCTTAGGATTAAGTCTTAGGGTTAAGTCTTAGGGTTAAGTATTAAATTTAAGTCTTAGGGTTAATTCTTAGGGTTATGTCCTAAAGATCACGTCTTAAGGTTAAATCTTAGGGTTAGGTCTTAAGGTTAAGACTTAAGATTAAGTCTTAGAGTTATGTCTTAGGGTTAAGTCTTAAGGTTAAGACTTAGAGTTAAGTATTTAAGGTTACGTCTTAGGTTTATTGTCTTAGGGTTAAGTCTTAGGGTGTTGTCTTAAGGTTAAGTATTAATATTAAGTCTTAGGGTTAAAGTCATAAGATTTAATCTCAGGGTTAACTCTTATGGTTATGTCATAAGTTTAAGTCTTAATTTTAAGTCTTGGGGATAAATCCTTGGGTTAAGTCTCACGGTTAATCTCAGGGTTAAGACTTAGGGTTAAGTCTTAAGGTTAAGTCTTAGGGTTTAGTCTTAGGGTTCAGTCGTAGGGTTAAGTCTCAGGGTTATGCCTTAGGGTTAAGTCTTATGTTTAAGTTAAGTCTTAGGTTTAAATCATAGGGTTAAGTCTTAGGGTTAAGTTTTAAGTTTAAGTCTTAGGGTTAAGTCTCAGGTTTAGTTTTTAAGGTTAAGTCACAAGGTTAAGTCTTAATTATAAGTGTTAGGGTTAAGTCTTAAGGTTAAGTCTAAGGGTTAAGTCTCTAAGATTAAGTATTAGGTTTAAGTCTCAGGGTTAAGTCTTAGGGATAAGTCTTAAGGTTAAGTCTTAAATTCAAGTCCTAGGGTTAAGTTTTAAGGTTAAGTCTTAAGGTTAAGTCTCAGGGTTATGTCTTAGGGTTAAGTCTCAGGGATAAGTCTTAGGGTTAAGTCTTAAGGTTAAATCTTAGGGTTAAGTCTTAAGGTTAAGTCTCAGGGTTAAGTCTTAGGTTAAGTATTAGTATTAAGTCTTAGGGTTAAGTCTTGTGGTTAAGTCCTAAATTTAAGTCTTAGGGTTATGTCTTAGGGATAAGTCTTAGGGTTAAGTCTTATGGTTAAGTCGTAAATTTAAGTCTTAGGGTTATGTCTTAGGGATAAGTCTTAAGGTGAAGTCTTAGGATCAAGTCTTAAGGTGAAGTCATTATGTTAATCCTTAGGGTTAAGTTTTAGGATTGTTTCTTAGGGTTAAGTCTTAATGTTAAGTGTCAGGTTAAGTCTTACAGTTAAGTCTTATGGTTACCTCTTAATGTTATGTCTTAGGGTTAAGTTATAAGGTTAAGTCTAAGGGTTAACTCCTAAGGTTAAGTGTTAAGTTTGAATATTAAAGTTAGGTCTTAAGGTTAAGACTTAGGGTTAAGTCTTATAGTTAAGTCTTTAGGGTTAAGTCTTAGGGTTAAGTTTTTGGCTTACGTCTTAGGGTAAAGTATTAAGGTTAAGTCTTAAACTTAAGTCTTAACGTCAAGTCTTAAGGTTGAGCCTTAAGGTTAAGTTTTAGGGTTAAGTCTTAGGCTTAATTTTTATGGTTAAGTCTTAAGGTTAAGTTTTAGGGTTAAGTCTTCTAGTTAAGTCTTAGGGTTAAGTCTCAGGTTTATGTCTTACGGTTAAGTCTTAAGGTTATGTTTTAAGGTTTAGTCTTGTAGTTAAGACTTAACGGTAAATCTGAAGGTTAAGTCTCATGGTTAAGTCTTAGGGATAAGTCTCAGGGTTAAGGCTCAAGGTAAGGTCTCAAGGTTAAGTCCCAGGGTTAAGTCGTAAGGTTCTGTCTTAAGGCTGAGACTTAGGGTTAAGTCTTAAGGTTAAGTCTTATGGATTGAGTCTTAGGTTTACGTCTTAGAGTTAAGTCTTGGGGATATGGCTTAGGGTTAAGTCTCAGGGTTAAGTTTCAAGGCTAAGTTTCAATGTTAAGTCTCAGGGTTATGACTTAGGGTTAAGCATTAAGGTTAAGTCTTAGGTTTCAGTCTCAGGGTTATGCCTTAGGATTAAGTCTTAGGGTTAAGTCTTAGGGTTAAGTATTAAATTTAAGTCTTAGGGTTAATTCTTAGGGTTATGTCCTAAAGATCACGTCTTAAGGTTAAATCTTAGGGTTAGGTCTTAAGGTTAAGACTTAAGATTAAGTCTTAGAGTTATGTCTTAGGGTTAAGTCTTAAGGTTAAGACTTAGAGTTAAGTATTTAAGGTTACGTCTTAGGTTTATTGTCTTAGGGTTAAGTCTTAGGGTGTTGTCTTAAGGTTAAGTATTAATATTAAGTCTTAGGGTTAAAGTCATAAGATTTAATCTCAGGGTTAACTCTTATGGTTATGTCATAAGTTTAAGTCTTAATTTTAAGTCTTGGGGATAAATCCTTGGGTTAAGTCTCACGGTTAATCTCAGGGTTAAGACTTAGGGTTAAGTCTTAAGGTTAAGTCTTAGGGTTTAGTCTTAGGGTTCAGTCGTAGGGTTAAGTCTCAGGGTTATGCCTTAGGGTTAAGTCTTATGTTTAAGTTAAGTCTTAGGTTTAAATCATAGGGTTAAGTCTTAGGGTTAAGTTTTAAGTTTAAGTCTTAGGGTTAAGTCTCAGGTTTAGTTTTTAAGGTTAAGTCACAAGGTTAAGTCTTAAGGTTAAGTCTTAATTATAAGTGTTAGGGTTAAGTCTTAAGGTTAAGTCTAAGGGTTAAGTCTCTAAGATTAAGTATTAGGTTTAAGTCTCAGGGTTAAGTCTTAGGGATAAGTCTTAAGGTTAAGTCTTAAATTCAAGTCCTAGGGTTAAGTTTTAAGGTTAAGTCTTAAGGTTAAGTCTCAGGGTTATGTCTTAGGGTTAAGTCTTAGGTTTAAGTCTCAGGGTTAAGTCTTAGGGTTAACTGTTAAGGTTAAGACCTAAATTTAAGTCTTAGGGTTAAGCCTTAAGGATAAGACGTAAATTTGAGTCTTAGCGTTAAATCTTAAGGTTATGTCTTACAGTTAAGTGTTAAGGTTAAGTCTTAGATTTAAGTGTTATGGTTATGTCTTAAGGTTAAGTCTTAGTGTTAAGTCTTAGGATTAAGTCTTAAGGTTAACTCATAAATCTAAATCTTAGGGTTAAATCTTTGTGTTAAGTCTTAAGGTTAAATCTTAAGTCCTAGGGTTTGAGTCTTAGGTTTAAGTCTTAAATTTAAGTCTTTGGGATACGTCTTAGGGTTAAGTGTCAGGGTTAAGATTTATGTTTAATTCTTAAGTTTACGTCTTAGGGTTAAGTCTAAAAGTTTAGTCTTAAATTTAAGTCTTAGTGTTGTCTTCGGTTAAGTTATAGTGTTAAGTCTTAGGGTTACATCCTAAGGTTCAGTCTTATATTAAATTCTCAGGGTTAAGTCTTAGGGATAAGTCTTAAGGTTAAGCCTTAGTATTATGTCTTAAGATTCAGTCTTAAATTTAAATCTTAATAATAAGTCTTAAGGTTAAGGTTTGGGGATACGTCTTAGGGTTAAGTCTCAGGGATAAGTCTTAGGGTTAAGTCTCAGGGATAAGTCTTAGGGTTAAGTCTTAAGGTTAAATCTTAGGGTTAAGTCTTAAGGTTAAGTCTCAGGGTTAAGTCTTAGGTTAAGTATTAGTATTAAGTCTTAGGGTTAAGTCTTGTGGTTAAGTCCTAAATTTAAGTCTTAGGGTTATGTCTTAGGGATAAGTCTTAGGGTTAAGTCTTATGGTTAAGTCGTAAATTTAAGTCTTAGGGTTATGTCTTAGGGATAAGTCTTAAGGTGAAGTCTTAGGATCAGGTCTTAAGGTGAAGTCATTATGTTAATCCTTAGGGTTAAGTTTTAGGATTGTTTCTTAGGGTTAAGTCTTAATGTTAAGTGTCAGGTTAAGTCTTACAGTTAAGTCTTATGGTTACCTCTTAATGTTATGTCTTAGGGTTAAGTTATAAGGTTAAGTCTAAGGGTTAACTCCTAAGGTTAAGTGTTAAGTTTGAATATTAAAGTTAGGTCTTAAGGTTAAGACTTAGGGTTAAGTCTTATAGTTAAGTCTTTAGGGTTAAGTCTTAGGGTTAAGTTTTTGGCTTACGTCTTAGGGTAAAGTATTAAGGTTAAGTCTTAACGTCAAGTCTTAAGGTTGAGCCTTAAGGTTAAGTTTTAGGGTTAAGTCTTAGGCTTAATTTTTATGGTTAAGTCTTAAGGTTAAGTTTTAGGGTTAAGTCTTCTAGTTAAGTCTTAGGGTTAAGTCTCAGGTTTATGTCTTACGGTTAAGTCTTAAGGTTATGTTTTAAGGTTTAGTCTTGTAGTTAAGACTTAACGGTAAATCTGAAGGTTAAGTCTCATGGTTAAGTCTTAGGGATAAGTCTCAGGGTTAAGGCTCAAGGTAAGGTCTCAAGGTTAAGTCCCAGGGTTAAGTCGTAAGGTTCTGTCTTAAGGCTGAGACTTAGGGTTAAGTCTTAAGGTTAAGTCTTATGGATTGAGTCTTAGGTTTACGTCTTAGAGTTAAGTCTTGGGGATATGGCTTAGGGTTAAGTCTCAGGGTTAAGTTTCAAGGCTAAGTTTCAATGTTAAGTCTCAGGGTTATGACTTAGGGTTAAGCATTAAGGTTAAGTCTTAGGTTTCAGTCTCAGGGTTATGTCTTAGGATTAAGTCTTAGGGTTAAGTCTTAGGGTTAAGTATTAAATTTAAGTCTTAGCGTTAATTCTTAGGGTTATGTCCTAAAGATCACGTCTTAAGGTTAAATCTTAGGGTTAGGTCTTAAGGTTAAGACTTAAGATTAAGTCTTAGAGTTATGTCTTAGGGTTAAGTCTTAAGGTTAAGACTTAGAGTTAAGTATTTAAGGTTACGTCTTAGGTTTATTGTCTTAGGGTTAAGTCTTAGGGTGTTGTCTTAAGGTTAAGTATTAATATTAAGTCTTAGGGTTAAAGTCATAAGATTTAATCTCAGGGTTAACTCTTATGGTTATGTCATAAGTTTAAGTCTTAATTTTAAGTCTTGGGGATAAATCCTTGGGTTAAGTCTCACGGTTAATCTCAGGGTTAAGACTTAGGGTTAAGTCTTAAGGTTAAGTCTTAGGGTTTAGTCTTAGGGTTCAGTCGTAGGGTTAAGTCTCAGGGTTATGCCTTAGGGTTAAGTCTTATGTTTAAGTTAAGTCTTAGGTTTAAATCATAGGGTTAAGTCTTAGGGTTAAGTTTTAAGTTTAAGTCTTAGGGTTAAGTCTCAGGTTTAGTTTTTAAGGTTAAGTCACAAGGTTAAGTCTTAAGGTTAAGTCTTAATTATAAGTGTTAGGGTTAAGTCTTAAGGTTAAGTCTAAGGGTTAAGTCTCTAAGATTAAGTATTAGGTTTAAGTCTCAGGGTTAAGTCTTAGGGATAAGTCTTAAGGTTAAGTCTTAAATTCAAGTCCTAGGGTTAAGTTTTAAGGTTAAGTCTTAAGGTTAAGTCTCAGGGTTATGTCTTAGGGTTAAGTCTTAGGTTTAAGTCTCAGGGTTAAGTCTTAGGGTTAACTGTTAAGGTTAAGACCTAAATTTAAGTCTTAGGGTTAAGCCTTAAGGATAAGACGTAAATTTGAGTCTTAGCGTTAAATCTTAAGGTTATGTCTTACGGTTAAGTGTTAAGGTTAAGTCTTAGATTTAAGTGTTATGGTTATGTCTTAAGGTTAAGTCTTAGTGTTAAGTCTTAGGATTAAGTCTTAAGGTTAACTCATAAATCTAAATCTTAGGGTTAAATCTTTGTGTTAAGTCTTAAGGTTAAATCTTAAGTCCTAGGGTTTGAGTCTTAGGTTTAAGTCTTAAATTTAAGTCTTTGGGATACGTCTTAGGGTTAAGTGTCAGGGTTAAGATTTATGTTTAATTCTTAAGTTTACGTCTTAGGGTTAAGTCTAAAAGTTTAGTCTTAAATTTAAGTCTTAGTGTTGTCTTCGGTTAAGTTATAGTGTTAAGTCTTAGGGTTACATCCTAAGGTTCAGTCTTATATTAAATTCTCAGGGTTAAGTCTTAGGGATAAGTCTTAAGGTTAAGCCTTAGTATTATGTCTTAAGATTCAGTCTTAAATTTAAATCTTAATAATAAGTCTTAAGGTTAAGGTTTGGGGATAAGTCTTAGGGTTAAGTCTCAGGGATAAGTCTTAGGGTTAAGTCTTAAGGTTAAATCTTAGGGTTAAGTCTTAAGGTTAAGTCTCAGGGTTAAGTCTTAGGTTAAGTATTAGTATTAAGTCTTAGGGTTAAGTCTTGTGGTTAAGTCCTAAATTTAAGTCTTAGGGTTATGTCTTAGGGATAAGTCTTAGGGTTAAGTCTTATGGTTAAGTCGTAAATTTAAGTCTTAGGGATAAGTCTTAAGGTGAAGTCTTAGGATCAAGTCTTAAGGTGAAGTCATTATGTTAATCCTTAGGGTTAAGTTTTAGGATTGTTTCTTAGGGTTAAGTCTTAATGTTAAGTGTCAGGTTAAGTCTTACAGTTAAGTCTTATGGTTACCTCTTAATGTTATGTCTTAGGGTTAAGTTATAAGGTTAAGTCTAAGGGTTAACTCCTAAGGTTAAGTGTTAAGTTTGAATATTAAAGTTAGGTCTTAAGGTTAAGACTTAGGGTTAAGTCTTATAGTTAAGTCTTTAGGGTTAAGTCTTAGGGTTAAGTTTTTGGCTTACGTCTTAGGGTAAAGTATTAAGGTTAAGTCTTAAACTTAAGTCTTAATGTCAAGTCTTAAGGTTGAGCCTTAAGGTTAAGTTTTAGGGTTAAGTCTTAGGCTTAATTTTTATGGTTAAGTCTTAAGGTTAAGTTTTAGGGTTAAGTCTTCTAGTTAAGTCTTAGGGTTAAGTCTCAGGTTTATGTCTTACGGTTAAGTCTTAAGGTTATGTTTTAAGGTTTAGTCTTGTAGTTAAGACTTAACGGTAAATCTGAAGGTTAAGTCTCATGGTTAAGTCTTAGGGATAAGTCTCAGGGTTAAGGCTCAAGGTAAGGTCTCAAGGTTAAGTCCCAGGGTTAAGTCGTAAGGTTCTGTCTTAAGGCTGAGACTTAGGGTTAAGTCTTAAGGTTAAGTCTTATGGATTGAGTCTTAGGTTTACGTCTTAGAGTTAAGTCTTGGGGATATTGCTTAGGGTTAAGTCTCAGGGTTAAGTTTCAAGGCTAAGTTTCAATGTTCAGTCTCAGGGTTATGACTTAGGGTTAAGCATTAAGGTTAAGTCTTAGGTTTCAGTCTCAGGGTTATGTCTTAGGATTAAGTCTTAGGATTAAGTCTTAGGGTTAAGTATTAAATTTAAGTCTTAGGGTTAATTCTTAGGGTTATGTCCTAAAGATCACGTCTTAAGGTTAAATCTTAGGGTTAGGTCTTAAGGTTAAGACTTAAGATTAAGTCTTAGAGTTATGTCTTAGGGTTAAGTCTTAAGGTTAAGACTTAGAGTTAAGTATTTAAGGTTACGTCTTAGGTTTATTGTCTTAGGGTTAAGTCTTAGGGTGTTGTCTTAAGGTTAAGTACTAATATTAAGTCTTAGGGTTAAAGTCATAAGATTTAATCTCAGGGTTAACTCTTATGGTTATGTCATAAGTTTAAGTCTTAATTTTAAGTCTTGGGGATAAATCCTTGGGTTAAGTCTCACGGTTAATCTCAGGGTTAAGACTTAGGGTTAAGTCTTAAGGTTAAGTCTTAGGGTTTAGTCTTAGGGTTCAGTCGTAGGGTTAAGTCTCAGGGTTATGCCTTAGGGTTAAGTCTTATGTTTAAGTTAAGTCTTAGGTTTAAATCATAGGGTTAAGTCTTAGGGTTAAGTTTTAAGTTTAAGTCTTAGGGTTAAGTCTCAGGTTCAGTTTTTAAGGTTAAGTCACAAGGTTAAGTCTTAAGGTTAAGTCTTAATTATAAGTGTTAGGGTTAAGTCTTAAGGTTAAGTCTAAGGGTTAAGTCTCTAAGATTAAGTATTAGGTTTAAGTCTCAGGGTTAAGTCTTAGGGATAAGTCTTAAGGTTAAGTCTTAAATTCAAGTCCTAGGGTTAAGTTTTAAGGTTAAGTCTTAAGGTTAAGTCTCAGGGTTATGTCTTAGGGTTAAGTCTTAGGGTTAACTGTTAAGGTTAAGACCTAAATTTAAGTCTTAGGGTTAAGCCTTAAGGATAAGACGTAAATTTGAGTCTTAGCGTTAAATCTTAAGGTTATGTCTTACGGTTAAGTGTTAAGGTTAAGTCTTAGATTTAAGTGTTATGGTTATGTCTTAAGGTTAAGTCTTAGTGTTAAGTCTTAGGATTAAGTCTTAAGGTTAACTCATAAATCTAAATCTTAGGGTTAAATCTTTGTGTTAAGTCTTAAGGTTAAATCTTAAGTCCTAGGGTTTGAGTCTTAGGTTTAAGTCTTAAATTTAAGTCTTTGGGATACGTCTTAGGGTTAAGTGTCAGGGTTAAGATTTATGTTTAATTCTTAAGTTTACGTCTTAGGGTTAAGTCTAAAAGTTTAGTCTTAAATTTAAGTCTTAGTGTTGTCTTCGGTTAAGTTATAGTGTTAAGTCTTAGGGTTACATCCTAAGGTTCAGTCTTATATTAAATTCTCAGGGTTAAGTCTTAGGGATAAGTCTTAAGGTTAAGCCTTAGTATTATGTCTTAAGATTCAGTCTTAAATTTAAATCTTAATAATAAGTCTTAAGGTTAAGGTTTGGGGATAAGTCTTAGGGTTAAGTCTCAGGGATAAGTCTTAGGGTTAAGTCTCAGGGATAAGTCTTAGGGTTAAGTCTTAAGGTTAAATCTTAGGGTTAAGTCTTAAGGTTAAGTCTCAGGGTTAAGTCTTAGGTTAAGTATTAGTATTAAGTCTTAGGGTTAAGTCTTGTGGTTAAGTCCTAAATTTAAGTCTTAGGGTTATGTCTTAGGGATAAGTCTTAGGGTTAAGTCTTATGGTTAAGTCGTAAATTTAAGTCTTAGGGATAAGTCTTAAGGTGAAGTCTTAGGATCAAGTCTTAAGGTGAAGTCATTATGTTAATCCTTAGGGTTAAGTTTTAGGATTGTTTCTTAGGGTTAAGTCTTAATGTTAAGTGTCAGGTTAAGTCTTACAGTTAAGTCTTGTGGTTACCTCTTAATGTTATGTCTTAGGGTTAAGTTATAAGGTTAAGTCTAAGGGTTAACTCCTAAGGTTAAGTGTTAAGTTTGAATATTAAAGTTAGGTCTTAAGGTTAAGACTTAGGGTTAAGTCTTATAGTTAAGTCTTTAGGGTTAAGTCTTAGGGTTAAGTTTTTGGCTTACGTCTTAGGGTAAAGTATTAAGGTTAAGTCTTAAACTTAAGTCTTAACGTCAAGTCTTAAGGTTGAGCCTTAAGGTTAAGTTTTAGGGTTAAGTCTTAGGCTTAATTTTTATGGTTAAGTCTTAAGGTTAAGTTTTAGGGTTAAGTCTTCTAGTTAAGTCTTAGGGTTAAGTCTCAGGTTTATGTCTTACGGTTAAGTCTTAAGGTTATGTTTTAAGGTTTAGTCTTGTAGTTAAGACTTAACGGTAAATCTGAAGGTTAAGTCTCATGGTTAAGTCTTAGGGATAAGTCTCAGGGTTAAGGCTCAAGGTAAGGTCTCAAGGTTAAGTCCCAGGGTTAAGTCGTAAGGTTCTGTCTTAAGGCTGAGACTTAGGGTTAAGTCTTAAGGTTAAGTCTTATGGATTGAGTCTTAGGTTTACGTCTTAGAGTTAAGTCTTGGGGATATGGCTTAGGGTTAAGTCTCAGGGTTAAGTTTCAAGGCTAAGTTTCAATGTTCAGTCTCAGGGTTATGACTTAGGGTTAAGCATTAAGGTTAAGTCTTAGGTTTCAGTCTCAGGGTTATGTCTTAGGATTAAGTCTTAGGGTTAAGTCTTAGGGTTAAGTATTAAATTTAAGTCTTAGGGTTAATTCTTAGGGTTATGTCCTAAAGATCACGTCTTAAGGTTAAATCTTAGGGTTAGGTCTTAAGGTTAAGACTTAAGATTAAGTCTTAGAGTTATGTCTTAGGGTTAAGTCTTAAGGTTAAGACTTAGAGTTAAGTATTTAAGGTTACGTCTTAGGTTTATTGTCTTAGGGTTAAGTCTTAGGGTGTTGTCTTAAGGTTAAGTACTAATATTAAGTCTTAGGGTTAAAGTCATAAGATTTAATCTCAGGGTTAACTCTTATGGTTATGTCATAAGTTTAAGTCTTAATTTTAAGTCTTGGGGATAAATCCTTGGGTTAAGTCTCACGGTTAATCTCAGGGTTAAGACTTAGGGTTAAGTCTTAAGGTTAAGTCTTAGGGTTTAGTCTTAGGGTTCAGTCGTAGGGTTAAGTCTCAGGGTTATGCCTTAGGGTTAAGTCTTATGTTTAAGTTAAGTCTTAGGTTTAAATCATAGGGTTAAGTCTTAGGGTTAAGTTTTAAGTTTAAGTCTTAGGGTTAAGTCTCAGGTTCAGTTTTTAAGGTTAAGTCACAAGGTTAAGTCTTAAGGTTAAGTCTTAATTATAAGTGTTAGGGTTAAGTCTTAAGGTTAAGTCTAAGGGTTAAGTCTCTAAGATTAAGTATTAGGTTTAAGTCTCAGGGTTAAGTCTTAGGGATAAGTCTTAAGGTTAAGTCTTAAATTCAAGTCCTAGGGTTAAGTTTTAAGGTTAAGTCTTAAGGTTAAGTCTCAGGGTTATGTCTTAGGGTTAAGTCTTAGGGTTAACTGTTAAGGTTAAGACCTAAATTTAAGTCTTAGGGTTAAGCCTTAAGGATAAGACGTAAATTTGAGTCTTAGCGTTAAATCTTAAGGTTATGTCTTACGGTTAAGTGTTAAGGTTAAGTCTTAGATTTAAGTGTTATGGTTATGTCTTAAGGTTAAGTCTTAGTGTTAAGTCTTAGGATTAAGTCTTAAGGTTAACTCATAAATCTAAATCTTAGGGTTAAATCTTTGTGTTAAGTCTTAAGGTTAAATCTTAAGTCCTAGGGTTTGAGTCTTAGGTTTAAGTCTTAAATTTAAGTCTTTGGGATACGTCTTAGGGTTAAGTGTCAGGGTTAAGATTTATGTTTAATTCTTAAGTTTACGTCTTAGGGTTAAGTCTAAAAGTTTAGTCTTAAATTTAAGTCTTAGTGTTGTCTTCGGTTAAGTTATAGTGTTAAGTCTTAGGGTTACATCCTAAGGTTCAGTCTTATATTAAATTCTCAGGGTTAAGTCTTAGGGATAAGTCTTAAGGTTAAGCCTTAGTATTATGTCTTAAGATTCAGTCTTAAATTTAAATCTTAATAATAAGTCTTAAGGTTAAGGTTTGGGGATAAGTCTTAGGGTTAAGTCTCAGGGATAAGTCTTAGGGTTAAGTCTCAGGGATAAGTCTTAGGGTTAAGTCTTAAGGTTAAATCTTAGGGTTAAGTCTTAAGGTTAAGTCTCAGGGTTAAGTCTTAGGTTAAGTATTAGTATTAAGTCTTAGGGTTAAGTCTTGTGGTTAAGTCCTAAATTTAAGTCTTAGGGTTATGTCTTAGGGATAAGTCTTAGGGTTAAGTCTTATGGTTAAGTCGTAAATTTAAGTCTTAGGGATAAGTCTTAAGGTGAAGTCTTAGGATCAAGTCTTAAGGTGAAGTCATTATGTTAATCCTTAGGGTTAAGTTTTAGGATTGTTTCTTAGGGTTAAGTCTTAATGTTAAGTGTCAGGTTAAGTCTTACAGTTAAGTCTTGTGGTTACCTCTTAATGTTATGTCTTAGGGTTAAGTTATAAGGTTAAGTCTAAGGGTTAACTCCTAAGGTTAAGTGTTAAGTTTGAATATTAAAGTTAGGTCTTAAGGTTAAGACTTAGGGTTAAGTCTTATAGTTAAGTCTTTAGGGTTAAGTCTTAGGGTTAAGTTTTTGGCTTACGTCTTAGGGTAAAGTATTAAGGTTAAGTCTTAACGTCAAGTCTTAAGGTTGAGCCTTAAGGTTAAGTTTTAGGGTTAAGTCTTAGGCTTAATTTTTATGGTTAAGTCTTAAGGTTAAGTTTTAGGGTTAAGTCTTCTAGTTAAGTCTTAGGGTTAAGTCTCAGGTTTATGTCTTACGGTTAAGTCTTAAGGTTATGTTTTAAGGTTTAGTCTTGTAGTTAAGACTTAACGGTAAATCTGAAGGTTAAGTCTCATGGTTAAGTCTTAGGGATAAGTCTCAGGGTTAAGGCTCAAGGTAAGGTCTCAAGGTTAAGTCCCAGGGTTAAGTCGTAAGGTTCTGTCTTAAGGCTGAGACTTAGGGTTAAGTCTTAAGGTTAAGTCTTATGGATTGAGTCTTAGGTTTACGTCTTAGAGTTAAGTCTTGGGGATATGGCTTAGGGTTAAGTCTCAGGGTTAAGTTTCAAGGCTAAGTTTCAATGTTAAGTCTCAGGGTTATGACTTAGGGTTAAGCATTAAGGTTAAGTCTTAGGTTTCAGTCTCAGGGTTATGTCTTAGGATTAAGTCTTAGGGTTAAGTCTTAGGGTTAAGTATTAAATTTAAGTCTTAGGGTTAATTCTTAGGGTTATGTCCTAAAGATCACGTCTTAAGGTTAAATCTTAGGGTTAGGTCTTAAGGTTAAGACTTAAGATTAAGTCTTAGAGTTATGTCTTAGGGTTAAGTCTTAAGGTTAAGACTTAGAGTTAAGTATTTAAGGTTACGTCTTAGGTTTATTGTCTTAGGGTTAAGTCTTAGGGTGTTGTCTTAAGGTTAAGTATTAATATTAAGTCTTAGGGTTAAAGTCATAAGATTTAATCTCAGGGTTAACTCTTATGGTTATGTCATAAGTTTAAGTCTTAATTTTAAGTCTTGGGGATAAATCCTTGGGTTAAGTCTCACGGTTAATCTCAGGGTTAAGACTTAGGGTTAAGTCTTAAGGTTAAGTCTTAGGGTTTAGTCTTAGGGTTCAGTCGTAGGGTTAAGTCTCAGGGTTATGCCTTAGGGTTAAGTCTTATGTTTAAGTTAAGTCTTAGGTTTAAATCATAGGGTTAAGTCTTAGGGTTAAGTTTTAAGTTTAAGTCTTAGGGTTAAGTCTCAGGTTTAGTTTTTAAGGTTAAGTCACAAGGTTAAGTCTTAATTATAAGTGTTAGGGTTAAGTCTTAAGGTTAAGTCTAAGGGTTAAGTCTCTAAGATTAAGTATTAGGTTTAAGTCTCAGGGTTAAGTCTTAGGGATAAGTCTTAAGGTTAAGTCTTAAATTCAAGTCCTAGGGTTAAGTTTTAAGGTTAAGTCTTAAGGTTAAGTCTCAGGGTTATGTCTTAGGGTTAAGTCTTAGGTTTAAGTCTCAGGGTTAAGTCTTAGGGTTAACTGTTAAGGTTAAGACCTAAATTTAAGTCTTAGGGTTAAGCCTTAAGGATAAGACGTAAATTTGAGTCTTAGCGTTAAATCTTAAGGTTATGTCTTACAGTTAAGTGTTAAGGTTAAGTCTTAGATTTAAGTGTTATGGTTATGTCTTAAGGTTAAGTCTTAGTGTTAAGTCTTAGGATTAAGTCTTAAGGTTAACTCATAAATCTAAATCTTAGGGTTAAATCTTTGTGTTAAGTCTTAAGGTTAAATCTTAAGTCCTAGGGTTTGAGTCTTAGGTTTAAGTCTTAAATTTAAGTCTTTGGGATACGTCTTAGGGTTAAGTGTCAGGGTTAAGATTTATGTTTAATTCTTAAGTTTACGTCTTAGGGTTAAGTCTAAAAGTTTAGTCTTAAATTTAAGTCTTAGTGTTGTCTTCGGTTAAGTTATAGTGTTAAGTCTTAGGGTTACATCCTAAGGTTCAGTCTTATATTAAATTCTCAGGGTTAAGTCTTAGGGATAAGTCTTAAGGTTAAGCCTTAGTATTATGTCTTAAGATTCAGTCTTAAATTTAAATCTTAATAATAAGTCTTAAGGTTAAGGTTTGGGGATAAGTCTTAGGGTTAAGTCTCAGGGATAAGTCTTAGGGTTAAGTCTCAGGGATAAGTCTTAGGGTTAAGTCTTAAGGTTAAATCTTAGGGTTAAGTCTTAAGGTTAAGTCTCAGGGTTAAGTCTTAGGTTAAGTATTAGTATTAAGTCTTAGGGTTAAGTCTTGTGGTTAAGTCCTAAATTTAAGTCTTAGGGTTATGTCTTAGGGATAAGTCTTAGGGTTAAGTCTTATGGTTAAGTCGTAAATTTAAGTCTTAGGGTTATGTCTTAGGGATAAGTCTTAAGGTGAAGTCTTAGGATCAAGTCTTAAGGTGAAGTCATTATGTTAATCCTTAGGGTTAAGTTTTAGGATTGTTTCTTAGGGTTAAGTCTTAATGTTAAGTGTCAGGTTAAGTCTTACAGTTAAGTCTTATGGTTACCTCTTAATGTTATGTCTTAGGGTTAAGTTATAAGGTTAAGTCTAAGGGTTAACTCCTAAGGTTAAGTGTTAAGTTTGAATATTAAAGTTAGGTCTTAAGGTTAAGACTTAGGGTTAAGTCTTATAGTTAAGTCTTTAGGGTTAAGTCTTAGGGTTAAGTTTTTGGCTTACGTCTTAGGGTAAAGTATTAAGGTTAAGTCTTAAACTTAAGTCTTAACGTCAAGTCTTAAGGTTGAGCCTTAAGGTTAAGTTTTAGGGTTAAGTCTTAGGCTTAATTTTTATGGTTAAGTCTTAAGGTTAAGTTTTAGGGTTAAGTCTTCTAGTTAAGTCTTAGGGTTAAGTCTCAGGTTTATGTCTTACGGTTAAGTCTTAAGGTTATGTTTTAAGGTTTAGTCTTGTAGTTAAGACTTAACGGTAAATCTGAAGGTTAAGTCTCATGGTTAAGTCTTAGGGATAAGTCTCAGGGTTAAGGCTCAAGGTAAGGTCTCAAGGTTAAGTCCCAGGGTTAAGTCGTAAGGTTCTGTCTTAAGGCTGAGACTTAGGGTTAAGTCTTAAGGTTAAGTCTTATGGATTGAGTCTTAGGTTTACGTCTTAGAGTTAAGTCTTGGGGATATGGCTTAGGGTTAAGTCTCAGGGTTAAGTTTCAAGGCTAAGTTTCAATGTTAAGTCTCAGGGTTATGACTTAGGGTTAAGCATTAAGGTTAAGTCTTAGGTTTCAGTCTCAGGGTTATGTCTTAGGATTAAGTCTTAGGGTTAAGTCTTAGGGTTAAGTATTAAATTTAAGTCTTAGGGTTAATTCTTAGGGTTATGTCCTAAAGATCACGTCTTAAGGTTAAATCTTAGGGTTAGGTCTTAAGGTTAAGACTTAAGATTAAGTCTTAGAGTTATGTCTTAGGGTTAAGTCTTAAGGTTAAGACTTAGAGTTAAGTATTTAAGGTTACGTCTTAGGTTTATTGTCTTAGGGTTAAGTCTTAGGGTGTTGTCTTAAGGTTAAGTATTAATATTAAGTCTTAGGGTTAAAGTCATAAGATTTAATCTCAGGGTTAACTCTTATGGTTATGTCATAAGTTTAAGTCTTAATTTTAAGTCTTGGGGATAAATCCTTGGGTTAAGTCTCACGGTTAATCTCAGGGTTAAGACTTAGGGTTAAGTCTTAAGGTTAAGTCTTAGGGTTTAGTCTTAGGGTTCAGTCGTAGGGTTAAGTCTCAGGGTTATGCCTTAGGGTTAAGTCTTATGTTTAAGTTAAGTCTTAGGTTTAAATCATAGGGTTAAGTCTTAGGGTTAAGTTTTAAGTTTAAGTCTTAGGGTTAAGTCTCAGGTTTAGTTTTTAAGGTTAAGTCACAAGGTTAAGTCTTAATTATAAGTGTTAGGGTTAAGTCTTAAGGTTAAGTCTAAGGGTTAAGTCTCTAAGATTAAGTATTAGGTTTAAGTCTCAGGGTTAAGTCTTAGGGATAAGTCTTAAGGTTAAGTCTTAAATTCAAGTCCTAGGGTTAAGTTTTAAGGTTAAGTCTTAAGGTTAAGTCTCAGGGTTATGTCTTAGGGTTAAGTCTTAGGTTTAAGTCTCAGGGTTAAGTCTTAGGGTTAACTGTTAAGGTTAAGACCTAAATTTAAGTCTTAGGGTTAAGCCTTAAGGATAAGACGTAAATTTGAGTCTTAGCGTTAAATCTTAAGGTTATGTCTTACAGTTAAGTGTTAAGGTTAAGTCTTAGATTTAAGTGTTATGGTTATGTCTTAAGGTTAAGTCTTAGTGTTAAGTCTTAGGATTAAGTCTTAAGGTTAACTCATAAATCTAAATCTTAGGGTTAAATCTTTGTGTTAAGTCTTAAGGTTAAATCTTAAGTCCTAGGGTTTGAGTCTTAGGTTTAAGTCTTAAATTTAAGTCTTTGGGATACGTCTTAGGGTTAAGTGTCAGGGTTAAGATTTATGTTTAATTCTTAAGTTTACGTCTTAGGGTTAAGTCTAAAAGTTTAGTCTTAAATTTAAGTCTTAGTGTTGTCTTCGGTTAAGTTATAGTGTTAAGTCTTAGGGTTACATCCTAAGGTTCAGTCTTATATTAAATTCTCAGGGTTAAGTCTTAGGGATAAGTCTTAAGGTTAAGCCTTAGTATTATGTCTTAAGATTCAGTCTTAAATTTAAATCTTAATAATAAGTCTTAAGGTTAAGGTTTGGGGATAAGTCTTAGGGTTAAGTCTCAGGGATAAGTCTTAGGGTTAAGTCTCAGGGATAAGTCTTAGGGTTAAGTCTTAAGGTTAAATCTTAGGGTTAAGTCTTAAGGTTAAGTCTCAGGGTTAAGTCTTAGGTTAAGTATTAGTATTAAGTCTTAGGGTTAAGTCTTGTGGTTAAGTCCTAAATTTAAGTCTTAGGGTTATGTCTTAGGGATAAGTCTTAGGGTTAAGTCTTATGGTTATGTCGTAAATTTAAGTCTTAGGGTTATGTCTTAGGGATAAGTCTTAAGGTGAAGTCTTAGGATCAGGTCTTAAGGTGAAGTCATTATGTTAATCCTTAGGGTTAAGTTTTAGGATTGTTTCTTAGGGTTAAGTCTTAATGTTAAGTGTCAGGTTAAGTCTTACAGTTAAGTCTTATGGTTACCTCTTAATGTTATGTCTTAGGGTTAAGTTATAAGGTTAAGTCTAAGGGTTAACTCCTAAGGTTAAGTGTTAAGTTTGAATATTAAAGTTAGGTCTTAAGGTTAAGACTTAGGGTTAAGTCTTATAGTTAAGTCTTTAGGGTTAAGTCTTAGGGTTAAGTTTTTGGCTTACGTCTTAGGGTAAAGTATTAAGGTTAAGTCTTAAACTTAAGTCTTAACGTCAAGTCTTAAGGTTGAGCCTTAAGGTTAAGTTTTAGGGTTAAGTCTTAGGCTTAATTTTTATGGTTAAGTCTTAAGGTTAAGTTTTAGGGTTAAGTCTTCTAGTTAAGTCTTAGGGTTAAGTCTCAGGTTTATGTCTTACGGTTAAGTCTTAAGGTTATGTTTTAAGGTTTAGTCTTGTAGTTAAGACTTAACGGTAAATCTGAAGGTTAAGTCTCATGGTTAAGTCTTAGGGATAAGTCTCAGGGTTAAGGCTCAAGGTAAGGTCTCAAGGTTAAGTCCCAGGGTTAAGTCGTAAGGTTCTGTCTTAAGGCTGAGACTTAGGGTTAAGTCTTAAGGTTAAGTCTTATGGATTGAGTCTTAGGTTTACGTCTTAGAGTTAAGTCTTGGGGATATGGCTTAGGGTTAAGTCTCAGGGTTAAGTTTCAAGGCTAAGTTTCAATGTTAAGTCTCAGGGTTATGACTTAGGGTTAAGCATTAAGGTTAAGTCTTAGGTTTCAGTCTCAGGGTTATGTCTTAGGATTAAGTCTTAGGGTTAAGTCTTAGGGTTAAGTATTAAATTTAAGTCTTAGGGTTAATTCTTAGGGTTATGTCCTAAAGATCACGTCTTAAGGTTAAATCTTAGGGTTAGGTCTTAAGGTTAAGACTTAAGATTAAGTCTTAGAGTTATGTCTTAGGGTTAAGTCTTAAGGTTAAGACTTAGAGTTAAGTATTTAAGGTTACGTCTTAGGTTTATTGTCTTAGGGTTAAGTCTTAGGGTGTTGTCCTAAGGTTAAGTATTAATACTAAGTCTTAGGGTTAAAGTCATAAGATTTAATCTCAGGGTTAACTCTTATGGTTATGTCATAAGTTTAAGTCTTAATTTTAAGTCTTGGGGATAAATCCTTGGGTTAAGTCTCACGGTTAATCTCAGGGTTAAGACTTAGGGTTAAGTCTTAAGGTTAAGTCTTAGGGTTTAGTCTTAGGGTTCAGTCGTAGGGTTAAGTCTCAGGGTTATGCCTTAGGGTTAAGTCTTATGTTTAAGTTAAGTCTTAGGTTTAAATCATAGGGTTAAGTCTTAGGGTTAAGTTTTAAGTTTAAGTCTTAGGGTTAAGTCTCAGGTTTAGTTTTTAAGGTTAAGTCACAAGGTTAAGTCTTAAGGTTAAGTCTTAATTATAAGTGTTAGGGTTAAGTCTTAAGGTTAAGTCTAAGGGTTAAGTCTCTAAGATTAAGTATTAGGTTTAAGTCTCAGGGTTAAGTCTTAGGGATAAGTCTTAAGGTTAAGTCTTAAATTCAAGTCCTAGGGTTAAGTTTTAAGGTTAAGTCTTAAGGTTAAGTCTCAGGGTTATGTCTTAGGGTTAAGTCTCAGGGTTAAGTCTCAGGGTTAAGTCTTAGGGTTAAGTCTTAGGTTTAAGTCTCAGGGTTAAGTCTTAGGGTTAACTGTTAAGGTTAAGACCTAAATTTAAGTCTTAGGGTTAAGCCTTAAGGATAAGACGTAAATTTGAGTCTTAGCGTTAAATCTTAAGGTTATGTCTTACGGTTAAGTGTTAAGGTTAAGTCTTAGATTTAAGTGTTATGGTTATGTCTTAAGGTTAAGTCTTAGTGTTAAGTCTTAGGATTAAGTCTTAAGGTTAACTCATAAATCTAAATCTTAGGGTTAAATCTTTGTGTTAAGTCTTAAGGTTAAATCTTAAGTCCTAGGGTTTGAGTCTTAGGTTTAAGTCTTAAATTTAAGTCTTTGGGATACGTCTTAGGGTTAAGTGTCAGGGTTAAGATTTATGTTTAATTCTTAAGTTTACGTCTTAGGGTTAAGTCTAAAAGTTTAGTCTTAAATTTAAGTCTTAGTGTTGTCTTCGGTTAAGTTATAGTGTTAAGTCTTAGGGTTACATCCTAAGGTTCAGTCTTATATTAAATTCTCAGGGTTAAGTCTTAGGGATAAGTCTTAAGGTTAAGCCTTAGTATTATGTCTTAAGATTCAGTCTTAAATTTAAATCTTAATAATAAGTCTTAAGGTTAAGGTTTGGGGATAAGTCTTAGGGTTAAGTCTCAGGGATAAGTCTTAGGGTTAAGTCTTAAGGTTAAATCTTAGGGTTAAGTCTTAAGGTTAAGTCTCAGGGTTAAGTCTTAGGTTAAGTATTAGTATTAAGTCTTAGGGTTAAGTCTTGTGGTTAAGTCCTAAATTTAAGTCTTAGGGTTATGTCTTAGGGATAAGTCTTAGGGTTAAGTCTTATGGTTAAGTCGTAAATTTAAGTCTTAGGGTTATGTCTTAGGGATAAGTCTTAAGGTGAAGTCTTAGGATCAAGTCTTAAGGTGAAGTCATTATGTTAATCCTTAGGGTTAAGTTTTAGGATTGTTTCTTAGGGTTAAGTCTTAATGTTAAGTGTCAGGTTAAGTCTTACAGTTAAGTCTTATGGTTACCTCTTAATGTTATGTCTTAGGGTTAAGTTATAAGGTTAAGTCTAAGGGTTAACTCCTAAGGTTAAGTGTTAAGTTTGAATATTAAAGTTAGGTCTTAAGGTTAAGACTTAGGGTTAAGTCTTATAGTTAAGTCTTTAGGGTTAAGTCTTAGGGTTAAGTTTTTGGCTTACGTCTTAGGGTAAAGTATTAAGGTTAAGTCTTAACGTCAAGTCTTAAGGTTGAGCCTTAAGGTTAAGTTTTAGGGTTAAGTCTTAGGCTTAATTTTTATGGTTAAGTCTTAAGGTTAAGTTTTAGGGTTAAGTCTTCTAGTTAAGTCTTAGGGTTAAGTCTCAGGTTTATGTCTTACGGTTAAGTCTTAAGGTTATGTTTTAAGGTTTAGTCTTGTAGTTAAGACTTAACGGTAAATCTGAAGGTTAAGTCTCATGGTTAAGTCTTAGGGATAAGTCTCAGGGTTAAGGCTCAAGGTAAGGTCTCAAGGTTAAGTCCCAGGGTTAAGTCGTAAGGTTCTGTCTTAAGGCTGAGACTTAGGGTTAAGTCTTAAGGTTAAGTCTTATGGATTGAGTCTTAGGTTTACGTCTTAGAGTTAAGTCTTGGGGATATGGCTTAGGGTTAAGTCTCAGGGTTAAGTTTCAAGGCTAAGTTTCAATGTTAAGTCTCAGGGTTATGACTTAGGGTTAAGCATTAAGGTTAAGTCTTAGGTTTCAGTCTCAGGGTTATGTCTTAGGATTAAGTCTTAGGGTTAAGTCTTAGGGTTAAGTATTAAATTTAAGTCTTAGGGTTAATTCTTAGGGTTATGTCCTAAAGATCACGTCTTAAGGTTAAATCTTAGGGTTAGGTCTTAAGGTTAAGACTTAAGATTAAGTCTTAGAGTTATGTCTTAGGGTTAAGTCTTAAGGTTAAGACTTAGAGTTAAGTATTTAAGGTTACGTCTTAGGTTTATTGTCTTAGGGTTAAGTCTTAGGGTGTTGTCTTAAGGTTAAGTATTAATATTAAGTCTTAGGGTTAAAGTCATAAGATTTAATCTCAGGGTTAACTCTTATGGTTATGTCATAAGTTTAAGTCTTAATTTTAAGTCTTGGGGATAAATCCTTGGGTTAAGTCTCACGGTTAATCTCAGGGTTAAGACTTAGGGTTAAGTCTTAAGGTTAAGTCTTAGGGTTTAGTCTTAGGGTTCAGTCGTAGGGTTAAGTCTCAGGGTTATGCCTTAGGGTTAAGTCTTATGTTTAAGTTAAGTCTTAGGTTTAAATCATAGGGTTAAGTCTTAGGGTTAAGTTTTAAGTTTAAGTCTCAGGTTTAGTTTTTAAGGTTAAGTCACAAGGTTAAGTCTTAAGGTTAAGTCTTAATTATAAGTGTTAGGGTTAAGTCTTAAGGTTAAGTCTAAGGGTTAAGTCTCTAAGATTAAGTATTAGGTTTAAGTCTCAGGGTTAAGTCTTAGGGATAAGTCTTAAGGTTAAGTCTTAAATTCAAGTCCTAGGGTTAAGTCTTAAGGTTAAGTCTCAGGGTTATGTCTTAGGTTTAAGTCTCAGGGTTAAGTCTTAGGTTTAAGTCTCAGGGTTAAGTCTTAGGGTTAACTGTTAAGGTTAAGACCTAAATTTAAGTCTTAGGGTTAAGCTTTAAGGATAAGACGTAAATTTGAGTCTTAGCGTTAAATCTTAAGGTTATGTCTTACGGTTAAGTGTTAAGGTTAAGTCTTAGATTTAAGTGTTATGGTTATGTCTTAAGGTTAAGTCTTAGTGTTAAGTCTTAGGATTAAGTCTTAAGGTTAACTCATAAATCTAAATCTTAGGGTTAAATCTTTGTGTTAAGTCTTAAGGTTAAATCTTAAGTCCTAGGGTTTGAGTCTTAGGTTTAAGTCTTAAATTTAAGTCTTTGGGATACGTCTTAGGGTTAAGTGTCAGGGTTAAGATTTATGTTTAATTCTTAAGTTTACGTCTTAGGGTTAAGTCTAAAAGTTTAGTCTTAAATTTAAGTCTTAGTGTTGTCTTCGGTTAAGTTATAGTGTTAAGTCTTAGGGTTACATCCTAAGGTTCAGTCTTATATTAAATTCTCAGGGTTAAGTCTTAGGGATAAGTCTTAAGGTTAAGCCTTAGTATTATGTCTTAAGATTCAGTCTTAAATTTAAATCTTAATAATAAGTCTTAAGGTTAAGGTTTGGGGATAAGTCTTAGGGTTAAGTCTCAGGGATAAGTCTTAGGGTTAAGTCTCAGGGATAAGTCTTAGGGTTAAGTCTTAAGGTTAAATCTTAGGGTTAAGTCTTAAGGTTAAGTCTCAGGGTTAAGTCTTAGGTTAAGTATTAGTATTAAGTCTTAGGGTTAAGTCTTGTGGTTAAGTCCTAAATTTAAGTCTTAGGGTTATGTCTTAGGGATAAGTCTTAGGGTTAAGTCTTATGGTTAAGTCGTAAATTTAAGTCTTAGGGTTATGTCTTAGGGATAAGTCTTAAGGTGAAGTCTTAGGATCAAGTCTTAAGGTGAAGTCATTATGTTAATCCTTAGGGTTAAGTTTTAGGATTGTTTCTTAGGGTTAAGTCTTAATGTTAAGTGTCAGGTTAAGTCTTACAGTTAAGTCTTATGGTTACCTCTTAATGTTATGTCTTAGGGTTAAGTTATAAGGTTAAGTCTAAGGGTTAACTCCTAAGGTTAAGTGTTAAGTTTGAATATTAAAGTTAGGTCTTAAGGTTAAGACTTAGGGTTAAGTCTTATAGTTAAGTCTTTAGGGTTAAGTCTTAGGGTTAAGTTTTTGGCTTACGTCTTAGGGTAAAGTATTAAGGTTAAGTCTTAAACTTAAGTCTTAAGGTTGAGCCTTAAGGTTAAGTTTTAGGGTTAAGTCTTAGGCTTAATTTTTATGGTTAAGTCTTAAGGTTAAGTTTTAGGGTTAAGTCTTCTAGTTAAGTCTTAGGGTTAAGTCTCAGGTTTATGTCTTACGGTTAAGTCTTAAGGTTATGTTTTAAGGTTTAGTCTTGTAGTTAAGACTTAACGGTAAATCTGAAGGTTAAGTCTCATGGTTAAGTCTTAGGGATAAGTCTCAGGGTTAAGGCTCAAGGTAAGGTCTCAAGGTTAAGTCCCAGGGTTAAGTCGTAAGGTTCTGTCTTAAGGCTGAGACTTAGGGTTAAGTCTTAAGGTTAAGTCTTATGGATTGAGTCTTAGGTTTACGTCTTAGAGTTAAGTCTTGGGGATATGGCTTAGGGTTAAGTCTCAGGGTTAAGTTTCAAGGCTAAGTTTCAATGTTAAGTCTCAGGGTTATGACTTAGGTTTAAGCATTAAGGTTAAGTCTTAGGTTTCAGTCTCAGGGTTATGTCTTAGGATTAAGTCTTAGGGTTAAATCTTAGGGTTAAGTATTAAATTTAAGTCTTAGCGTTAATTCTTAGGGTTATGTCCTAAAGATCACGTCTTAAGGTTAAATCTTAGGGTTAGGTCTTAAGGTTAAGACTTAAGATTAAGTCTTAGAGTTATGTCTTAGGGTTAAGTCTTAAGGTTAAGACTTAGAGTTAAGTATTTAAGGTTACGTCTTAGGTTTATTGTCTTAGGGTTAAGTCTTAGGGTGTTGTCCTAAGGTTAAGTATTAATATTAAGTCTTAGGGTTAAAGTCATAAGATTTAATCTCAGGGTTAACTCTTATGGTTATGTCATAAGTTTAAGTCTTAATTTTAAGTCTTGGGGATAAATCCTTGGGTTAAGTCTCACGGTTAATCTCAGGGTTAAGACTTAGGGTTAAGTCTTAAGGTTAAGTCTTAGGGTTTAGTCTTAGGGTTAAGTCTTAAGGTTAAGTCTCAGGGTTATGTCTTAGGGTTAAGTCTTAGGTTTAAGTCTCAGGGTTAAGTCTTAGGGTTAACTATTAAGGTTAAGACCTAAATTTAAGTCTTAGGGTTAAGCCTTAAGGATAAGACGTAAATTTGAATCTTAGCGTTAAATCTTAAGGTTATGTCTTACGGTTAAGTGTTAAGGTTAAGTCTTAGATTTAAGTGTTATGGTTATGTCTTAAGGTTAAGTCTTAGTGTTAAGTCTTAGGATTAAGTCTTAAGGTTAACTCATAAATCTAAATCTTAGGGTTAAATCTTTGTGTTAAGTCTTAAGGTTAAATCTTAAGTCCTAGGGTTTGAGTCTTAGGTTTAAGTCTTAAATTTAAGTCTTTGGGATACGTCTTAGGGTTAAGTGTCAGGGTTAAGATTTATGTTTAATTCTTAAGTTTACGTCTTAGGGTTAAGTCTAAAAGTTTAGTCTTAAATTTAAGTCTTAGTGTTGTCTTCGGTTAAGTTATAGTGTTAAGTCTTAGGGTTACATCCTAAGGTTCAGTCTTATATTAAATTCTCAGGGTTAAGTCTTAGGGATAAGTCTTAAGGTTAAGCCTTAGTATTATGTCTTAAGATTCAGTCTTAAATTTAAATCTTAATAATAAGTCTTAAGGTTAAGGTTTGGGGATAAGTCTTAGGGTTAAGTCTCAGGGATAAGTCTTAGGGTTAAGTCTCAGGGATAAGTCTTAGGGTTAAGTCTTAAGGTTAAATCTTAGGGTTAAGTCTTAAGGTTAAGTCTCAGGGTTAAGTCTTAGGTTAAGTATTAGTATTAAGTCTTAGGGTTAAGTCTTGTGGTTAAGTCCTAAATTTAAGTCTTAGGGTTATGTCTTAGGGATAAGTCTTAGGGTTAAGTCTTATGGTTAAGTCGTAAATTTAAGACTTAGGGATAAGTCTTAAGGTGAAGTCTTAGGATCAAGTCTTAAGGTGAAGTCATTATGTTAATCCTTAGGGTTAAGTTTTAGGATTGTTTCTTAGGGTTAAGTCTTAATGTTAAGTGTCAGGTTAAGTCTTACAGTTAAGTCTTATGGTTACCTCTTAATGTTATGTCTTAGGGTTAAGTTATAAGGTTAAGTCTAAGGGTTAACTCCTAAGGTTAAGTGTTAAGTTTGAATATTAAAGTTAGGTCTTAAGGTTAAGACTTAGGGTTAAGTCTTATAGTTAAGTCTTTAGGGTTAAGTCTTAGGGTTAAGTTTTTGGCTTACGTCTTAGGGTAAAGTATTGAGGTTAAGTCTTAAACTTAAGTCTTAAGGTTGAGCCTTAAGGTTAAGTTTTAGGGTTAAGTCTTAGGCTTAATTTTTATGGTTAAGTCTTAAGGTTAAGTTTTAGGGTTAAGTCTTCTAGTTAAGTCTTAGGGTTAAGTCTCAGGTTTATGTCTTACGGTTAAGTCTTAAGGTTATGTTTTAAGGTTTAGTCTTGTAGTTAAGACTTAACGGTAAATCTGAAGGTTAAGTCTCATGGTTAAGTCTTAGGGATAAGTCTCAGGGTTAAGGCTCAAGGTAAGGTCTCAAGGTTAAGTCCCAGGGTTAAGTCGTAAGGTTCTGTCTTAAGGCTGAGACTTAGGGTTAAGTCTTAAGGTTAAGTCTTATGGATTGAGTCTTAGGTTTACATCTTAGAGTTAAGTCTTGGGGATATGGCTTAGGGTTAAGTCTCAGGGTTAAGTTTCAAGGCTAAGTTTCAATGTTAAGTCTCAGGGTTATGACTTAGGGTTAAGCATTAAGGTTAAGTCTTAGGTTTCAGTCTCAGGGTTATGTCTTAGGATTAAGTCTTAGGGTTAAGTCTTAGGGTTAAGTATTAAATTTAAGTCTTAGCGTTAATTCTTAGGGTTATGTCCTAAAGATCACGTCTTAAGGTTAAATCTTAGGGTTAGGTCTTAAGGTTAAGACTTAAGATTAAGTCTTAGAGTTATGTCTTAGGGTTAAGTCTTAAGGTTAAGACTTAGAGTTAAGTATTTAAGGTTACGTCTTAGGTTTATTGTCTTAGGGTTAAGTCTTAGGGTGTTGTCCTAAGGTTAAGTATTAATATTAAGTCTTAGGGTTAAAGTCATAAGATTTAATCTCAGGGTTAACTCTTATGGTTATGTCATAAGTTTAAGTCTTAATTTTAAGTCTTGGGGATAAATCCTTGGGTTAAGTCTCACGGTTAATCTCAGGGTTAAGACTTAGGGTTAAGTCTTAAGGTTAAGTCTTAGGGTTTAGTCTTAGGGTTCAGTCGTAGGGTTAAGTCTCAGGGTTATGCCTTAGGGTTAAGTCTTATGTTTAAGTTAAGTCTTAGGTTTAAATCATAGGGTTAAGTCTTAGGGTTAAGTTTTAAGTTTAAGTCTTAGGGTTAAGTCTCAGGTTTAGTTTTTAAGGTTAAGTCACAAGGTTAAGTCTTAAGGTTAAGTCTTAATTATAAGTGTTAGGGTTAAGTCTTAAGGTTAAGTCTAAGGGTTAAGTCTCTAAGATTAAGTATTAGGTTTAAGTCTCAGGGTTAAGTCTTAGGGATAAGTCTTAAGGTTAAGTCTTAAATTCAAGTCCTAGGGTTAAGTTTTAAGGTTAAGTCTTAAGGTTAAGTCTCAGGGTTATGTCTTAGGTTTAAGTCTCAGGGTTAAGTCTTAGGGTTAACTGTTAAGGTTAAGACCTAAATTTAAGTCTTAGGGTTAAGCCTTAAGGATAAGACGTAAATTTGAGTCTTAGCGTTAAATCTTAAGGTTATGTCTTACGGTTAAGTGTTAAGGTTAAGTCTTAGATTTAAGTGTTATGGTTATGTCTTAAGGTTAAGTCTTAGTGTTAAGTCTTAGGATTAAGTCTTAAGGTTAACTCATAAATCTAAATCTTAGGGTTAAATCTTTGTGTTAAGTCTTAAGGTTAAATCTTAAGTCCTAGGGTTTGAGTCTTAGGTTTAAGTCTTAAATTTAAGTCTTTGGGATACGTCTTAGGGTTAAGTGTCAGGGTTAAGATTTATGTTTAATTCTTAAGTTTACGTCTTAGGGTTAAGTCTAAAAGTTTAGTCTTAAATTTAAGTCTTAGTGTTGTCTTCGGTTAAGTTATAGTGTTAAGTCTTAGGGTTACATCCTAAGGTTCAGTCTTATATTAAATTCTCAGGGTTAAGTCTTAGGGATAAGTCTTAAGGTTAAGCCTTAGTATTATGTCTTAAGATTCAGTCTTAAATTTAAATCTTAATAATAAGTCTTAAGGTTAAGGTTTGGGGATAAGTCTTAGGTTTAAGTCTCAGGGATAAGTCTTAGGGTTAAGTCTTAAGGTTAAATCTTATGGTTAAGTCTTAAGGTTAAGTCTCAGGGTTAAGTCTTAGGTTAAGTATTAGTATTAAGTCTTAGGGTTAAGTCTTGTGGTTAAGTCCTAAATTTAAGTCTTAGGGTTATGTCTTAGGGATAAGTCTTAGGGTTAAGTCTTATGGTTAAGTCGTAAATTTAAGTCTTAGGGTTATGTCTTAGGGATAAGTCTTAAGGTGAAGTCTTAGGATCAAGTCTTAAGGTGAAGTCATTATGTTAATCCTTAGGGTTAAGTTTTAGGATTGTTTCTTAGGGTTAAGTCTTAATGTTAAGTGTCAGGTTAAGTCTTACAGTTAAGTCTTATGGTTACCTCTTAATGTTATGTCTTAGGGTTAAGTTATAAGGTTAAGTCTAAGGGTTAACTCCTAAGGTTAAGTGTTAAGTTTGAATATTAAAGTTAGGTCTTAAGGTTAAGACTTAGGGTTAAGTCTTATAGTTAAGTCTTTAGGGTTAAGTCTTAGGGTTAAGTTTTTGGCTTACGTCTTAGGGTAAAGTATTAAGGTTAAGTCTTAAACTTAAGTCTTAAGGTTGAGCCTTAAGGTTAAGTTTTAGGGTTAAGTCTTAGGCTTAATTTTTATGGTTAAGTCTTAAGGTTAAGTTTTAGGGTTAAGTCTTCTAGTTAAGTCTTAGGGTTAAGTCTCAGGTTTATGTCTTACGGTTAAGTCTTAAGGTTATGTTTTAAGGTTTAGTCTTGTAGTTAAGACTTAACGGTAAATCTGAAGGTTAAGTCTCATGGTTAAGTCTTAGGGATAAGTCTCAGGGTTAAGGCTCAAGGTAAGGTCTCAAGGTTAAGTCCCAGGGTTAAGTCGTAAGGTTCTGTCTTAAGGCTGAGACTTAGGGTTAAGTCTTAAGGTTAAGTCTTATGGATTGAGTCTTAGGTTTACGTCTTAGAGTTAAGTCTTGGGGATATGGCTTAGGGTTAAGTCTCAGGGTTAAGTTTCAAGGCTAAGTTTCAATGTTAAGTCTCAGGGTTATGACTTAGGGTTAAGCATTAAGGTTAAGTCTTAGGTTTCAGTCTCAGGGTTATGTCTTAGGATTAAGTCTTAGGGTTAAGTCTTAGGGTTAAGTATTAAATTTAAGTCTTAGGGTTAATTCTTAGGGTTATGTCCTAAAGATCACGTCTTAAGGTTAAATCTTAGGGTTAGGTCTTAAGGTTAAGACTTAAGATTAAGTCTTAGAGTTATGTCTTAGGGTTAAGTCTTAAGGTTAAGACTTAGAGTTAAGTATTTAAGGTTACGTCTTAGGTTTATTGTCTTAGGGTTAAGTCTTAGGGTGTTGTCCTAAGGTTAAGTATTAATATTAAGTCTTAGGGTTAAAGTCATAAGATTTAATCTCAGGGTTAACTCTTATGGTTATGTCATAAGTTTAAGTCTTAATTTTAAGTCTTGGGGATAAATCCTTGGGTTAAGTCTCACGGTTAATCTCAGGGTTAAGACTTAGGGTTAAGTCTTAAGGTTAAGTCTTAGGGTTTAGTCTTAGGGTTCAGTCGTAGGGTTAAGTCTCAGGGTTATGCCTTAGGGTTAAGTCTTATGTTTAAGTTAAGTCTTAGGTTTAAATCATAGGGTTAAGTCTTAGGGTTAAGTTTTAAGTTTAAGTCTCAGGTTTAGTTTTTAAGGTTAAGTCACAAGGTTAAGTCTTAAGGTTAAGTCTTAATTATAAGTGTTAGGGTTAAGTCTTAAGGTTAAGTCTAAGGGTTAAGTCTCTAAGATTAAGTATTAGGTTTAAGTCTCAGGGTTAAGTCTTAGGGATAAGTCTTAAGGTTAAGTCTTAAATTCAAGTCCTAGGGTTAAGTTTTAAGGTTAAGTCTTAAGGTTAAGTCTCAGGGTTATGTCTTAGGGTTAAGTCTTAGGTTTAAGTCTCAGGGTTAAGTCTTAGGGTTAACTGTTAAGGTTAAGACCTAAATTTAAGTCTTAGGGTTAAGCCTTAAGGATAAGACGTAAATTTGAGTCTTAGCATTAAATCTTAAGGTTATGTCTTACGGTTAAGTGTTAAGGTTAAGTCTTAGATTTAAGTGTTATGGTTATGTCTTAAGGTTAAGTCTTAGTGTTAAGTCTTAGGATTAAGTCTTAAGGTTAACTCATAAATCTAAATCTTAGGGTTAAATCTTTGTGTTAAGTCTTAAGGTTAAATCTTAAGTCCTAGGGTTTGAGTCTTAGGTTTAAGTCTTAAATTTAAGTCTTTGGGATACGTCTTAGGGTTAAGTGTCAGGGTTAAGATTTATGTTTAATTCTTAAGTTTACGTCTTAGGGTTAAGTCTAAAAGTTTAGTCTTAAATTTAAGTCTTAGTGTTGTCTTCGGTTAAGTTATAGTGTTAAGTCTTAGGGTTACATCCTAAGGTTCAGTCTTATATTAAATTCTCAGGGTTAAGTCTTAGGGATAAGTCTTAAGGTTAAGCCTTAGAATTATGTCTTAAGATTCAGTCTTAAATTTAAATCTTAATAATAAGTCTTAAGGTTAAGGTTTGGGGATAAGTCTTAGGGTTAAGTCTCAGGGATAAGTCTTAGGGTTAAGTCTCAGGGATAAGTCTTAGGGTTAAGTCTTAAGGTTAAATCTTAGGGTTAAGTCTTAAGGTTAAGTCTCAGGGTTAAGTCTTAGGTTAAGTATTAGTATTAAGTCTTAGGGTTAAGTCTTGTGGTTAAGTCCTAAATTTAAGTCTTAGGGTTATGTCTTAGGGATAAGTCTTAGGGTTAAGTCTTATGGTTAAGTCGTAAATTTAAGTCTTAGGGTTATGTCTTAGGGATAAGTCTTAAGGTGAAGTCTTAGGATCAAGTCTTAAGGTGAAGTCATTATGTTAATCCTTAGGGTTAAGTTTTAGGATTGTTTCTTAGGGTTAAGTCTTAATGTTAAGTGTCAGGTTAAGTCTTACAGTTAAGTCTTATGGTTACCTCTTAATGTTATGTCTTAGGGTTAAGTTATAAGGTTAAGTCTAAGGGTTAACTCCTAAGGTTAAGTGTTAAGTTTGAATATTAAAGTTAGGTCTTAAGGTTAAGACTTAGGGTTAAGTCTTATAGTTAAGTCTTTAGGGTTAAGTCTTAGGGTTAAGTTTTTGGCTTACGTCTTAGGGTAAAGTCTTAAACTTAAGTCTTAACGTCAAGTCTTAAGGTTGAGCCTTAAGGTTAAGTTTTAGGGTTAAGTCTTAGGCTTAATTTTTATGGTTAAGTCTTAAGGTTAAGTTTTAGGGTTAAGTCTTCTAGTTAAGTCTTAGGGTTAAGTCTCAGGTTTATGTCTTACGGTTAAGTCTTAAGGTTATGTTTTAAGGTTTAGTCTTGTAGTTAAGACTTAACGGTAAATCTGAAGGTTAAGCCTCATGGTTAAGTCTTAGGGATAAGTCTCAGGGTTAAGGCTCAAGGTAAGGTCTCAAGGTTAAGTCCCAGGGTTAAGTCGTAAGGTTCTGTCTTAAGGCTGAGACTTAGGGTTAAGTCTTAAGGTTAAGTCTTATGGATTGAGTCTTAGGTTTACGTCTTAGAGTTAAGTCTTGGGGATATGGCTTAGGGTTAAGTCTCAGGGTTAAGTTTCAAGGCTAAGTTTCAATGTTAAGTCTCAGGGTTATGACTTAGGGTTAAGCATTAAGGTTAAGTCTTAGGTTTCAGTCTCAGGGTTATGTCTTAGGATTAAGTCTTAGGGTTAAGTCTTAGGGTTAAGTATTAAATTTAAGTCTTAGGGTTAATTCTTAGGGTTATGTCCTAAAGATCACGTCTTAAGGTTAAATCTTAGGGTTAGGTCTTAAGGTTAAGACTTAAGATTAAGTCTTAGAGTTATGTCTTAGGGTTAAGTCTTAAGGTTAAGACTTAGAGTTAAGTATTTAAGGTTACGTCTTAGGTTTATTGTCTTAGGGTTAAGTCTTAGGGTGTTGTCTTAAGGTTAAGTATTGATATTAAGTCTTAGGGTTAAAGTCATAAGATTTAATCTCAGGGTTAACTCTTATGGTTATGTCATAAGTTTAAGTCTTAATTTTAAGTCTTGGGGATAAATCCTTGGGTTAAGTCTCACGGTTAATCTCAGGGTTAAGACTTAGGGTTAAGTCTTAAGGTTAAGTCTTAGGGTTTAGTCTTAGGGTTCAGTCGTAGGGTTAAGTCTCAGGGTTATGCCTTAGGGTTAAGTCTTATGTTTAAGTTAAGTCTTAGGTTTAAATCATAGGGTTAAGTCTTAGGGTTAAGTTTTAAGTTTAAGTCTTAGGGTTAAGTCTCAGGTTTAGTTTTTAAGGTTAAGTCACAAGGTTAAGTCTTAAGGTTAAGTCTTAATTATAAGTGTTAGGGTTAAGTCTTAAGGTTAAGTCTAAGGGTTAAGTCTCTAAGATTAAGTATTAGGTTTAAGTCTCAGGGTTAAGTCTTAGGGATAAGTCTTAAGGTTAAGTCTTAAATTCAAGTCCTAGGGTTAAGTTTTAAGGTTAAGTCTTAAGGTTAAGTCTCAGGGTTATGTCTTAGGGTTAAGTCTCAGGGTTAAGTCTTAGGGTTAACTGTTAAGGTTAAGACCTAAATTTAAGTCTTAGGGTTAAGCCTTAAGGATAAGACGTAAATTTGAGTCTTAGCGTTAAATCTTAAGGTTATGTCTTACGGTTAAGTGTTAAGGTTAAGTCTTAGATTTAAGTGTTATGGTTATGTCTTAAGGTTAAGTCTTAGTGTTAAGTCTTAGGATTAAGTCTTAAGGTTAACTCATAAATCTAAATCTTAGGGTTAAATCTTTGTGTTAAGTCTTAAGGTTAAATCTTAAGTCCTAGGGTTTGAGTCTTAGGTTTAAGTCTTAAATTTAAGTCTTTGGGATACGTCTTAGGGTTAAGTGTCAGGGTTAAGATTTATGTTTAATTCTTAAGTTTACGTCTTAGGGTTAAGTCTAAAAGTTTAGTCTTAAATTTAAGTCTTAGTGTTGTCTTCGGTTAAGTTATAGTGTTAAGTCTTAGGGTTACATCCTAAGGTTCAGTCTTATATTAAATTCTCAGGGTTAAGTCTTAGGGATAAGTCTTAAGGTTAAGCCTTAGTATTATGTCTTAAGATTCAGTCTTAAATTTAAATCTTAATAATAAGTCTTAAGGTTAAGGTTTGGGGATAAGTCTTAGGGTTAAGTCTCAGGGATAAGTCTTAGGGTTAAGTCTTAAGGTTAAATCTTAGGGTTAAGTCTTAAGGTTAAGTCTCAGGGTTAAGTCTTAGGTTAAGTATTAGTATTAAGTCTTAGGGTTAAGTCTTGTGGTTAAGTCCTAAATTTAAGTCTTAGGGTTATGTCTTAGGGATAAGTCTTAGGGTTAAGTCTTATGGTTAAGTCGTAAATTTAAGTCTTAGGGTTATGTCTTAGGGATAAGTCTTAAGGTGAAGTCTTAGGATCAAGTCTTAAGGTGAAGTCATTATGTTAATCCTTAGGGTTAAGTTTTAGGATTGTTTCTTAGGGTTAAGTCTTAATGTTAAGTGTCAGGTTAAGTCTTACAGTTAAGTCTTATGGTTACCTCTTAATGTTATGTCTTAGGGTTAAGTTATAAGGTTAAGTCTAAGGGTTAACTCCTAAGGTTAAGTGTTAAGTTTGAATATTAAAGTTAGGTCTTAAGGTTAAGACTTAGGGTTAAGTCTTATAGTTAAGTCTTTAGGGTTAAGTCTTAGGGTTAAGTTTTTGGCTTACGTCTTAGGGTAAAGTCTTAAACTTAAGTCTTAACGTCAAGTCTTAAGGTTGAGCCTTAAGGTTAAGTTTTAGGGTTAAGTCTTAGGCTTAATTTTTATGGTTAAGTCTTAAGGTTAAGTTTTAGGGTTAAGTCTTCTAGTTAAGTCTTAGGGTTAAGTCTCAGGTTTATGTCTTACGGTTAAGTCTTAAGGTTATGTTTTAAGGTTTAGTCTTGTAGTTAAGACTTAACGGTAAATCTGAAGGTTAAGTCTCATGGTTAAGTCTTAGGGATAAGTCTCAGGGTTAAGGCTCAAGGTAAGGTCTCAAGGTTAAGTCCCAGGGTTAAGTCGTAAGGTTCTGTCTTAAGGCTGAGACTTAGGGTTAAGTCTTAAGGTTAAGTCTTATGGATTGAGTCTTAGGTTTACGTCTTAGAGTTAAGTCTTGGGGATATGGCTTAGGGTTAAGTCTCAGGGTTAAGTTTCAAGGCTAAGTTTCAATGTTAAGTCTCAGGGTTATGACTTAGGGTTAAGCATTAAGGTTAAGTCTTAGGTTTCAGTCTCAGGGTTATGTCTTAGGATTAAGTCTTAGGGTTAAATCTTAGGGTTAAGTATTAAATTTAAGTCTTAGCGTTAATTCTTAGGGTTATGTCCTAAAGATCACGTCTTAAGGTTAAATCTTAGGGTTAGGTCTTAAGGTTAAGACTTAAGATTAAGTCTTAGAGTTATGTCTTAGGGTTAAGTCTTAAGGTTAAGACTTAGAGTTAAGTATTTAAGGTTACGTCTTAGGTTTATTGTCTTAGGGTTAAGTCTTAGGGTGTTGTCCTAAGGTTAAGTATTAATATTAAGTCTTAGGGTTAAAGTCATAAGATTTAATCTCAGGGTTAACTCTTATGGTTATGTCATAAGTTTAAGTCTTAATTTTAAGTCTTGGGGATAAATCCTTGGGTTAAGTCTCACGGTTAATCTCAGGGTTAAGACTTAGGGTTAAGTCTTAAGGTTAAGTCTTAGGGTTTAGTCTTAGGGTTAAGTCTTAAGGTTAAGTCTCAGGGTTATGTCTTAGGGTTAAGTCTTAGGTTTAAGTCTCAGGGTTAAGTCTTAGGGTTAACTGTTAAGGTTAAGACCTAAATTTAAGTCTTAGGGTTAAGCTTTAAGGATAAGACGTAAATTTGAGTCTTAGCGTTAAATCTTAAGGTTATGTCTTACGGTTAAGTGTTAAGGTTAAGTCTTAGATTTAAGTGTTATGGTTATGTCTTAAGGTTAAGTCTTAGTGTTAAGTCTTAGGATTAAGTCTTAAGGTTAACTCATAAATCTAAATCTTAGGGTTAAATCTTTGTGTTAAGTCTTAAGGTTAAATCTTAAGTCCTAGGGTTTGAGTCTTAGGTTTAAGTCTTAAATTTAAGTCTTTGGGATACGTCTTAGGGTTAAGTGTCAGGGTTAAGATTTATGTTTAATTCTTAAGTTTACGTCTTAGGGTTAAGTCTAAAAGTTTAGTCTTAAATTTAAGTCTTAGTGTTGTCTTCGGTTAAGTTATAGTGTTAAGTCTTAGGGTTACATCCTAAGGTTCAGTCTTATATTAAATTCTCAGGGTTAAGTCTTAGGGATAAGTCTTAAGGTTAAGCCTTAGTATTATGTCTTAAGATTCAGTCTTAAATTTAAATCTTAATAATAAGTCTTAAGGTTAAGGTTTGGGGATAAGTCTTAGGGTTAAGTCTCAGGGATAAGTCTTAGGGTTAAGTCTCAGGGATAAGTCTTAGGGTTAAGTCTTAAGGTTAAATCTTAGGGTTAAGTCTTAAGGTTAAGTCTCAGGGTTAAGTCTTAGGTTAAGTATTAGTATTAAGTCTTAGGGTTAAGTCTTGTGGTTAAGTCCTAAATTTAAGTCTTAGGGTTATGTCTTAGGGATAAGTCTTAGGGTTAAGTCTTATGGTTAAGTCGTAAATTTAAGACTTAGGGATAAGTCTTAAGGTGAAGTCTTAGGATCAAGTCTTAAGGTGAAGTCATTATGTTAATCCTTAGGGTTAAGTTTTAGGATTGTTTCTTAGGGTTAAGTCTTAATGTTAAGTGTCAGGTTAAGTCTTACAGTTAAGTCTTATGGTTACCTCTTAATGTTATGTCTTAGGGTTAAGTTATAAGGTTAAGTCTAAGGGTTAACTCCTAAGGTTAAGTGTTAAGTTTGAATATTAAAGTTAGGTCTTAAGGTTAAGACTTAGGGTTAAGTCTTAGGGTTAAGTCTTTAGGGTTAAGTCTTAGGGTTAAGTTTTTGGCTTACGTCTTAGGGTAAAGTATTAAGGTTAAGTCTTAAACTTAAGTCTTAAGGTTGAGCCTTAAGGTTAAGTTTTAGGGTTAAGTTTTAGGCTTAATTTTTATGGTTAAGTCTTAAGGTTAAGTTTTAGGGTTAAGTCTTCTAGTTAAGTCTTAGGGTTAAGTCTCAGGTTTATGTCTTACGGTTAAGTCTTAAGGTTATGTTTTAAGGTTTAGTCTTGTAGTTAAGACTTAACGGTAAATCTGAAGGTTAAGTCTCATGGTTAAGTCTTAGGGATAAGTCTCAGGGTTAAGGCTCAAGGTAAGGTCTCAAGGTTAAGTCCCAGGGTTAAGTCGTAAGGTTCTGTCTTAAGGCTGAGACTTAGGGTTAAGTCTTAAGGTTAAGTCTTATGGATTGAGTCTTAGGTTTACGTCTTAGAGTTAAGTCTTGGGGATATGGCTTAGGGTTAAGTCTCAGGGTTAAGTTTCAAGGCTAAGTTTCAATGTTAAGTCTCAGGGTTATGACTTAGGGTTAAGCATTAAGGTTAAGTCTTAGGTTTCAGTCTCAGGGTTATGTCTTAGGATTAAGTCTTAGGGTTAAATCTTAGGGTTAAGTATTAAATTTAAGTCTTAGCGTTAATTCTTAGGGTTATGTCCTAAAGATCACGTCTTAAGGTTAAATCTTAGGGTTAGGTCTTAAGGTTAAGACTTAAGATTAAGTCTTAGAGTTATGTCTTAGGGTTAAGTCTTAAGGTTAAGACTTAGAGTTAAGTATTTAAGGTTACGTCTTAGGTTTATTGTCTTAGGGTTAAGTCTTAGGGTGTTGTCCTAAGGTTAAGTATTAATATTAAGTCTTAGGGTTAAAGTCATAAGATTTAATCTCAGGGTTAACTCTTATGGTTATGTCATAAGTTTAAGTCTTAATTTTAAGTCTTGGGGATAAATCCTTGGGTTAAGTCTCACGGTTAATCTCAGGGTTAAGACTTAGGGTTAAGTCTTAAGGTTAAGTCTTAGGGTTTAGTCTTAGGGTTCAGTCGTAGGGTTAAGTCTCAGGGTTATGCCTTAGGGTTAAGTCTTATGTTTAAGTTAAGTCTTAGGTTTAAATCATAGGGTTAAGTCTTAGGGTTAAGTTTTAAGTTTAAGTCTTAGGGTTAAGTCTCAGGTTTAGTTTTTAAGGTTAAGTCACAAGGTTAAGTCTTAAGGTTAAGTCTTAATTATAAGTGTTAGGGTTAAGTCTTAAGGTTAAGTCTAAGGGTTAAGTCTCTAAGATTAAGTATTAGGTTTAAGTCTCAGGGTTAAGTCTTAGGGATAAGTCTTAAGGTTAAGTCTTAAATTCAAGTCCTAGGGTTAAGTTTTAAGGTTAAGTCTTAAGGTTAAGTCTCAGGGTTATGTCTTAGGTTTAAGTCTCAGGGTTAAGTCTTAGGGTTAACTGTTAAGGTTAAGACCTAAATTTAAGTCTTAGGGTTAAGCCTTAAGGATAAGACGTAAATTTGAGTCTTAGCGTTAAATCTTAAGGTTATGTCTTACGGTTAAGTGTTAAGGTTAAGTCTTAGATTTAAGTGTTATGGTTATGTCTTAAGGTTAAGTCTTAGTGTTAAGTCTTAGGATTAAGTCTTAAGGTTAACTCATAAATCTAAATCTTAGGGTTAAATCTTTGTGTTAAGTCTTAAGGTTAAATCTTAAGTCCTAGGGTTTGAGTCTTAGGTTTAAGTCTTAAATTTAAGTCTTTGGGATACGTCTTAGGGTTAAGTGTCAGGGTTAAGATTTATGTTTAATTCTTAAGTTTACGTCTTAGGGTTAAGTCTAAAAGTTTAGTCTTAAATTTAAGTCTTAGTGTTGTCTTCGGTTAAGTTATAGTGTTAAGTCTTAGGGTTACATCCTAAGGTTCAGTCTTATATTAAATTCTCAGGGTTAAGTCTTAGGGATAAGTCTTAAGGTTAAGCCTTAGTATTATGTCTTAAGATTCAGTCTTAAATTTAAATCTTAATAATAAGTCTTAAGGTTAAGGTTTGGGGATAAGTCTTAGGGTTAAGTCTCAGGGATAAGTCTTAGGGTTAAGTCTTAAGGTTAAATCTTAGGGTTAAGTCTTAAGGTTAAGTCTCAGGGTTAAGTCTTAGGTTAAGTATTAGTATTAAGTCTTAGGGTTAAGTCTTGTGGTTAAGTCCTAAATTTAAGTCTTAGGGTTATGTCTTAGGGATAAGTCTTAGGGTTAAGTCTTATGGTTAAGTCGTAAATTTAAGTCTTAGGGTTATGTCTTAGGGATAAGTCTTAAGGTGAAGTCTTAGGATCAAGTCTTAAGGTGAAGTCATTATGTTAATCCTTAGGGTTAAGTTTTAGGATTGTTTCTTAGGGTTAAGTCTTAATGTTAAGTGTCAGGTTAAGTCTTACAGTTAAGTCTTATGGTTACCTCTTAATGTTATGTCTTAGGGTTAAGTTATAAGGTTAAGTCTAAGGGTTAACTCCTAAGGTTAAGTGTTAAGTTTGAATATTAAAGTTAGGTCTTAAGGTTAAGACTTAGGGTTAAGTCTTATAGTTAAGTCTTTAGGGTTAAGTCTTAGGGTTAAGTTTTTGGCTTACGTCTTAGGGTAAAGTATTAAGGTTAAGTCTTAACCTTAAGTCTTAAGGTTGAGCCTTAAGGTTAAGTTTTAGGGTTAAGTTTTAGGGTTAAGTCTTAGGCTTAATTTTTATGGTTAAGTCTTAAGGTTAAGTTTTAGGGTTAAGTCTTCTAGTTAAGTCTTAGGGTTAAGTCTCAGGTTTATGTCTTACGGTTAAGTCTTAAGGTTATGTTTTAAGGTTTAGTCTTGTAGTTAAGACTTAACGGTAAATCTGAAGGTTAAGTCTCATGGTTAAGTCTTAGGGATAAGTCTCAGGGTTAAGGCTCAAGGTAAGGTCTCAAGGTTAAGTCCCAGGGTTAAGTCGTAAGGTTCTGTCTTAAGGCTGAGACTTAGGGTTAAGTCTTAAGGTTAAGTCTTATGGATTGAGTCTTAGGTTTACGTCTTAGAGTTAAGTCTTGGGGATATGGCTTAGGGTTAAGTCTCAGGGTTAAGTTTCAAGGCTAAGTTTCAATGTTAAGTCTCAGGGTTATGACTTAGGGTTAAGCATTAAGGTTAAGTCTTAGGTTTCAGTCTCAGGGTTATGTCTTAGGATTAAGTCTTAGGGTTAAGTCTTAGGGTTAAGTATTAAATTTAAGTCTTAGGGTTAATTCTTAGGGTTATGTCCTAAAGATCACGTCTTAAGGTTAAATCTTAGGGTTAGGTCTTAAGGTTAAGACTTAAGATTAAGTCTTAGAGTTATGTCTTAGGGTTAAGTCTTAAGGTTAAGACTTAGAGTTAAGTATTTAAGGTTACGTCTTAGGTTTATTGTCTTAGGGTTAAGTCTTAGGGTGTTGTCTTAAGGTTAAGTATTAATATTAAGTCTTAGGGTTAAAGTCATAAGATTTAATCTCAGGGTTAACTCTTATGGTTATGTCATAAGTTTAAGTCTTAATTTTAAGTCTTGGGGATAAATCCTTGGGTTAAGTCTCACGGTTAATCTCAGGGTTAAGACTTAGGGTTAAGTCTTAAGGTTAAGTCTTAGGGTTTAGTCTTAGGGTTCAGTCGTAGGGTTAAGTCTCAGGGTTATGCCTTAGGGTTAAGTCTTATGTTTAAGTTAAGTCTTAGGTTTAAATCATAGGGTTAAGTCTTAGGGTTAAGTTTTAAGTTTAAGTCTTAGGGTTAAGTCTCAGGTTTAGTTTTTAAGGTTAAGTCACAAGGTTAAGTCTTAAGGTTAAGTCTTAATTATAAGTGTTAGGGTTAAGTCTTAAGGTTAAGTCTAAGGCTTAAGTCTCTAAGATTAAGTATTAGGTTTAAGTCTCAGGGTTAAGTCTTAGGGATAAGTCTTAAGGTTAAGTCTTAAATTCAAGTCCTAGGGTTAAGTTTTAAGGTTAAGTCTTAAGGTTAAGTCTCAGGGTTATGTCTTAGGGTTAAGTCTTAGGTTTAAGTCTCAGGGTTAAGTCTTAGGGTTAACTGTTAAGGTTAAGACCTAAATTTAAGTCTTAGGGTTAAGCTTTAAGGATAAGACGTAAATTTGAGTCTTAGCGTTAAATCTTAAGGTTATGTCTTACGGTTAAGTGTTAAGGTTAAGTCTTAGATTTAAGTGTTATGGTTATGTCTTAAGGTTAAGTCTTAGTGTTAAGTCTTAGGATTAAGTCTTAAGGTTAACTCATAAATCTAAATCTTAGGGTTAAATCTTTGTGTTAAGTCTTAAGGTTAAATCTTAAGTCCTAGGGTTTGAGTCTTAGGTTTAAGTCTTAAATTTAAGTCTTTGGGATACGTCTTAGGGTTAAGTGTCAGGGTTAAGATTTATGTTTAATTCTTAAGTTTACGTCTTAGGGTTAAGTCTAAAAGTTTAGTCTTAAATTTAAGTCTTAGTGTTGTCTTCGGTTAAGTTATAGTGTTAAGTCTTAGGGTTACATCCTAAGGTTCAGTCTTATATTAAATTCTCAGGGTTAAGTCTTAGGGATAAGTCTTAAGGTTAAGCCTTAGTATTATGTCTTAAGATTCAGTCTTAAATTTAAATCTTAATAATAAGTCTTAAGGTTAAGGTTTGGGGATAAGTCTTAGGGTTAAGTCTCAGGGATAAGTCTTAGGGTTAAGTCTTAAGGTTAAATCTTAGGGTTAAGTCTTAAGGTTAAGTCTCAGGGTTAAGTCTTAGGTTAAGTATTAGTATTAAGTCTTAGGGTTAAGTCTTGTGGTTAAGTCCTAAATTTAAGTCTTAGGGTTATGTCTTAGGGATAAGTCTTAGGGTTAAGTCTTATGGTTAAGTCGTAAATTTAAGTCTTAGGGTTATGTCTTAGGGATAAGTCTTAAGGTGAAGTCTTAGGATCAAGTCTTAAGGTGAAGTCATTATGTTAATCCTTAGGGTTAAGTTTTAGGATTGTTTCTTAGGGTTAAGTCTTAATGTTAAGTGTCAGGTTAAGTCTTACAGTTAAGTCTTATGGTTACCTCTTAATGTTATGTCTTAGGGTTAAGTTATAAGGTTAAGTCTAAGGGTTAACTCCTAAGGTTAAGTGTTAAGTTTGAATATTAAAGTTAGGTCTTAAGGTTAAGACTTAGGGTTAAGTCTTATAGTTAAGTCTTTAGGGTTAAGTCTTAGGGTTAAGTTTTTGGCTTACGTCTTAGGGTAAAGTCTTAAACTTAAGTCTTAACGTCAAGTCTTAAGGTTGAGCCTTAAGGTTAAGTTTTAGGGTTAAGTCTTAGGCTTAATTTTTATGGTTAAGTCTTAAGGTTAAGTTTTAGGGTTAAGTCTTCTAGTTAAGTCTTAGGGTTAAGTCTCAGGTTTATGTCTTACGGTTAAGTCTTAAGGTTATGTTTTAAGGTTTAGTCTTGTAGTTAAGACTTAACGGTAAATCTGAAGGTTAAGTCTCATGGTTAAGTCTTAGGGATAAGTCTCAGGGTTAAGGCTCAAGGTAAGGTCTCAAGGTTAAGTCCCAGGGTTAAGTCGTAAGGTTCTGTCTTAAGGCTGAGACTTAGGGTTAAGTCTTAAGGTTAAGTCTTATGGATTGAGTCTTAGGTTTACGTCTTAGAGTTAAGTCTTGGGGATATGGCTTAGGGTTAAGTCTCAGGGTTAAGTTTCAAGGCTAAGTTTCAATGTTAAGTCTCAGGGTTATGACTTAGGGTTAAGCATTAAGGTTAAGTCTTAGGTTTCAGTCTCAGGGTTATGTCTTAGGATTAAGTCTTAGGGTTAAATCTTAGGGTTAAGTATTAAATTTAAGTCTTAGCGTTAATTCTTAGGGTTATGTCCTAAAGATCACGTCTTAAGGTTAAATCTTAGGGTTAGGTCTTAAGGTTAAGACTTAAGATTAAGTCTTAGAGTTATGTCTTAGGGTTAAGTCTTAAGGTTAAGACTTAGAGTTAAGTATTTAAGGTTACGTCTTAGGTTTATTGTCTTAGGGTTAAGTCTTAGGGTGTTGTCCTAAGGTTAAGTATTAATATTAAGTCTTAGGGTTAAAGTCATAAGATTTAATCTCAGGGTTAACTCTTATGGTTATGTCATAAGTTTAAGTCTTAATTTTAAGTCTTGGGGATAAATCCTTGGGTTAAGTCTCACGGTTAATCTCAGGGTTAAGACTTAGGGTTAAGTCTTAAGGTTAAGTCTTAGGGTTTAGTCTTAGGGTTAAGTCTTAAGGTTAAGTCTCAGGGTTATGTCTTAGGGTTAAGTCTTAGGTTTAAGTCTCAGGGTTAAGTCTTAGGGTTAACTGTTAAGGTTAAGACCTAAATTTAAGTCTTAGGGTTAAGCTTTAAGGATAAGACGTAAATTTGAGTCTTAGCGTTAAATCTTAAGGTTATGTCTTACGGTTAAGTGTTAAGGTTAAGTCTTAGATTTAAGTGTTATGGTTATGTCTTAAGGTTAAGTCTTAGTGTTAAGTCTTAGGATTAAGTCTTAAGGTTAACTCATAAATCTAAATCTTAGGGTTAAATCTTTGTGTTAAGTCTTAAGGTTAAATCTTAAGTCCTAGGGTTTGAGTCTTAGGTTTAAGTCTTAAATTTAAGTCTTTGGGATACGTCTTAGGGTTAAGTGTCAGGGTTAAGATTTATGTTTAATTCTTAAGTTTACGTCTTAGGGTTAAGTCTAAAAGTTTAGTCTTAAATTTAAGTCTTAGTGTTGTCTTCGGTTAAGTTATAGTGTTAAGTCTTAGGGTTACATCCTAAGGTTCAGTCTTATATTAAATTCTCAGGGTTAAGTCTTAGGGATAAGTCTTAAGGTTAAGCCTTAGTATTATGTCTTAAGATTCAGTCTTAAATTTAAATCTTAATAATAAGTCTTAAGGTTAAGGTTTGGGGATAAGTCTTAGGGTTAAGTCTCAGGGATAAGTCTTAGGGTTAAGTCTTAAGGTTAAATCTTAGGGTTAAGTCTTAAGGTTAAGTCTCAGGGTTAAGTCTTAGGTTAAGTATTAGTATTAAGTCTTAGGGTTAAGTCTTGTGGTTAAGTCCTAAATTTAAGTCTTAGGGTTATGTCTTAGGGATAAGTCTTAGGGTTAAGTCTTATGGTTAAGTCGTAAATTTAAGTCTTAGGGTTATGTCTTAGGGATAAGTCTTAAGGTGAAGTCTTAGGATCAAGTCTTAAGGTGAAGTCATTATGTTAATCCTTAGGGTTAAGTTTTAGGATTGTTTCTTAGGGTTAAGTCTTAATGTTAAGTGTCAGGTTAAGTCTTACAGTTAAGTCTTATGGTTACCTCTTAATGTTATGTCTTAGGGTTAAGTTATAAGGTTAAGTCTAAGGGTTAACTCCTAAGGTTAAGTGTTAAGTTTGAATATTAAAGTTAGGTCTTAAGGTTAAGACTTAGGGTTAAGTCTTATAGTTAAGTCTTTAGGGTTAAGTCTTAGGGTTAAGTTTTTGGCTTACGTCTTAGGGTAAAGTATTAAGGTTAAGTCTTAACGTCAAGTCTTAAGGTTGAGCCTTAAGGTTAAGTTTTAGGGTTAAGTCTTAGGCTTAATTTTTATGGTTAAGTCTTAAGGTTAAGTTTTAGGGTTAAGTCTTCTAGTTAAGTCTTAGGGTTAAGTCTCAGGTTTATGTCTTACGGTTAAGTCTTAAGGTTATGTTTTAAGGTTTAGTCTTGTAGTTAAGACTTAACGGTAAATCTGAAGGTTAAGTCTCATGGTTAAGTCTTAGGGATAAGTCTCAGGGTTAAGGCTCAAGGTAAGGTCTCAAGGTTAAGTCCCAGGGTTAAGTCGTAAGGTTCTGTCTTAAGGCTGAGACTTAGGGTTAAGTCTTAAGGTTAAGTCTTATGGATTGAGTCTTAGGTTTACGTCTTAGAGTTAAGTCTTGGGGATATGGCTTAGGGTTAAGTCTCAGGGTTAAGTTTCAAGGCTAAGTTTCAATGTTAAGTCTCAGGGTTATGACTTAGGGTTAAGCATTAAGGTTAAGTCTTAGGTTTCAGTCTCAGGGTTATGTCTTAGGATTAAGTCTTAGGGTTAAGTCTTAGGGTTAAGTATTAAATTTAAGTCTTAGGGTTAATTCTTAGGGTTATGTCCTAAAGATCACGTCTTAAGGTTAAATCTTAGGGTTAGGTCTTAAGGTTAAGACTTAAGATTAAGTCTTAGAGTTATGTCTTAGGGTTAAGTCTTAAGGTTAAGACTTAGAGTTAAGTATTTAAGGTTACGTCTTAGGTTTATTGTCTTAGGGTTAAGTCTTAGGGTGTTGTCTTAAGGTTAAGTATTAATATTAAGTCTTAGGGTTAAAGTCATAAGATTTAATCTCAGGGTTAACTCTTATGGTTATGTCATAAGTTTAAGTCTTAATTTTAAGTCTTGGGGATAAATCCTTGGGTTAAGTCTCACGGTTAATCTCAGGGTTAAGACTTAGGGTTAAGTCTTAAGGTTAAGTCTTAGGGTTTAGTCTTAGGGTTCAGTCGTAGGGTTAAGTCTCAGGGTTATGCCTTAGGGTTAAGTCTTATGTTTAAGTTAAGTCTTAGGTTTAAATCATAGGGTTAAGTCTTAGGGTTAAGTTTTAAGTTTAAGTCTTAGGGTTAAGTCTCAGGTTTAGTTTTTAAGGTTAAGTCACAAGGTTAAGTCTTAAGGTTAAGTCTTAATTATAAGTGTTAGGGTTAAGTCTTAAGGTTAAGTCTAAGGGTTAAGTCTCTAAGATTAAGTATTAGGTTTAAGTCTCAGGGTTAAGTCTTAGGGATAAGTCTTAAGGTTAAGTCTTAAATTCAAGTCCTAGGGTTAAGTTTTAAGGTTAAGTCTTAAGGTTAAGTCTCAGGGTTATGTCTTAGGGTTAAGTCTCAGGGTTAAGTCTTAGGGTTAACTGTTAAGGTTAAGACCTAAATTTAAGTCTTAGGGTTAAGCCTTAAGGATAAGACGTAAATTTGAGTCTTAGCGTTAAATCTTAAGGTTATGTCTTACGGTTAAGTGTTAAGGTTAAGTCTTAGATTTAAGTGTTATGGTTATGTCTTAAGGTTAAGTCTTAGTGTTAAGTCTTAGGATTAAGTCTTAAGGTTAACTCATAAATCTAAATCTTAGGGTTAAATCTTTGTGTTAAGTCTTAAGGTTAAATCTTAAGTCCTAGGGTTTGAGTCTTAGGTTTAAGTCTTAAATTTAAGTCTTTGGGATACGTCTTAGGGTTAAGTGTCAGGGTTAAGATTTATGTTTAATTCTTAAGTTTACGTCTTAGGGTTAAGTCTAAAAGTTTAGTCTTAAATTTAAGTCTTAGTGTTGTCTTCGGTTAAGTTATAGTGTTAAGTCTTAGGGTTACATCCTAAGGTTCAGTCTTATATTAAATTCTCAGGGTTAAGTCTTAGGGATAAGTCTTAAGGTTAAGCCTTAGTATTATGTCTTAAGATTCAGTCTTAAATTTAAATCTTAATAATAAGTCTTAAGGTTAAGGTTTGGGGATAAGTCTTAGGGTTAAGTCTCAGGGATAAGTCTTAGGGTTAAGTCTTAAGGTTAAATCTTAGGGTTAAGTCTTAAGGTTAAGTCTCAGGGTTAAGTCTTAGGTTAAGTATTAGTATTAAGTCTTAGGGTTAAGTCTTGTGGTTAAGTCCTAAATTTAAGTCTTAGGGTTATGTCTTAGGGATAAGTCTTAGGGTTAAGTCTTATGGTTAAGTCGTAAATTTAAGTCTTAGGGTTATGTCTTAGGGATAAGTCTTAAGGTGAAGTCTTAGGATCAAGTCTTAAGGTGAAGTCATTATGTTAATCCTTAGGGTTAAGTTTTAGGATTGTTTCTTAGGGTTAAGTCTTAATGTTAAGTGTCAGGTTAAGTCTTACAGTTAAGTCTTATGGTTACCTCTTAATGTTATGTCTTAGGGTTAAGTTATAAGGTTAAGTCTAAGGGTTAACTCCTAAGGTTAAGTGTTAAGTTTGAATATTAAAGTTAGGTCTTAAGGTTAAGACTTAGGGTTAAGTCTTATAGTTAAGTCTTTAGGGTTAAGTCTTAGGGTTAAGTTTTTGGCTTACGTCTTAGGGTAAAGTATTAAGGTTAAGTCTTAAACTTAAGTCTTAACGTCAAGTCTTAAGGTTGAGCCTTAAGGTTAAGTTTTAGGGTTAAGTCTTAGGCTTAATTTTTATGGTTAAGTCTTAAGGTTAAGTTTTAGGGTTAAGTCTTCTAGTTAAGTCTTAGGGTTAAGTCTCAGGTTTATGTCTTACGGTTAAGTCTTAAGGTTATGTTTTAAGGTTTAGTCTTGTAGTTAAGACTTAACGGTAAATCTGAAGGTTAAGTCTCATGGTTAAGTCTTAGGGATAAGTCTCAGGGTTAAGGCTCAAGGTAAGGTCTCAAGGTTAAGTCCCAGGGTTAAGTCGTAAGGTTCTGTCTTAAGGCTGAGACTTAGGGTTAAGTCTTAAGGTTAAGTCTTATGGATTGAGTCTTAGGTTTACGTCTTAGAGTTAAGTCTTGGGGATATGGCTTAGGGTTAAGTCTCAGGGTTAAGTTTCAAGGCTAAGTTTCAATGTTAAGTCTCAGGGTTATGACTTAGGGTTAAGCATTAAGGTTAAGTCTTAGGTTTCAGTCTCAGGGTTATGTCTTAGGATTAAGTCTTAGGGTTAAGTCTTAGGGTTAAGTATTAAATTTAAGTCTTAGGGTTAATTCTTAGGGTTATGTCCTAAAGATCACGTCTTAAGGTTAAATCTTAGGGTTAGGTCTTAAGGTTAAGACTTAAGATTAAGTCTTAGAGTTATGTCTTAGGGTTAAGTCTTAAGGTTAAGACTTAGAGTTAAGTATTTAAGGTTACGTCTTAGGTTTATTGTCTTAGGGTTAAGTCTTAGGGTGTTGTCTTAAGGTTAAGTATTAATATTAAGTCTTAGGGTTAAAGTCATAAGATTTAATCTCAGGGTTAACTCTTATGGTTATGTCATAAGTTTAAGTCTTAATTTTAAGTCTTGGGGATAAATCCTTGGGTTAAGTCTCACGGTTAATCTCAGGGTTAAGACTTAGGGTTAAGTCTTAAGGTTAAGTCTTAGGGTTTAGTCTTAGGGTTCAGTCGTAGGGTTAAGTCTCAGGGTTATGCCTTAGGGTTAAGTCTTATGTTTAAGTTAAGTCTTAGGTTTAAATCATAGGGTTAAGTCTTAGGGTTAAGTTTTAAGTTTAAGTCTTAGGGTTAAGTCTCAGGTTTAGTTTTTAAGGTTAAGTCACAAGGTTAAGTCTTAAGGTTAAGTCTTAATTATAAGTGTTAGGGTTAAGTCTTAAGGTTAAGTCTAAGGCTTAAGTCTCTAAGATTAAGTATTAGGTTTAAGTCTCAGGGTTAAGTCTTAGGGATAAGTCTTAAGGTTAAGTCTTAAATTCAAGTCCTAGGGTTAAGTTTTAAGGTTAAGTCTTAAGGTTAAGTCTCAGGGTTATGTCTTAGGGTTAAGTCTTAGGTTTAAGTCTCAGGGTTAAGTCTTAGGGTTAACTGTTAAGGTTAAGACCTAAATTTAAGTCTTAGGGTTAAGCTTTAAGGATAAGACGTAAATTTGAGTCTTAGCGTTAAATCTTAAGGTTATGTCTTACGGTTAAGTGTTAAGGTTAAGTCTTAGATTTAAGTGTTATGGTTATGTCTTAAGGTTAAGTCTTAGTGTTAAGTCTTAGGATTAAGTCTTAAGGTTAACTCATAAATCTAAATCTTAGGGTTAAATCTTTGTGTTAAGTCTTAAGGTTAAATCTTAAGTCCTAGGGTTTGAGTCTTAGGTTTAAGTCTTAAATTTAAGTCTTTGGGATACGTCTTAGGGTTAAGTGTCAGGGTTAAGATTTATGTTTAATTCTTAAGTTTACGTCTTAGGGTTAAGTCTAAAAGTTTAGTCTTAAATTTAAGTCTTAGTGTTGTCTTCGGTTAAGTTATAGTGTTAAGTCTTAGGGTTACATCCTAAGGTTCAGTCTTATATTAAATTCTCAGGGTTAAGTCTTAGGGATAAGTCTTAAGGTTAAGCCTTAGTATTATGTCTTAAGATTCAGTCTTAAATTTAAATCTTAATAATAAGTCTTAAGGTTAAGTCTCAGGGATAAGTCTTAGGGTTAAGTCTCAGGGATAAGTCTTAGGGTTAAGTCTTAAGGTTAAATCTTAGGGTTAAGTCTTAAGGTTAAGTCTCAGGGTTAAGTCTTAGGTTAAGTATTAGTATTAAGTCTTAGGGTTAAGTCTTGTGGTTAAGTCCTAAATTTAAGTCTTAGGGTTATGTCTTAGGGATAAGTCTTAGGGTTAAGTCTTATGGTTAAGTCGTAAATTTAAGTCTTAGGGTTATGTCTTAGGGATAAGTCTTAAGGTGAAGTCTTAGGATCAAGTCTTAAGGTGAAGTCATTATGTTAATCCTTAGGGTTAAGTTTTAGGATTGTTTCTTAGGGTTAAGTCTTAATGTTAAGTGTCAGGTTAAGTCTTACAGTTAAGTCTTATGGTTACCTCTTAATGTTATGTCTTAGGGTTAAGTTATAAGGTTAAGTCTAAGGGTTAACTCCTAAGGTTAAGTGTTAAGTTTGAATATTAAAGTTAGGTCTTAAGGTTAAGACTTAGGGTTAAGTCTTATAGTTAAGTCTTTAGGCTTAAGTCTTAGGGTTAAGTTTTTGGCTTACGTCTTAGGGTAAAGTATTAAGGTTAAGTCTTAACGTCAAGTCTTAAGGTTGAGCCTTAAGGTTAAGTTTTAGGGTTAAGTCTTAGGCTTAATTTTTATGGTTAAGTCTTAAGGTTAAGTTTTAGGGTTAAGTCTTCTAGTTAAGTCTTAGGGTTAAGTCTCAGGTTTATGTCTTACGGTTAAGTCTTAAGGTTATGTTTTAAGGTTTAGTCTTGTAGTTAAGACTTAACGGTAAATCTGAAGGTTAAGTCTCATGGTTAAGTCTTAGGGATAAGTCTCAGGGTTAAGGCTCAAGGTAAGGTCTCAAGGTTAAGTCCCAGGGTTAAGTCGTAAGGTTCTGTCTTAAGGCTGAGACTTAGGGTTAAGTCTTAAGGTTAAGTCTTATGGATTGAGTCTTAGGTTTACGTCTTAGAGTTAAGTCTTGGGGATATGGCTTAGGGTTAAGTCTCAGGGTTAAGTTTCAAGGCTAAGTTTCAATGTTAAGTCTCAGGGTTATGACTTAGGGTTAAGCATTAAGGTTAAGTCTTAGGTTTCAGTCTCAGGGTTATGCCTTAGGATTAAGTCTTAGGGTTAAGTCTTAGGGTTAAGTATTAAATTTAAGTCTTAGGGTTAATTCTTAGGGTTATGTCCTAAAGATCACGTCTTAAGGTTAAATCTTAGGGTTAGGTCTTAAGGTTAAGACTTAAGATTAAGTCTTAGAGTTATGTCTTAGGGTTAAGTCTTAAGGTTAAGACTTAGAGTTAAGTATTTAAGGTTACGTCTTAGGTTTATTGTCTTAGGGTTAAGTCTTAGGGTGTTGTCCTAAGGTTAAGTATTAATATTAAGTCTTAGGGTTAAAGTCATAAGATTTAATCTCAGGGTTAACTCTTATGGTTATGTCATAAGTTTAAGTCTTAATTTTAAGTCTTGGGGATAAATCCTTGGGTTAAGTCTCACGGTTAATCTCAGGGTTAAGACTTAGGGTTAAGTCTTAAGGTTAAGTCTTAGGGTTTAGTCTTAGGGTTAAGTCTTAAGGTTAAGTCTCAGGGTTATGTCTTAGGGTTAAGTCTTAGGTTTAAGTCTCAGGGTTAAGTCTTAGGGTTAACTGTTAAGGTTAAGACCTAAATTTAAGTCTTAGGGTTAAGCCTTAAGGATAAGACGTAAATTTGAGTCTTAGCGTTAAATCTTAAGGTTATGTCTTACGGTTAAGTGTTAAGGTTAAGTCTTAGATTTAAGTGTTATGGTTATGTCTTAAGGTTAAGTCTTAGTGTTAAGTCTTAGGATTAAGTCTTAAGGTTAACTCATAAATCTAAATCTTAGGGTTAAATCTTTGTGTTAAGTCTTAAGGTTAAATCTTAAGTCCTAGGGTTTGAGTCTTAGGTTTAAGTCTTAAATTTAAGTCTTTGGGATACGTCTTAGGGTTAAGTGTCAGGGTTAAGATTTATGTTTAATTCTTAAGTTTACGTCTTAGGGTTAAGTCTAAAAGTTTAGTCTTAAATTTAAGTCTTAGTGTTGTCTTCGGTTAAGTTATAGTGTTAAGTCTTAGGGTTACATCCTAAGGTTCAGTCTTATATTAAATTCTCAGGGTTAAGTCTTAGGGATAAGTCTTAAGGTTAAGCCTTAGTATTATGTCTTAAGATTCAGTCTTAAATTTAAATCTTAATAATAAGTCTTAAGGTTAAGGTTTGGGGATAAGTCTTAGGGTTAAGTCTCAGGGATAAGTCTTAGGGTTAAGTCTTAAGGTTAAATCTTAGGGTTAAGTCTTAAGGTTAAGTCTCAGGGTTAAGTCTTAGGTTAAGTATTAGTATTAAGTCTTAGGGTTAAGTCTTGTGGTTAAGTCCTAAATTTAAGTCTTAGGGTTATGTCTTAGGGATAAGTCTTAGGGTTAAGTCTTATGGTTAAGTCGTAAATTTAAGTCTTAGGGTTATGTCTTAGGGATAAGTCTTAAGGTGAAGTCTTAGGATCAAGTCTTAAGGTGAAGTCATTATGTTAATCCTTAGGGTTAAGTTTTAGGATTGTTTCTTAGGGTTAAGTCTTAATGTTAAGTGTCAGGTTAAGTCTTACAGTTAAGTCTTATGGTTACCTCTTAATGTTATGTCTTAGGGTTAAGTTATAAGGTTAAGTCTAAGGGTTAACTCCTAAGGTTAAGTGTTAAGTTTGAATATTAAAGTTAGGTCTTAAGGTTAAGACTTAGGGTTAAGTCTTATAGTTAAGTCTTTAGGGTTAAGTCTTAGGGTTAAGTTTTTGGCTTACGTCTTAGGGTAAAGTATTAAGGTTAAGTCTTAAACTTAAGTCTTAACGTCAAGTCTTAAGGTTGAGCCTTAAGGTTAAGTTTTAGGGTTAAGTCTTAGGCTTAATTTTTATGGTTAAGTCTTAAGGTTAAGTTTTAGGGTTAAGTCTTCTAGTTAAGTCTTAGGGTTAAGTCTCAGGTTTATGTCTTACGGTTAAGTCTTAAGGTTATGTTTTAAGGTTTAGTCTTGTAGTTAAGACTTAACGGTAAATCTGAAGGTTAAGTCTCATGGTTAAGTCTTAGGGATCAGTCTCAGGGTTAAGGCTCAAGGTAAGGTCTCAAGGTTAAGTCCCAGGGTTAAGTCGTAAGGTTCTGTCTTAAGGCTGAGACTTAGGGTTAAGTCTTAAGGTTAAGTCTTATGGATTGAGTCTTAGGTTTACGTCTTAGAGTTAAGTCTTGGGGATATGGCTTAGGGTTAAGTCTCAGGGTTAAGTTTCAAGGCTAAGTTTCAATGTTAAGTCTCAGGGTTATGACTTAGGGTTAAGCATTAAGGTTAAGTCTTAGGTTTCAGTCTCAGGGTTATGTCTTAGGATTAAGTCTTAGGGTTAAATCTTAGGGTTAAGTATTAAATTTAAGTCTTAGCGTTAATTCTTAGGGTTATGTCCTAAAGATCACGTCTTAAGGTTAAATCTTAGGGTTAGGTCTTAAGGTTAAGACTTAAGATTAAGTCTTAGAGTTATGTCTTAGGGTTAAGTCTTAAGGTTAAGACTTAGAGTTAAGTATTTAAGGTTACGTCTTAGGTTTATTGTCTTAGGGTTAAGTCTTAGGGTGTTGTCCTAAGGTTAAGTATTAATATTAAGTCTTAGGGTTAAAGTCATAAGATTTAATCTCAGGGTTAACTCTTATGGTTATGTCATAAGTTTAAGTCTTAATTTTAAGTCTTGGGGATAAATCCTTGGGTTAAGTCTCACGGTTAATCTCAGGGTTAAGACTTAGGGTTAAGTCTTAAGGTTAAGTCTTAGGGTTTAGTCTTAGGGTTAAGTCTTAAGGTTAAGTCTCAGGGTTATGTCTTAGGGTTAAGTCTTAGGTTTAAGTCTCAGGGTTAAGTCTTAGGGTTAACTGTTAAGGTTAAGACCTAAATTTAAGTCTTAGGGTTAAGCCTTAAGGATAAGACGTAAATTTGAGTCTTAGCGTTAAATCTTAAGGTTATGTCTTACGGTTAAGTGTTAAGGTTAAGTCTTAGATTTAAGTGTTATGGTTATGTCTTAAGGTTAAGTCTTAGTGTTAAGTCTTAGGATTAAGTCTTAAGGTTAACTCATAAATCTAAATCTTAGGGTTAAATCTTTGTGTTAAGTCTTAAGGTTAAATCTTAAGTCCTAGGGTTTGAGTCTTAGGTTTAAGTCTTAAATTTAAGTCTTTGGGATACGTCTTAGGGTTAAGTGTCAGGGTTAAGATTTATGTTTAATTCTTAAGTTTACGTCTTAGGGTTAAGTCTAAAAGTTTAGTCTTAAATTTAAGTCTTAGTGTTGTCTTCGGTTAAGTTATAGTGTTAAGTCTTAGGGTTACATCCTAAGGTTCAGTCTTATATTAAATTCTCAGGGTTAAGTCTTAGGGATAAGTCTTAAGGTTAAGCCTTAGTATTATGTCTTAAGATTCAGTCTTAAATTTAAATCTTAATAATAAGTCTTAAGGTTAAGGTTTGGGGATAAGTCTTAGGGTTAAGTCTCAGGGATAAGTCTTAGGGTTAAGTCTTAAGGTTAAATCTTAGGGTTAAGTCTTAAGGTTAAGTCTCAGGGTTAAGTCTTAGGTTAAGTATTAGTATTAAGTCTTAGGGTTAAGTCTTGTGGTTAAGTCCTAAATTTAAGTCTTAGGGTTATGTCTTAGGGATAAGTCTTAGGGTTAAGTCTTATGGTTAAGTCCTAAATTTAAGTCTTAGGGTTATGTCTTAGGGATAAGTCTTAAGGTGAAGTCTTAGGATCAAGTCTTAAGGTGAAGTCATTATGTTAATCCTTAGGGTTAAGTTTTAGGATTGTTTCTTAGGGTTAAGTCTTAATGTTAAGTGTCAGGTTAAGTCTTACAGTTAAGTCTTATGGTTACCTCTTAATGTTATGTCTTAGGGTTAAGTTATAAGGTTAAGTCTAAGGGTTAACTCCTAAGGTTAAGTGTTAAGTTTGAATATTAAAGTTAGGTCTTAAGGTTAAGACTTAGGGTTAAGTCTTATAGTTAAGTCTTTAGGGTTAAGTCTTAGGGTTAAGTTTTTGGCTTACGTCTTAGGGTAAAGTATTAAGGTTAAGTCTTAAACTTAAGTCTTAAGGTTGAGCCTTAAGGTTAAGTTTTAGGGTTAAGTCTTAGGCTTAATTTTTAGGGTTAAGTCTTAAGGTTAAGTTTTAGGGTTAAGTCTTCTAGTTAAGTCTTAGGGTTAAGTCTCAGGTTTATGTCTTACGGTTAAGTCTTAAGGTTATGTTTTAAGGTTTAGTCTTGTAGTTAAGACTTAACGGTAAATCTGAAGGTTAAGTCTCATGGTTAAGTCTTAGGGATCAGTCTCAGGGTTAAGGCTCAAGGTAAGGTCTCAAGGTTAAGTCCCAGGGTTAAGTCGTAAGGTTCTGTCTTAAGGCTGAGACTTAGGGTTAAGTCTTAAGGTTAAGTCTTATGGATTGAGTCTTAGGTTTACGTCTTAGAGTTAAGTCTTGGGGATATGGCTTAGGGTTAAGTCTCAGGGTTAAGTTTCAAGGCTAAGTTTCAATGTTAAGTCTCAGGGTTATGACTTAGGGTTAAGCATTAAGGTTAAGTCTTAGGTTTCAGTCTCAGGGTTATGTCTTAGGATTAAGTCTTAGGGTTAAATCTTAGGGTTAAGTATTAAATTTAAGTCTTAGCGTTAATTCTTAGGGTTATGTCCTAAAGATCACGTCTTAAGGTTAAATCTTAGGGTTAGGTCTTAAGGTTAAGACTTAAGATTAAGTCTTAGAGTTATGTCTTAGGGTTAAGTCTTAAGGTTAAGACTTAGAGTTAAGTATTTAAGGTTACGTCTTAGGTTTATTGTCTTAGGGTTAAGTCTTAGGGTGTTGTCCTAAGGTTAAGTATTAATATTAAGTCTTAGGGTTAAAGTCATAAGATTTAATCTCAGGGTTAACTCTTATGGTTATGTCATAAGTTTAAGTCTTAATTTTAAGTCTTGGGGATAAATCCTTGGGTTAAGTCTCATGGTTAATCTCAGGGTTAAGACTTAGGGTTAAGTCTTAAGGTTAAGTCTTAGGGTTTAGTCTTAGGGTTAAGTCTTAAGGTTAAGTCTCAGGGTTATGTCTTAGGGTTAAGTCTTAGGTTTAAGTCTCAGGGTTAAGTCTTAGGGTTAACTGTTAAGGTTAAGACCTAAATTTAAGTCTTAGGGTTAAGCCTTAAGGATAAGACGTAAATTTGAGTCTTAGCGTTAAATCTTAAGGTTATGTCTTACGGTTAAGTGTTAAGGTTAAGTCTTAGATTTAAGTGTTATGGTTATGTCTTAAGGTTAAGTCTTAGTGTTAAGTCTTAGGATTAAGTCTTAAGGTTAACTCATAAATCTAAATCTTAGGGTTAAATCTTTGTGTTAAGTCTTAAGGTTAAATCTTAAGTCCTAGGGTTTGAGTCTTAGGTTTAAGTCTTAAATTTAAGTCTTTGGGATACGTCTTAGGGTTAAGTGTCAGGGTTAAGATTTATGTTTAATTCTTAAGTTTACGTCTTAGGGTTAAGTCTAAAAGTTTAGTCTTAAATTTAAGTCTTAGTGTTGTCTTCGGTTAAGTTATAGTGTTAAGTCTTAGGGTTACATCCTAAGGTTCAGTCTTATATTAAATTCTCAGGGTTAAGTCTTAGGGATAAGTCTTAAGGTTAAGCCTTAGTATTATGTCTTAAGATTCAGTCTTAAATTTAAATCTTAATAATAAGTCTTAAGGTTAAGGTTTGGGGATAAGTCTTAGGGTTAAGTCTCAGGGATAAGTCTTAGGGTTAAGTCTTAAGGTTAAATCTTAGGGTTAAGTCTTAAGGTTAAGTCTCAGGGTTAAGTCTTAGGTTAAGTATTAGTATTAAGTCTTAGGGTTAAGTCTTGTGGTTAAGTCCTAAATTTAAGTCTTAGGGTTATGTCTTAGGGATAAGTCTTAGGGTTAAGTCTTATGGTTAAGTCGTAAATTTAAGTCTTAGGGTTATGTCTTAGGGATAAGTCTTAAGGTGAAGTCTTAGGATCAAGTCTTAAGGTGAAGTCATTATGTTAATCCTTAGGGTTAAGTTTTAGGATTGTTTCTTAGGGTTAAGTCTTAATGTTAAGTGTCAGGTTAAGTCTTACAGTTAAGTCTTATGGTTACCTCTTAATGTTATGTCTTAGGGTTAAGTTATAAGGTTAAGTCTAAGGGTTAACTCCTAAGGTTAAGTGTTAAGTTTGAATATTAAAGTTAGGTCTTAAGGTTAAGACTTAGGGTTAAGTCTTATAGTTAAGTCTTTAGGGTTAAGTCTTAGGGTTAAGTTTTTGGCTTACGTCTTAGGGTAAAGTATTAAGGTTAAGTCTTAACGTCAAGTCTTAAGGTTGAGCCTTAAGGTTAAGTTTTAGGGTTAAGTCTTAGGCTTAATTTTTATGGTTAAGTCTTAAGGTTAAGTTTTAGGGTTAAGTCTTCTAGTTAAGTCTTAGGGTTAAGTCTCAGGTTTATGTCTTACGGTTAAGTCTTAAGGTTATGTTTTAAGGTTTAGTCTTGTAGTTAAGACTTAACGGTAAATCTGAAGGTTAAGTCTCATGGTTAAGTCTTAGGGATAAGTCTCAGGGTTAAGGCTCAAGGTAAGGTCTCAAGGTTAAGTCCCAGGGTTAAGTCGTAAGGTTCTGTCTTAAGGCTGAGACTTAGGGTTAAGTCTTAAGGTTAAGTCTTATGGATTGAGTCTTAGGTTTACGTCTTAGAGTTAAGTCTTGGGGATATGGCTTAGGGTTAAGTCTCAGGGTTAAGTTTCAAGGCTAAGTTTCAATGTTAAGTCTCAGGGTTATGACTTAGGGTTAAGCATTAAGGTTAAGTCTTAGGTTTCAGTCTCAGGGTTATGTCTTAGGATTAAGTCTTAGGGTTAAATCTTAGGGTTAAGTATTAAATTTAAGTCTTAGCGTTAATTCTTAGGGTTATGTCCTAAAGATCACGTCTTAAGGTTAAATCTTAGGGTTAGGTCTTAAGGTTAAGACTTAAGATTAAGTCTTAGAGTTATGTCTTAGGGTTAAGTCTTAAGGTTAAGACTTAGAGTTAAGTATTTAAGGTTACGTCTTAGGTTTATTGTCTTAGGGTTAAGTCTTAGGGTGTTGTCCTAAGGTTAAGTATTAATATTAAGTCTTAGGGTTAAAGTCATAAGATTTAATCTCAGGGTTAACTCTTATGGTTATGTCATAAGTTTAAGTCTTAATTTTAAGTCTTGGGGATAAATCCTTGGGTTAAGTCTCACGGTTAATCTCAGGGTTAAGACTTAGGGTTAAGTCTTAAGGTTAAGTCTTAGGGTTTAGTCTTAGGGTTAAGTCTTAAGGTTAAGTCTCAGGGTTATGTCTTAGGGTTAAGTCTTAGGTTTAAGTCTCAGGGTTAAGTCTTAGGGTTAACTGTTAAGGTTAAGACCTAAATTTAAGTCTTAGGGTTAAGCCTTAAGGATAAGACGTAAATTTGAGTCTTAGCGTTAAATCTTAAGGTTATGTCTTACGGTTAAGTGTTAAGGTTAAGTCTTAGATTTAAGTGTTATGGTTATGTCTTAAGGTTAAGTCTTAGTGTTAAGTCTTAGGATTAAGTCTTAAGGTTAACTCATAAATCTAAATCTTAGGGTTAAATCTTTGTGTTAAGTCTTAAGGTTAAATCTTAAGTCCTAGGGTTTGAGTCTTAGGTTTAAGTCTTAAATTTAAGTCTTTGGGATACGTCTTAGGGTTAAGTGTCAGGGTTAAGATTTATGTTTAATTCTTAAGTTTACGTCTTAGGGTTAAGTCTAAAAGTTTAGTCTTAAATTTAAGTCTTAGTGTTGTCTTCGGTTAAGTTATAGTGTTAAGTCTTAGGGTTACATCCTAAGGTTCAGTCTTATATTAAATTCTCAGGGTTAAGTCTTAGGGATAAGTCTTAAGGTTAAGCCTTAGTATTATGTCTTAAGATTCAGTCTTAAATTTAAATCTTAATAATAAGTCTTAAGGTTAAGGTTTGGGGATAAGTCTTAGGGTTAAGTCTCAGGGATAAGTCTTAGGGTTAAGTCTTAAGGTTAAATCTTAGGGTTAAGTCTTAAGGTTAAGTCTCAGGGTTAAGTCTTAGGTTAAGTATTAGTATTAAGTCTTAGGGTTAAGTCTTGTGGTTAAGTCCTAAATTTAAGTCTTAGGGTTATGTCTTAGGGATAAGTCTTAGGGTTAAGTCTTATGGTTAAGTCCTAAATTTAAGTCTTAGGGTTATGTCTTAGGGATAAGTCTTAAGGTGAAGTCTTAGGATCAAGTCTTAAGGTGAAGTCATTATGTTAATCCTTAGGGTTAAGTTTTAGGATTGTTTCTTAGGGTTAAGTCTTAATGTTAAGTGTCAGGTTAAGTCTTACAGTTAAGTCTTATGGTTACCTCTTAATGTTATGTCTTAGGGTTAAGTTATAAGGTTAAGTCTAAGGGTTAACTCCTAAGGTTAAGTGTTAAGTTTGAATATTAAAGTTAGGTCTTAAGGTTAAGACTTAGGGTTAAGTCTTATAGTTAAGTCTTTAGGGTTAAGTCTTAGGGTTAAGTTTTTGGCTTACGTCTTAGGGTAAAGTATTAAGGTTAAGTCTTAAACTTAAGTCTTAAGGTTGAGCCTTAAGGTTAAGTTTTAGGGTTAAGTCTTAGGCTTAATTTTTATGGTTAAGTCTTAAGGTTAAGTTTTAGGGTTAAGTCTTCTAGTTAAGTCTTAGGGTTAAGTCTCAGGTTTATGTCTTACGGTTAAGTCTTAAGGTTATGTTTTAAGGTTTAGTCTTGTAGTTAAGACTTAACGGTAAATCTGAAGGTTAAGTCTCATGGTTAAGTCTTAGGGATCAGTCTCAGGGTTAAGGCTCAAGGTAAGGTCTCAAGGTTAAGTCCCAGGGTTAAGTCGTAAGGTTCTGTCTTAAGGCTGAGACTTAGGGTTAAGTCTTAAGGTTAAGTCTTATGGATTGAGTCTTAGGTTTACGTCTTAGAGTTAAGTCTTGGGGATATGGCTTAGGGTTAAGTCTCAGGGTTAAGTTTCAAGGCTAAGTTTCAATGTTAAGTCTCAGGGTTATGACTTAGGGTTAAGCATTAAGGTTAAGTCTTAGGTTTCAGTCTCAGGGTTATGTCTTAGGATTAAGTCTTAGGGTTAAATCTTAGGGTTAAGTATTAAATTTAAGTCTTAGCGTTAATTCTTAGGGTTATGTCCTAAAGATCACGTCTTAAGGTTAAATCTTAGGGTTAGGTCTTAAGGTTAAGACTTAAGATTAAGTCTTAGAGTTATGTCTTAGGGTTAAGTCTTAAGGTTAAGACTTAGAGTTAAGTATTTAAGGTTACGTCTTAGGTTTATTGTCTTAGGGTTAAGTCTTAGGGTGTTGTCCTAAGGTTAAGTATTAATATTAAGTCTTAGGGTTAAAGTCATAAGATTTAATCTCAGGGTTAACTCTTATGGTTATGTCATAAGTTTAAGTCTTAATTTTAAGTCTTGGGGATAAATCCTTGGGTTAAGTCTCATGGTTAATCTCAGGGTTAAGACTTAGGGTTAAGTCTTAAGGTTAAGTCTTAGGGTTTAGTCTTAGGGTTAAGTCTTAAGGTTAAGTCTCAGGGTTATGTCTTAGGGTTAAGTCTTAGGTTTAAGTCTCAGGGTTAAGTCTTAGGGTTAACTGTTAAGGTTAAGACCTAAATTTAAGTCTTAGGGTTAAGCCTTAAGGATAAGACGTAAATTTGAGTCTTAGCGTTAAATCTTAAGGTTATGTCTTACGGTTAAGTGTTAAGGTTAAGTCTTAGATTTAAGTGTTATGGTTATGTCTTAAGGTTAAGTCTTAGTGTTAAGTCTTAGGATTAAGTCTTAAGGTTAACTCATAAATCTAAATCTTAGGGTTAAATCTTTGTGTTAAGTCTTAAGGTTAAATCTTAAGTCCTAGGGTTTGAGTCTTAGGTTTAAGTCTTAAATTTAAGTCTTTGGGATACGTCTTAGGGTTAAGTGTCAGGGTTAAGATTTATGTTTAATTCTTAAGTTTACGTCTTAGGGTTAAGTCTAAAAGTTTAGTCTTAAATTTAAGTCTTAGTGTTGTCTTCGGTTAAGTTATAGTGTTAAGTCTTAGGGTTACATCCTAAGGTTCAGTCTTATATTAAATTCTCAGGGTTAAGTCTTAGGGATAAGTCTTAAGGTTAAGCCTTAGTATTATGTCTTAAGATTCAGTCTTAAATTTAAATCTTAATAATAAGTCTTAAGGTTAAGGTTTGGGGATAAGTCTTAGGGTTAAGTCTCAGGGATAAGTCTTAGGGTTAAGTCTTAAGGTTAAATCTTAGGGTTAAGTCTTAAGGTTAAGTCTCAGGGTTAAGTCTTAGGTTAAGTATTAGTATTAAGTCTTAGGGTTAAGTCTTGTGGTTAAGTCCTAAATTTAAGTCTTAGGGTTATGTCTTAGGGATAAGTCTTAGGGTTAAGTCTTATGGTTAAGTCCTAAATTTAAGTCTTAGGGTTATGTCTTAGGGATAAGTCTTAAGGTGAAGTCTTAGGATCAAGTCTTAAGGTGAAGTCATTATGTTAATCCTTAGGGTTAAGTTTTAGGATTGTTTCTTAGGGTTAAGTCTTAATGTTAAGTGTCAGGTTAAGTCTTACAGTTAAGTCTTATGGTTACCTCTTAATGTTATGTCTTAGGGTTAAGTTATAAGGTTAAGTCTAAGGGTTAACTCCTAAGGTTAAGTGTTAAGTTTGAATATTAAAGTTAGGTCTTAAGGTTAAGACTTAGGGTTAAGTCTTATAGTTAAGTCTTTAGGGTTAAGTCTTAGGGTTAAGTTTTTGGCTTACGTCTTAGGGTAAAGTATTAAGGTTAAGTCTTAAACTTAAGTCTTAAGGTTGAGCCTTAAGGTTAAGTTTTAGGGTTAAGTCTTAGGCTTAATTTTTATGGTTAAGTCTTAAGGTTAAGTTTTAGGGTTAAGTCTTCTAGTTAAGTCTTAGGGTTAAGTCTCAGGTTTATGTCTTACGGTTAAGTCTTAAGGTTATGTTTTAAGGTTTAGTCTTGTAGTTAAGACTTAACGGTAAATCTGAAGGTTAAGTCTCATGGTTAAGTCTTAGGGATCAGTCTCAGGGTTAAGGCTCAAGGTAAGGTCTCAAGGTTAAGTCCCAGGGTTAAGTCGTAAGGTTCTGTCTTAAGGCTGAGACTTAGGGTTAAGTCTTAAGGTTAAGTCTTATGGATTGAGTCTTAGGTTTACGTCTTAGAGTTAAGTCTTGGGGATATGGCTTAGGGTTAAGTCTCAGGGTTAAGTTTCAAGGCTAAGTTTCAATGTTAAGTCTCAGGGTTATGACTTAGGGTTAAGCATTAAGGTTAAGTCTTAGGTTTCAGTCTCAGGGTTATGTCTTAGGATTAAGTCTTAGGGTTAAATCTTAGGGTTAAGTATTAAATTTAAGTCTTAGCGTTAATTCTTAGGGTTATGTCCTAAAGATCACGTCTTAAGGTTAAATCTTAGGGTTAGGTCTTAAGGTTAAGACTTAAGATTAAGTCTTAGAGTTATGTCTTAGGGTTAAGTCTTAAGGTTAAGACTTAGAGTTAAGTATTTAAGGTTACGTCTTAGGTTTATTGTCTTAGGGTTAAGTCTTAGGGTGTTGTCCTAAGGTTAAGTATTAATATTAAGTCTTAGGGTTAAAGTCATAAGATTTAATCTCAGGGTTAACTCTTATGGTTATGTCATAAGTTTAAGTCTTAATTTTAAGTCTTGGGGATAAATCCTTGGGTTAAGTCTCATGGTTAATCTCAGGGTTAAGACTTAGGGTTAAGTCTTAAGGTTAAGTCTTAGGGTTTAGTCTTAGGGTTAAGTCTTAAGGTTAAGTCTCAGGGTTATGTCTTAGGGTTAAGTCTTAGGTTTAAGTCTCAGGGTTAAGTCTTAGGGTTAACTGTTAAGGTTAAGACCTAAATTTAAGTCTTAGGGTTAAGCCTTAAGGATAAGACGTAAATTTGAGTCTTAGCGTTAAATCTTAAGGTTATGTCTTACGGTTAAGTGTTAAGGTTAAGTCTTAGATTTAAGTGTTATGGTTATGTCTTAAGGTTAAGTCTTAGTGTTAAGTCTTAGGATTAAGTCTTAAGGTTAACTCATAAATCTAAATCTTAGGGTTAAATCTTTGTGTTAAGTCTTAAGGTTAAATCTTAAGTCCTAGGGTTTGAGTCTTAGGTTTAAGTCTTAAATTTAAGTCTTTGGGATACGTCTTAGGGTTAAGTGTCAGGGTTAAGATTTATGTTTAATTCTTAAGTTTACGTCTTAGGGTTAAGTCTAAAAGTTTAGTCTTAAATTTAAGTCTTAGTGTTGTCTTCGGTTAAGTTATAGTGTTAAGTCTTAGGGTTACATCCTAAGGTTCAGTCTTATATTAAATTCTCAGGGTTAAGTCTTAGGGATAAGTCTTAAGGTTAAGCCTTAGTATTATGTCTTAAGATTCAGTCTTAAATTTAAATCTTAATAATAAGTCTTAAGGTTAAGGTTTGGGGATAAGTCTTAGGGTTAAGTCTCAGGGATAAGTCTTAGGGTTAAGTCTTAAGGTTAAATCTTAGGGTTAAGTCTTAAGGTTAAGTCTCAGGGTTAAGTCTTAGGTTAAGTATTAGTATTAAGTCTTAGGGTTAAGTCTTGTGGTTAAGTCCTAAATTTAAGTCTTAGGGTTATGTCTTAGGGATAAGTCTTAGGGTTAAGTCTTATGGTTAAGTCCTAAATTTAAGTCTTAGGGTTATGTCTTAGGGATAAGTCTTAAGGTGAAGTCTTAGGATCAAGTCTTAAGGTGAAGTCATTATGTTAATCCTTAGGGTTAAGTTTTAGGATTGTTTCTTAGGGTTAAGTCTTAATGTTAAGTGTCAGGTTAAGTCTTACAGTTAAGTCTTATGGTTACCTCTTAATGTTATGTCTTAGGGTTAAGTTATAAGGTTAAGTCTAAGGGTTAACTCCTAAGGTTAAGTGTTAAGTTTGAATATTAAAGTTAGGTCTTAAGGTTAAGACTTAGGGTTAAGTCTTATAGTTAAGTCTTTAGGGTTAAGTCTTAGGGTTAAGTTTTTGGCTTACGTCTTAGGGTAAAGTATTAAGGTTAAGTCTTAAACTTAAGTCTTAATGTCAAGTCTTAAGGTTGAGCCTTAAGGTTAAGTTTTAGGGTTAAGTCTTAGGCTTAATTTTTATGGTTAAGTCTTAAGGTTAAGTTTTAGGGTTAAGTCTTCTAGTTAAGTCTTAGGGTTAAGTCTCAGGTTTATGTCTTACGGTTAAGTCTTAAGGTTATGTTTTAAGGTTTAGTCTTGTAGTTAAGACTTAACGGTAAATCTGAAGGTTAAGTCTCATGGTTAAGTCTTAGGGATAAGTCTCAGGGTTAAGGCTCAAGGTAAGGTCTCAAGGTTAAGTCCCAGGGTTAAGTCGTAAGGTTCTGTCTTAAGGCTGAGACTTAGGGTTAAGTCTTAAGGTTAAGTCTTATGGATTGAGTCTTAGGTTTACGTCTTAGAGTTAAGTCTTGGGGATATTGCTTAGGGTTAAGTCTCAGGGTTAAGTTTCAAGGCTAAGTTTCAATGTTAAGTCTCAGGGTTATGACTTAGGGTTAAGCATTAAGGTTAAGTCTTAGGTTTCAGTCTCAGGGTTATGTCTTAGGATTAAGTCTTAGGGTTAAGTCTTAGGGTTAAGTATTAAATTTAAGTCTTAGGGTTAATTCTTAGGGTTATGTCCTAAAGATCACGTCTTAAGGTTAAATCTTAGGGTTAGGTCTTAAGGTTAAGACTTAAGATTAAGTCTTAGAGTTATGTCTTAGGGTTAAGTCTTAAGGTTAAGACTTAGAGTTAAGTATTTAAGGTTACGTCTTAGGTTTATTGTCTTAGGGTTAAGTCTTAGGGTGTTGTCTTAAGGTTAAGTATTAATATTAAGTCTTAGGGTTAAAGTCATAAGATTTAATCTCAGGGTTAACTCTTATGGTTATGTCATAAGTTTAAGTCTTAATTTTAAGTCTTGGGGATAAATCCTTGGGTTAAGTCTCACGGTTAATCTCAGGGTTAAGACTTAGGGTTAAGTCTTAAGGTTAAGTCTTAGGGTTTAGTCTTAGGGTTCAGTCGTAGGGTTAAGTCTCAGGGTTATGCCTTAGGGTTAAGTCTTATGTTTAAGTTAAGTCTTAGGTTTAAATCATAGGGTTAAGTCTTAGGGTTAAGTTTTAAGTTTAAGTCTTAGGGTTAAGTCTCAGGTTTAGTTTTTAAGGTTAAGTCACAAGGTTAAGTCTTAAGGTTAAGTCTTAATTATAAGTGTTAGGGTTAAGTCTTAAGGTTAAGTCTAAGGGTTAAGTCTCTAAGATTAAGTATTAGGTTTAAGTCTCAGGGTTAAGTCTTAGGGATAAGTCTTAAGGTTAAGTCTTAAATTCAAGTCCTAGGGTTAAGTTTTAAGGTTAAGTCTTAAGGTTAAGTCTCAGGGTTATGTCTTAGGGTTAAGTCTTAGGTTTAAGTCTCAGGGTTAAGTCTTAGGGTTAACTGTTAAGGTTAAGACCTAAATTTAAGTCTTAGGGTTAAGCCTTAAGGATAAGACGTAAATTTGAGTCTTAGCGTTAAATCTTAAGGTTATGTCTTACGGTTAAGTGTTAAGGTTAAGTCTTAGATTTAAGTGTTATGGTTATGTCTTAAGGTTAAGTCTTAGTGTTAAGTCTTAGGATTAAGTCTTAAGGTTAACTCATAAATCTAAATCTTAGGGTTAAATCTTTGTGTTAAGTCTTAAGGTTAAATCTTAAGTCCTAGGGTTTGAGTCTTAGGTTTAAGTCTTAAATTTAAGTCTTTGGGATACGTCTTAGGGTTAAGTGTCAGGGTTAAGATTTATGTTTAATTCTTAAGTTTACGTCTTAGGGTTAAGTCTAAAAGTTTAGTCTTAAATTTAAGTCTTAGTGTTGTCTTCGGTTAAGTTATAGTGTTAAGTCTTAGGGTTACATCCTAAGGTTCAGTCTTATATTAAATTCTCAGGGTTAAGTCTTAGGGATAAGTCTTAAGGTTAAGCCTTAGTATTATGTCTTAAGATTCAGTCTTAAATTTAAATCTTAATAATAAGTCTTAAGGTTAAGGTTTGGGGATAAGTCTTAGGGTTAAGTCTCAGGGATAAGTCTTAGGGTTAAGTCTCAGGGATAAGTCTTAGGGTTAAGTCTTAAGGTTAAATCTTAGGGTTAAGTCTTAAGGTTAAGTCTCAGGGTTAAGTCTTAGGTTAAGTATTAGTATTAAGTCTTAGGGTTAAGTCTTGTGGTTAAGTCCTAAATTTAAGTCTTAGGGTTAAGTCTTATGGTTAAGTCGTAAATTTAAGTCTTAGGGTTATGTCTTAGGGATAAGTCTTAAGGTGAAGTCTTAGGATCAAGTCTTAAGGTGAAGTCATTATGTTAATCCTTAGGGTTAAGTTTTAGGATTGTTTCTTAGGGTTAAGTCTTAATGTTAAGTGTCAGGTTAAGTCTTACAGTTAAGTCTTATGGTTACCTCTTAATGTTATGTCTTAGGGTTAAGTTATAAGGTTAAGTCTAAGGGTTAACTCCTAAGGTTAAGTGTTAAGTTTGAATATTAAAGTTAGGTCTTAAGGTTAAGACTTAGGGTTAAGTCTTATAGTTAAGTCTTTAGGGTTAAGTCTTAGGGTTAAGTTTTTGGCTTACGTCTTAGGGTAAAGTATTAAGGTTAAGTCTTAAACTTAAGTCTTAACGTCAAGTCTTAAGGTTGAGCCTTAAGGTTAAGTTTTAGGGTTAAGTCTTAGGCTTAATTTTTATGGTTAAGTCTTAAGGTTAAGTTTTAGGGTTAAGTCTTCTAGTTAAGTCTTAGGGTTAAGTCTCAGGTTTATGTCTTACGGTTAAGTCTTAAGGTTATGTTTTAAGGTTTAGTCTTGTAGTTAAGACTTAACGGTAAATCTGAAGGTTAAGTCTCATGGTTAAGTCTTAGGGATAAGTCTCAGGGTTAAGGCTCAAGGTAAGGTCTCAAGGTTAAGTCCCAGGGTTAAGTCGTAAGGTTCTGTCTTAAGGCTGAGACTTAGGGTTAAGTCTTAAGGTTAAGTCTTATGGATTGAGTCTTAGGTTTACGTCTTAGAGTTAAGTCTTGGGGATATGGCTTAGGGTTAAGTCTCAGGGTTAAGTTTCAAGGCTAAGTTTCAATGTTAAGTCTCAGGGTTATGACTTAGGGTTAAGCATTAAGGTTAAGTCTTAGGTTTCAGTCTCAGGGTTATGCCTTAGGATTAAGTCTTAGGGTTAAGTCTTAGGGTTAAGTATTAAATTTAAGTCTTAGGGTTAATTCTTAGGGTTATGTCCTAAAGATCACGTCTTAAGGTTAAATCTTAGGGTTAGGTCTTAAGGTTAAGACTTAAGATTAAGTCTTAGAGTTATGTCTTAGGGTTAAGTCTTAAGGTTAAGACTTAGAGTTAAGTATTTAAGGTTACGTCTTAGGTTTATTGTCTTAGGGTTAAGTCTTAGGGTGTTGTCTTAAGGTTAAGTATTAATATTAAGTCTTAGGGTTAAAGTCATAAGATTTAATCTCAGGGTTAACTCTTACGGCTATGTCATAAGTTTAAGTCTTAATTTTAAGTCTTGGGGATAAATCCTTGGGTTAAGTCTCACGGTTAATCTCAGGGTTAAGACTTAGGGTTAAGTCTTAAGGTTAAGTCTTAGGGTTTAGTCTTAGGGTTCAGTCGTAGGGTTAAGTCTCAGGGTTATGCCTTAGGGTTAAGTCTTATGTTTAAGTTAAGTCTTAGGTTTAAATCATAGGGTTAAGTCTTAGGGTTAAGTTTTAAGTTTAAGTCTTAGGGTTAAGTCTCAGGTTTAGTTTTTAAGGTTAAGTCACAAGGTTAAGTCTTAAGGTTAAGTCTTAATTATAAGTGTTAGGGTTAAGTCTTAAGGTTAAGTCTAAGGGTTAAGTCTCTAAGATTAAGTATTAGGTTTAAGTCTCAGGGTTAAGTCTTAGGGATAAGTCTTAAGGTTAAGTCTTAAATTCAAGTCCTAGGGTTAAGTTTTAAGGTTAAGTCTTAAGGTTAAGTCTCAGGGTTATGTCTTAGGGTTAAGTCTTAGGTTTAAGTCTCAGGGTTAAGTCTTAGGGTTAACTGTTAAGGTTAAGACCTAAATTTAAGTCTTAGGGTTAAGCCTTAAGGATAAGACGTAAATTTGAGTCTTAGCGTTAAATCTTAAGGTTATGTCTTACGGTTAAGTGTTAAGGTTAAGTCTTAGATTTAAGTGTTATGGTTATGTCTTAAGGTTAAGTCTTAGTGTTAAGTCTTAGGATTAAGTCTTAAGGTTAACTCATAAATCTAAATCTTAGGGTTAAATCTTTGTGTTAAGTCTTAAGGTTAAATCTTAAGTCCTAGGGTTTGAGTCTTAGGTTTAAGTCTTAAATTTAAGTCTTTGGGATACGTCTTAGGGTTAAGTGTCAGGGTTAAGATTTATGTTTAATTCTTAAGTTTACGTCTTAGGGTTAAGTCTAAAAGTTTAGTCTTAAATTTAAGTCTTAGTGTTGTCTTCGGTTAAGTTATAGTGTTAAGTCTTAGGGTTACATCCTAAGGTTCAGTCTTATATTAAATTCTCAGGGTTAAGTCTTAGGGATAAGTCTTAAGGTTAAGCCTTAGTATTATGTCTTAAGATTCAGTCTTAAATTTAAATCTTAATAATAAGTCTTAAGGTTAAGGTTTGGGGATAAGTCTTAGGGTTAAGTCTCAGGGATAAGTCTTAGGGTTAAGTCTCAGGGATAAGTCTTAGGGTTAAGTCTTAAGGTTAAATCTTAGGGTTAAGTCTTAAGGTTAAGTCTCAGGGTTAAGTCTTAGGTTAAGTATTAGTATTAAGTCTTAGGGTTAAGTCTTGTGGTTAAGTCCTAAATTTAAGTCTTAGGGTTATGTCTTAGGGATAAGTCTTAGGGTTAAGTCTTATGGTTAAGTCGTAAATTTAAGTCTTAGGGATAAGTCTTAAGGTGAAGTCTTAGGATCAAGTCTTAAGGTGAAGTCATTATGTTAATCCTTAGGGTTAAGTTTTAGGATTGTTTCTTAGGGTTAAGTCTTAATGTTAAGTGTCAGGTTAAGTCTTACAGTTAAGTCTTATGGTTACCTCTTAATGTTATGTCTTAGGGTTAAGTTATAAGGTTAAGTCTAAGGGTTAACTCCTAAGGTTAAGTGTTAAGTTTGAATATTAAAGTTAGGTCTTAAGGTTAAGACTTAGGGTTAAGTCTTATAGTTAAGTCTTTAGGGTTAAGTCTTAGGGTTAAGTTTTTGGCTTACGTCTTAGGGTAAAGTATTAAGGTTAAGTCTTAAACTTAAGTCTTAACGTCAAGTCTTAAGGTTGAGCCTTAAGGTTAAGTTTTAGGGTTAAGTCTTAGGCTTAATTTTTATGGTTAAGTCTTAAGGTTAAGTTTTAGGGTTAAGTCTTCTAGTTAAGTCTTAGGGTTAAGTCTCAGGTTTATGTCTTACGGTTAAGTCTTAAGGTTATGTTTTAAGGTTTAGTCTTGTAGTTAAGACTTAACGGTAAATCTGAAGGTTAAGTCTCATGGTTAAGTCTTAGGGATCAGTCTCAGGGTTAAGGCTCAAGGTAAGGTCTCAAGGTTAAGTCCCAGGGTTAAGTCGTAAGGTTCTGTCTTAAGGCTGAGACTTAGGGTTAAGTCTTAAGGTTAAGTCTTATGGATTGAGTCTTAGGTTTACGTCTTAGAGTTAAGTCTTGGGGATATGGCTTAGGGTTAAGTCTCAGGGTTAAGTTTCAAGGCTAAGTTTCAATGTTAAGTCTCAGGGTTATGACTTAGGGTTAAGCATTAAGGTTAAGTCTTAGGTTTCAGTCTCAGGGTTATGCCTTAGGATTAAGTCTTAGGGTTAAATCTTAGGGTTAAGTATTAAATTTAAGTCTTAGCGTTAATTCTTAGGGTTATGTCCTAAAGATCACGTCTTAAGGTTAAATCTTAGGGTTAGGTCTTAAGGTTAAGACTTAAGATTAAGTCTTAGAGTTATGTCTTAGGGTTAAGTCTTAAGGTTAAGACTTAGAGTTAAGTATTTAAGGTTACGTCTTAGGTTTATTGTCTTAGGGTTAAGTCTTAGGGTGTTGTCTTAAGGTTAAGTATTAATATTAAGTCTTAGGGTTAAAGTCATAAGATTTAATCTCAGGGTTAACTCTTATGGTTATGTCATAAGTTTAAGTCTTAATTTTAAGTCTTGGGGATAAATCCTTGGGTTAAGTCTCACGGTTAATCTCAGGGTTAAGACTTAGGGTTAAGTCTTAAGGTTAAGTCTTAGGGTTTAGTCTTAGGGTTCAGTCGTAGGGTTAAGTCTCAGGGTTATGCCTTAGGGTTAAGTCTTATGTTTAAGTTAAGTCTTAGGTTTAAATCATAGGGTTAAGTCTTAGGGTTAAGTTTTAAGTTTAAGTCTTAGGGTTAAGTCTCAGGTTTAGTTTTTAAGGTTAAGTCACAAGGTTAAGTCTTAATTATAAGTGTTAGGGTTAAGTCTTAAGGTTAAGTCTAAGGGTTAAGTCTCTAAGATTAAGTATTAGGTTTAAGTCTCAGGGTTAAGTCTTAGGGATAAGTCTTAAGGTTAAGTCTTAAATTCAAGTCCTAGGGTTAAGTTTTAAGGTTAAGTCTTAAGGTTAAGTCTCAGGGTTATGTCTTAGGGTTAAGTCTTAGGTTTAAGTCTCAGGGTTAAGTCTTAGGGTTAACTGTTAAGGTTAAGACCTAAATTTAAGTCTTAGGGTTAAGCCTTAAGGATAAGACGTACATTTGAGTCTTAGCGTTAAATCTTAAGGTTATGTCTTACGGTTAAGTGTTAAGGTTAAGTCTTAGATTTAAGTGTTATGGTTATGTCTTAAGGTTAAGTCTTAGTGTTAAGTCTTAGGATTAAGTCTTAAGGTTAACTCATAAATCTAAATCTTAGGGTTAAATCTTTGTGTTAAGTCTTAAGGTTAAATCTTAAGTCCTAGGGTTTGAGTCTTAGGTTTAAGTCTTAAATTTAAGTCTTTGGGATACGTCTTAGGGTTAAGTGTCAGGGTTAAGATTTATGTTTAATTCTTAAGTTTACGTCTTAGGGTTAAGTCTAAAAGTTTAGTCTTAAATTTAAGTCTTAGTGTTGTCTTCGGTTAAGTTATAGTGTTAAGTCTTAGGGTTACATCCTAAGGTTCAGTCTTATATTAAATTCTCAGGGTTAAGTCTTAGGGATAAGTCTTAAGGTTAAGCCTTAGTATTATGTCTTAAGATTCAGTCTTAAATTTAAATCTTAATAATAAGTCTTAAGGTTAAGGTTTGGGGATAAGTCTTAGGGTTAAGTCTCAGGGATAAGTCTTAGGGTTAAGTCTCAGGGATAAGTCTTAGGGTTAAGTCTTAAGGTTAAATCTTAGGGTTAAGTCTTAAGGTTAAGTCTCAGGGTTAAGTCTTAGGTTAAGTATTAGTATTAAGTCTTAGGGTTAAGTCTTGTGGTTAAGTCCTAAATTTAAGTCTTAGGGTTATGTCTTAGGGATAAGTCTTAGGGTTAAGTCTTATGGTTAAGTCGTAAATTTAAGTCTTAGGGTTATGTCTTAGGGATAAGTCTTAAGGTGAAGTCTTAGGATCAAGTCTTAAGGTGAAGTCATTATGTTAATCCTTAGGGTTAAGTTTTAGGATTGTTTCTTAGGGTTAAGTCTTAATGTTAAGTGTCAGGTTAAGTCTTACAGTTAAGTCTTATGGTTACCTCTTAATGTTATGTCTTAGGGTTAAGTTATAAGGTTAAGTCTAAGGGTTAACTCCTAAGGTTAAGTGTTAAGTTTGAATATTAAAGTTAGGTCTTAAGGTTAAGACTTAGGGTTAAGTCTTATAGTTAAGTCTTTAGGGTTAAGTCTTAGGGTTAAGTTTTTGGCTTACGTCTTAGGGTAAAGTATTAAGGTTAAGTCTTAAACTTAAGTCTTAACGTCAAGTCTTAAGGTTGAGCCTTAAGGTTAAGTTTTAGGGTTAAGTCTTAGGCTTAATTTTTATGGTTAAGTCTTAAGGTTAAGTTTTAGGGTTAAGTCTTCTAGTTAAGTCTTAGGGTTAAGTCTCAGGTTTATGTCTTACGGTTAAGTCTTAAGGTTATGTTTTAAGGTTTAGTCTTGTAGTTAAGACTTAACGGTAAATCTGAAGGTTAAGTCTCATTGTTAAGTCTTAGGGATAAGTCTCAGGGTTAAGGCTCAAGGTAAGGTCTCAAGGTTAAGTCCCAGGGTTAAGTCGTAAGGTTCTGTCTTAAGGCTGAGACTTAGGGTTAAGTCTTAAGGTTAAGTCTTATGGATTGAGTCTTAGGTTTACGTCTTAGAGTTAAGTCTTGGGGATATGGCTTAGGGTTAAGTCTCAGGGTTAAGTTTCAAGGCTAAGTTTCAATGTTAAGTCTCAGGGTTATGACTTAGGGTTAAGCATTAAGGTTAAGTCTTAGGTTTCAGTCTCAGGGTTATGCCTTAGGATTAAGTCTTAGGGTTAAGTCTTAGGGTTAAGTATTAAATTTAAGTCTTAGGGTTAATTCTTAGGGTTATGTCCTAAAGATCACGTCTTAAGGTTAAATCTTAGGGTTAGGTCTTAAGGTTAAGACTTAAGATTAAGTCTTAGAGTTATGTCTTAGGGTTAAGTCTTAAGGTTAAGACTTAGAGTTAAGTATTTAAGGTTACGTCTTAGGTTTATTGTCTTAGGGTTAAGTCTTAGGGTGTTGTCTTAAGGTTAAGTATTAATATTAAGTCTTAGGGTTAAAGTCATAAGATTTAATCTCAGGGTTAACTCTTATGGTTATGTCATAAGTTTAAGTCTTAATTTTAAGTCTTGGGGATAAATCCTTGGGTTAAGTCTCACGGTTAATCTCAGGGTTAAGACTTAGGGTTAAGTCTTAAGGTTAAGTCTTAGGGTTTAGTCTTAGGGTTCAGTCGTAGGGTTAAGTCTCAGGGTTATGCCTTAGGGTTAAGTCTTATGTTTAAGTTAAGTCTTAGGTTTAAATCATAGGGTTAAGTCTTAGGGTTAAGTTTTAAGTTTAAGTCTTAGGGTTAAGTCTCAGGTTTAGTTTTTAAGGTTAAGTCACAAGGTTAAGTCTTAAGGTTAAGTCTTAATTATAAGTGTTAGGGTTAAGTCTTAAGGTTAAGTCTAAGGGTTAAGTCTCTAAGATTAAGTATTAGGTTTAAGTCTCAGGGTTAAGTCTTAGGGATAAGTCTTAAGGTTAAGTCTTAAATTCAAGTCCTAGGGTTAAGTTTTAAGGTTAAGTCTTAAGGTTAAGTCTCAGGGTTATGTCTTAGGGTTAAGTCTTAGGTTTAAGTCTCAGGGTTAAGTCTTAGGGTTAACTGTTAAGGTTAAGACCTAAATTTAAGTCTTAGGGTTAAGCCTTAAGGATAAGACGTAAATTTGAGTCTTAGCGTTAAATCTTAAGGTTATGTCTTACGGTTAAGTGTTAAGGTTAAGTCTTAGATTTAAGTGTTATGGTTATGTCTTAAGGTTAAGTCTTAGTGTTAAGTCTTAGGATTAAGTCTTAAGGTTAACTCATAAATCTAAATCTTAGGGTTAAATCTTTGTGTTAAGTCTTAAGGTTAAATCTTAAGTCCTAGGGTTTGAGTCTTAGGTTTAAGTCTTAAATTTAAGTCTTTGGGATACGTCTTAGGGTTAAGTGTCAGGGTTAAGATTTATGTTTAATTCTTAAGTTTACGTCTTAGGGTTAAGTCTAAAAGTTTAGTCTTAAATTTAAGTCTTAGTGTTGTCTTCGGTTAAGTTATAGTGTTAAGTCTTAGGGTTACATCCTAAGGTTCAGTCTTATATTAAATTCTCAGGGTTAAGTCTTAGGGATAAGTCTTAAGGTTAAGCCTTAGTATTATGTCTTAAGATTCAGTCTTAAATTTAAATCTTAATAATAAGTCTTAAGGTTAAGGTTTGGGGATAAGTCTTAGGGTTAAGTCTCAGGGATAAGTCTTAGGGTTAAGTCTCAGGGATAAGTCTTAGGGTTAAGTCTTAAGGTTAAATCTTAGGGTTAAGTCTTAAGGTTAAGTCTCAGGGTTAAGTCTTAGGTTAAGTATTAGTATTAAGTCTTAGGGTTAAGTCTTGTGGTTAAGTCCTAAATTTAAGTCTTAGGGTTATGTCTTAGGGATAAGTCTTAGGGTTAAGTCTTATGGTTAAGTCGTAAATTTAAGTCTTAGGGATAAGTCTTAAGGTGAAGTCTTAGGATCAAGTCTTAAGGTGAAGTCATTATGTTAATCCTTAGGGTTAAGTTTTAGGATTGTTTCTTAGGGTTAAGTCTTAATGTTAAGTGTCAGGTTAAGTCTTACAGTTAAGTCTTATGGTTACCTCTTAATGTTATGTCTTAGGGTTAAGTTATAAGGTTAAGTCTAAGGGTTAACTCCTAAGGTTAAGTGTTAAGTTTGAATATTAAAGTTAGGTCTTAAGGTTAAGACTTAGGGTTAAGTCTTATAGTTAAGTCTTTAGGGTTAAGTCTTAGGGTTAAGTTTTTGGCTTACGTCTTAGGGTAAAGTATTAAGGTTAAGTCTTAAACTTAAGTCTTAAGGTTGAGCCTTAAGGTTAAGTTTTAGGGTTAAGTCTTAGGCTTAATTTTTATGGTTAAGTCTTAAGGTTAAGTTTTAGGGTTAAGTCTTCTAGTTAAGTCTTAGGGTTAAGTCTCAGGTTTATGTCTTACGGTTAAGTCTTAAGGTTATGTTTTAAGGTTTAGTCTTGTAGTTAAGACTTAACGGTAAATCTGAAGGTTAAGTCTCATGGTTAAGTCTTAGGGATAAGTCTCAGGGTTAAGGCTCAAGGTAAGGTCTCAAGGTTAAGTCCCAGGGTTAAGTCGTAAGGTTCTGTCTTAAGGCTGAGACTTAGGGTTAAGTCTTAAGGTTAAGTCTTATGGATTGAGTCTTAGGTTTACGTCTTAGAGTTAAGTCTTGGGGATATGGCTTAGGGTTAAGTCTCAGGGTTAAGTTTCAAGGCTAAGTTTCAATGTTAAGTCTCAGGGTTATGACTTAGGGTTAAGCATTAAGGTTAAGTCTTAGGTTTCAGTCTCAGGGTTATGTCTTAGGATTAAGTCTTAGGGTTAAGTCTTAGGGTTAAGTATTAAATTTAAGTCTTAGGGTTAATTCTTAGGGTTATGTCCTAAAGATCACGTCTTAAGGTTAAATCTTAGGGTTAGGTCTTAAGGTTAAGACTTAAGATTAAGTCTTAGAGTTATGTCTTAGGGTTAAGTCTTAAGGTTAAGACTTAGAGTTAAGTATTTAAGGTTACGTCTTAGGTTTATTGTCTTAGGGTTAAGTCTTAGGGTGTTGTCTTAAGGTTAAGTATTAATATTAAGTCTTAGGGTTAAAGTCATAAGATTTAATCTCAGGGTTAACTCTTATGGTTATGTCATAAGTTTAAGTCTTAATTTTAAGTCTTGGGGATAAATCTTTGGGTTAAGTCTCACGGTTAATCTCAGGGTTAAGACTTAGGGTTAAGTCTTAAGGTTAAGTCTTAGGGTTTAGTCTTAGGGTTCAGTCGTAGGGTTAAGTCTCAGGGTTATGCCTTAGGGTTAAGTCTTATGTTTAAGTTAAGTCTTAGGTTTAAATCATAGGGTTAAGTCTTAGGGTTAAGTTTTAAGTTTAAGTCTTAGGGTTAAGTCTCAGGTTTAGTTTTTAAGGTTAAGTCACAAGGTTAAGTCTTAAGGTTAAGTCTTAATTATAAGTGTTAGGGTTAAGTCTTAAGGTTAAGTCTAAGGGTTAAGTCTCTAAGATTAAGTATTAGGTTTAAGTCTCAGGGTTAAGTCTTAGGGATAAGTCTTAAGGTTAAGTCTTAAATTCAAGTCCTAGGGTTAAGTTTTAAGGTTAAGTCTTAAGGTTAAGTCTCAGGGTTATGTCTTAGGGTTAAGTCTTAGGTTTAAGTCTCAGGGTTAAGTCTTAGGGTTAACTGTTAAGGTTAAGACCTAAATTTAAGTCTTAGGGTTAAGCCTTAAGGATAAGACGTAAATTTGAGTCTTAGCGTTAAATCTTAAGGTTATGTCTTACGGTTAAGTGTTAAGGTTAAGTCTTAGATTTAAGTGTTATGGTTATGTCTTAAGGTTAAGTCTTAGTGTTAAGTCTTAGGATTAAGTCTTAAGGTTAACTCATAAATCTAAATCTTAGGGTTAAATCTTTGTGTTAAGTCTTAAGGTTAAATCTTAAGTCCTAGGGTTTGAGTCTTAGGTTTAAGTCTTAAATTTAAGTCTTTGGGATACGTCTTAGGGTTAAGTGTCAGGGTTAAGATTTATGTTTAATTCTTAAGTTTACGTCTTAGGGTTAAGTCTAAAAGTTTAGTCTTAAATTTAAGTCTTAGTGTTGTCTTCGGTTAAGTTATAGTGTTAAGTCTTAGGGTTACATCCTAAGGTTCAGTCTTATATTAAATTCTCAGGGTTAAGTCTTAGGGATAAGTCTTAAGGTTAAGCCTTAGTATTATGTCTTAAGATTCAGTCTTAAATTTAAATCTTAATAATAAGTCTTAAGGTTAAGGTTTGGGGATAAGTCTTAGGGTTAAGTCTCAGGGATAAGTCTTAGGGTTAAGTCTTAAGGTTAAATCTTAGGGTTAAGTCTTAAGGTTAAGTCTCAGGGTTAAGTCTTAGGTTAAGTATTAGTATTAAGTCTTAGGGTTAAGTCTTGTGGTTAAGTCCTAAATTTAAGTCTTAGGGTTATGTCTTAGGGATAAGTCTTAGGGTTAAGTCTTATGGTTAAGTCGTAAATTTAAGTCTTAGGGTTATGTCTTAGGGATAAGTCTTAAGGTGAAGTCTTAGGATCAAGTCTTAAGGTGAAGTCATTATGTTAATCCTTAGGGTTAAGTTTTAGGATTGTTTCTTAGGGTTAAGTCTTAATGTTAAGTGTCAGGTTAAGTCTTACAGTTAAGTCTTATGGTTACCTCTTAATGTTATGTCTTAGGGTTAAGTTATAAGGTTAAGTCTAAGGGTTAACTCCTAAGGTTAAGTGTTAAGTTTGAATATTAAAGTTAGGTCTTAAGGTTAAGACTTAGGGTTAAGTCTTATAGTTAAGTCTTTAGGGTTAAGTCTTAGGGTTAAGTTTTTGGCTTACGTCTTAGGGTAAAGTATTAAGGTTAAGTCTTAACGTCAAGTCTTAAGGTTGAGCCTTAAGGTTAAGTTTTAGGGTTAAGTCTTAGGCTTAATTTTTATGGTTAAGTCTTAAGGTTAAGTTTTAGGGTTAAGTCTTCTAGTTAAGTCTTAGGGTTAAGTCTCAGGTTTATGTCTTACGGTTAAGTCTTAAGGTTATGTTTTAAGGTTTAGTCTTGTAGTTAAGACTTAACGGTAAATCTGAAGGTTAAGTCTCATGGTTAAGTCTTAGGGATAAGTCTCAGGGTTAAGGCTCAAGGTAAGGTCTCAAGGTTAAGTCCCAGGGTTAAGTCGTAAGGTTCTGTCTTAAGGCTGAGACTTAGGGTTAAGTCTTAAGGTTAAGTCTTATGGATTGAGTCTTAGGTTTACGTCTTAGAGTTAAGTCTTGGGGATATGGCTTAGGGTTAAGTCTCAGGGTTAAGTTTCAAGGCTAAGTTTCAATGTTAAGTCTCAGGGTTATGACTTAGGGTTAAGCATTAAGGTTAAGTCTTAGGTTTCAGTCTCAGGGTTATGTCTTAGGATTAAGTCTTAGGGTTAAGTCTTAGGGTTAAGTATTAAATTTAAGTCTTAGGGTTAATTCTTAGGGTCATGTCCTAAAGATCACGTCTTAAGGTTAAATCTTAGGGTTAGGTCTTAAGGTTAAGACTTAAGATTAAGTCTTAGAGTTATGTCTTAGGGTTAAGTCTTAAGGTTAAGACTTAGAGTTAAGTATTTAAGGTTACGTCTTAGGTTTATTGTCTTATGGTTAAGTCTTAGGGTGTTGTCTTAAGGTTAAGTATTAATATTAAGTCTTAGGGTTAAAGTCATAAGATTTAATCTCAGGGTTAACTCTTATGGTTATGTCATAAGTTTAAGTCTTAATTTTAAGTCTTGGGGATAAATCTTTGGGTTAAGTCTCACGGTTAATCTCAGGGTTAAGACTTAGGGTTAAGTCTTAAGGTTAAGTCTTAGGGTTTAGTCTTAGGGTTCAGTCGTAGGGTTAAGTCTCAGGGTTATGCCTTAGGGTTAAGTCTTATGTTTAAGTTAAGTCTTAGGTTTAAATCATAGGGTTAAGTCTTAGGGTTAAGTTTTAAGTTTAAGTCTTAGGGTTAAGTCTCAGGTTTAGTTTTTAAGGTTAAGTCACAAGGTTAAGTCTTAATTATAAGTGTTAGGGTTAAGTCTTAAGGTTAAGTCTAAGGGTTAAGTCTCTAAGATTAAGTATTAGGTTTAAGTCTCAGGGTTAAGTCTTAGGGATAAGTCTTAAGGTTAAGTCTTAAATTCAAGTCCTAGGGTTAAGTTTTAAGGTTAAGTCTTAAGGTTAAGTCTCAGGGTTATGTCTTAGGGTTAAGTCTTAGGTTTAAGTCTCAGGGTTAAGTCTTAGGGTTAACTGTTAAGGTTAAGACCTAAATTTAAGTCTTAGGGTTAAGCCTTAAGGATAAGACGTACATTTGAGTCTTAGCGTTAAATCTTAAGGTTATGTCTTACGGTTAAGTGTTAAGGTTAAGTCTTAGATTTAAGTGTTATGGTTATGTCTTAAGGTTAAGTCTTAGTGTTAAGTCTTAGGATTAAGTCTTAAGGTTAACTCATAAATCTAAATCTTAGGGTTAAATCTTTGTGTTAAGTCTTAAGGTTAAATCTTAAGTCCTAGGGTTTGAGTCTTAGGTTTAAGTCTTAAATTTAAGTCTTTGGGATACGTCTTAGGGTTAAGTGTCAGGGTTAAGATTTATGTTTAATTCTTAAGTTTACGTCTTAGGGTTAAGTCTAAAAGTTTAGTCTTAAATTTAAGTCTTAGTGTTGTCTTCGGTTAAGTTATAGTGTTAAGTCTTAGGGTTACATCCTAAGGTTCAGTCTTATATTAAATTCTCAGGGTTAAGTCTTAGGGATAAGTCTTAAGGTTAAGCCTTAGTATTATGTCTTAAGATTCAGTCTTAAATTTAAATCTTAATAATAAGTCTTAAGGTTAAGGTTTGGGGATAAGTCTTAGGGTTAAGTCTCAGGGATAAGTCTTAGGGTTAAGTCTCAGGGATAAGTCTTAGGGTTAAGTCTTAAGGTTAAATCTTAGGGTTAAGTCTTAAGGTTAAGTCTCAGGGTTAAGTCTTAGGTTAAGTATTAGTATTAAGTCTTAGGGTTAAGTCTTGTGGTTAAGTCCTAAATTTAAGTCTTAGGGTTATGTCTTAGGGATAAGTCTTAGGGTTAAGTCTTATGGTTAAGTCGTAAATTTAAGTCTTAGGGTTATGTCTTAGGGATAAGTCTTAAGGTGAAGTCTTAGGATCAAGTCTTAAGGTGAAGTCATTATGTTAATCCTTAGGGTTAAGTTTTAGGATTGTTTCTTAGGGTTAAGTCTTAATGTTAAGTGTCAGGTTAAGTCTTACAGTTAAGTCTTATGGTTACCTCTTAATGTTATGTCTTAGGGTTAAGTTATAAGGTTAAGTCTAAGGGTTAACTCCTAAGGTTAAGTGTTAAGTTTGAATATTAAAGTTAGGTCTTAAGGTTAAGACTTAGGGTTAAGTCTTATAGTTAAGTCTTTAGGGTTAAGTCTTAGGGTTAAGTTTTTGGCTTACGTCTTAGGGTAAAGTATTAAGGTTAAGTCTTAAACTTAAGTCTTAACGTCAAGTCTTAAGGTTGAGCCTTAAGGTTAAGTTTTAGGGTTAAGTCTTAGGCTTAATTTTTAGGGTTAAGTCTTAAGGTTAAGTTTTAGGGTTAAGTCTTCTAGTTAAGTCTTAGGGTTAAGTCTCAGGTTTATGTCTTACGGTTAAGTCTTAAGGTTATGTTTTAAGGTTTAGTCTTGTAGTTAAGACTTAACGGTAAATCTGAAGGTTAAGTCTCATGGTTAAGTCTTAGGGATAAGTCTCAGGGTTAAGGCTCAAGGTAAGGTCTCAAGGTTAAGTCCCAGGGTTAAGTCGTAAGGTTCTGTCTTAAGGCTGAGACTTAGGGTTAAGTCTTAAGGTTAAGTCTTATGGATTGAGTCTTAGGTTTACGTCTTAGAGTTAAGTCTTGGGGATATGGCTTAGGGTTAAGTCTCAGGGTTAAGTTTCAAGGCTAAGTTTCAATGTTAAGTCTCAGGGTTATGACTTAGGGTTAAGCATTAAGGTTAAGTCTTAGGTTTCAGTCTCAGGGTTATGTCTTAGGATTAAGTCTTAGGGTTAAGTCTTAGGGTTAAGTATTAAATTTAAGTCTTAGGGTTAATTCTTAGGGTTATGTCCTAAAGATCACGTCTTAAGGTTAAATCTTAGGGTTAGGTCTTAAGGTTAAGACTTAAGATTAAGTCTTAGAGTTATGTCTTAGGGTTAAGTCTTAAGGTTAAGACTTAGAGTTAAGTATTTAAGGTTACGTCTTAGGTTTATTGTCTTAGGGTTAAGTCTTAGGGTGTTGTCTTAAGGTTAAGTATTGATATTAAGTCTTAGGGTTAAAGTCATAAGATTTAATCTCAGGGTTAACTCTTATGGTTATGTCATAAGTTTAAGTCTTAATTTTAAGTCTTGGGGGTAAATCCTTGGGTTAAGTCTCACGGTTAATCTCAGGGTTAAGACTTAGGGTTAAGTCTTAAGGTTAAGTCTTAGGGTTTAGTCTTAGGGTTCAGTCGTAGGGTTAAGTCTCAGGGTTATGCCTTAGGGTTAAGTCTTATGTTTAAGTTAAGTCTTAGGTTTAAATCATAGGGTTAAGTCTTAGGGTTAAGTTTTAAGTTTAAGTCTTAGGGTTAAGTCTCAGGTTTAGTTTTTAAGGTTAAGTCACAAGGTTAAGTCTTAAGGTTAAGTCTTAATTATAAGTGTTAGGGTTAAGTCTTAAGGTTAAGTCTAAGGGTTAAGTCTCTAAGATTAAGTATTAGGTTTAAGTCTCAGGGTTAAGTCTTAGGGATAAGTCTTAAGGTTAAGTCTTAAATTCAAGTCCTAGGGTTAAGTTTTAAGGTTAAGTCTTAAGGTTAAGTCTCAGGGTTATGTCTTAGGGTTAAGTCTTAGGTTTAAGTCTCAGGGTTAAGTCTTAGGGTTAACTGTTAAGGTTAAGACCTAAATTTAAGTCTTAGGGTTAAGCCTTAAGGATAAGACGTAAATTTGAGTCTTAGCGTTAAATCTTAAGGTTATGTCTTACGGTTAAGTGTTAAGGTTAAGTCTTAGATTTAAGTGTTATGGTTATGTCTTAAGGTTAAGTCTTAGTGTTAAGTCTTAGGATTAAGTCTTAAGGTTAACTCATAAATCTAAATCTTAGGGTTAAATCTTTGTGTTAAGTCTTAAGGTTAAATCTTAAGTCCTAGGGTTTGAGTCTTAGGTTTAAGTCTTAAATTTAAGTCTTTGGGATACGTCTTAGGGTTAAGTGTCAGGGTTAAGATTTATGTTTAATTCTTAAGTTTACGTCTTAGGGTTAAGTCTAAAAGTTTAGTCTTAAATTTAAGTCTTAGTGTTGTCTTCGGTTAAGTTATAGTTTTAAGTCTTAGGGTTACATCCTAAGGTTCAGTCTTATATTAAATTCTCAGGGTTAAGTCTTAGGGATAAGTCTTAAGGTTAAGCCTTAGTATTATGTCTTAAGATTCAGTCTTAAATTTAAATCTTAATAATAAGTCTTAAGGTTAAGGTTTGGGGATAAGTCTTAGGGTTAAGTCTCAGGGATAAGTCTTAGGGTTAAGTCTCAGGGATAAGTCTTAGGGTTAAGTCTTAAGGTTAAATCTTAGGGTTAAGTCTTAAGGTTAAGTCTCAGGGTTAAGTCTTAGGTTAAGTATTAGTATTAAGTCTTAGGGTTAAGTCTTGTGGTTAAGTCCTAAATTTAAGTCTTAGGGTTATGTCTTAGGGATAAGTCTTAGGGTTAAGTCTTATGGTTAAGTCCTAAATTTAAGTCTTAGGGTTATGTCTTAGGGATAAGTCTTAAGGTGAAGTCTTAGGATCAAGTCTTAAGGTGAAGTCATTATGTTAATCCTTAGGGTTAAGTTTTAGGATTGTTTCTTAGGGTTAAGTCTTAATGTTAAGTGTCAGGTTAAGTCTTACAGTTAAGTCTTATGGTTACCTCTTAATGTTATGTCTTAGGGTTAAGTTATAAGGTTAAGTCTAAGGGTTAACTCCTAAGGTTAAGTGTTAAGTTTGAATATTAAAGTTAGGTCTTAAGGTTAAGACTTAGGGTTAAGTCTTATAGTTAAGTCTTTAGGCTTAAGTCTTAGGGTTAAGTTTTTGGCTTACGTCTTAGGGTAAAGTATTAAGGTTAAGTCTTAACCTTAAGTCTTAACGTCAAGTCTTAAGGTTGAGCCTTAAGGTTAAGTTTTAGGGTTAAGTCTTAGGCTTAATTTTTAGGGTTAAGTCTTAAGGTTAAGTTTTAGGGTTAAGTCTTCTAGTTAAGTCTTAGGGTTAAGTCTCAGGTTTATGTCTTACGGTTAAGTCTTAAGGTTATGTTTTAAGGTTTAGTCTTGTAGTTAAGACTTAACGGTAAATCTGAAGGTTAAGTCTCATGGTTAAGTCTTAGGGATAAGTCTCAGGGTTAAGGCTCAAGGTAAGGTCTCAAGGTTAAGTCCCAGGGTTAAGTCGTAAGGTTCTGTCTTAAGGCTGAGACTTAGGGTTAAGTCTTAAGGTTAAGTCTTATGGATTGAGTCTTAGGTTTACGTCTTAGAGTTAAGTCTTGGGGATATGGCTTAGGGTTAAGTCTCAGGGTTAAGTTTCAAGGCTAAGTTTCAATGTTAAGTCTCAGGGTTATGACTTAGGGTTAAGCATTAAGGTTAAGTCTTAGGTTTCAGTCTCAGGGTTATGTCTTAGGATTAAGTCTTAGGGTTAAGTCTTAGGGTTAAGTATTAAATTTAAGTCTTAGGGTTAATTCTTAGGGTTATGTCCTAAAGATCACGTCTTAAGGTTAAATCTTAGGGTTAGGTCTTAAGGTTAAGACTTAAGATTAAGTCTTAGAGTTATGTCTTAGGGTTAAGTCTTAAGGTTAAGACTTAGAGTTAAGTATTTAAGGTTACGTCTTAGGTTTATTGTCTTAGGGTTAAGTCTTAGGGTGTTGTCTTAAGGTTAAGTATTAATATTAAGTCTTAGGGTTAAAGTCATAAGATTTAATCTCAGGGTTAACTCTTATGGTTATGTCATAAGTTTAAGTCTTAATTTTAAGTCTTGGGGATAAATCCTTGGGTTAAGTCTCACGGTTAATCTCAGGGTTAAGACTTAGGGTTAAGTCTTAAGGTTAAGTCTTAGGGTTTAGTCTTAGGGTTCAGTCGTAGGGTTAAGTCTCAGGGTTATGCCTTAGGGTTAAGTCTTATGTTTAAGTTAAGTCTTAGGTTTAAATCATAGGGTTAAGTCTTAGGGTTAAGTTTTAAGTTTAAGTCTTAGGGTTAAGTCTCAGGTTTAGTTTTTAAGGTTAAGTCACAAGGTTAAGTCTTAAGGTTAAGTCTTAATTATAAGTGTTAGGGTTAAGTCTTAAGGTTAAGTCTAAGGGTTAAGTCTCTAAGATTAAGTATTAGGTTTAAGTCTCAGGGTTAAGTCTTAGGGATAAGTCTTAAGGTTAAGTCTTAAATTCAAGTCCTAGGGTTAAGTTTTAAGGTTAAGTCTTAAGGTTAAGTCTCAGGGTTATGTCTTAGGGTTAAGTCTTAGGTTTAAGTCTCAGGGTTAAGTCTTAGGGTTAACTGTTAAGGTTAAGACCTAAATTTAAGTCTTAGGGTTAAGCCTTAAGGATAAGACGTAAATTTGAGTCTTAGCGTTAAATCTTAAGGTTATGTCTTACGGTTAAGTGTTAAGGTTAAGTCTTAGATTTAAGTGTTATGGTTATGTCTTAAGGTTAAGTCTTAGTGTTAAGTCTTAGGATTAAGTCTTAAGGTTAACTCATAAATCTAAATCTTAGGGTTAAATCTTTGTGTTAAGTCTTAAGGTTAAATCTTAAGTCCTAGGGTTTGAGTCTTAGGTTTAAGTCTTAAATTTAAGTCTTTGGGATACGTCTTAGGGTTAAGTGTCAGGGTTAAGATTTATGTTTAATTCTTAAGTTTACGTCTTAGGGTTAAGTCTAAAAGTTTAGTCTTAAATTTAAGTCTTAGTGTTGTCTTCGGTTAAGTTATAGTGTTAAGTCTTAGGGTTACATCCTAAGGTTCAGTCTTATATTAAATTCTCAGGGTTAAGTCTTAGGGATAAGTCTTAAGGTTAAGCCTTAGTATTATGTCTTAAGATTCAGTCTTAAATTTAAATCTTAATAATAAGTCTTAAGGTTAAGGTTTGGGGATAAGTCTTAGGGTTAAGTCTCAGGGATAAGTCTTAGGGTTAAGTCTCAGGGATAAGTCTTAGGGTTAAGTCTTAAGGTTAAATCTTAGGGTTAAGTCTTAAGGTTAAGTCTCAGGGTTAAGTCTTAGGTTAAGTATTAGTATTAAGTCTTAGGGTTAAGTCTTGTGGTTAAGTCCTAAATTTAAGTCTTAGGGTTATGTCTTAGGGATAAGTCTTAGGGTTAAGTCTTATGGTTAAGTCCTAAATTTAAGTCTTAGGGTTATGTCTTAGGGATAAGTCTTAAGGTGAAGTCTTAGGATCAAGTCTTAAGGTGAAGTCATTATGTTAATCCTTAGGGTTAAGTTTTAGGATTGTTTCTTAGGGTTAAGTCTTAATGTTAAGTGTCAGGTTAAGTCTTACAGTTAAGTCTTATGGTTACCTCTTAATGTTATGTCTTAGGGTTAAGTTATAAGGTTAAGTCTAAGGGTTAACTCCTAAGGTTAAGTGTTAAGTTTGAATATTAAAGTTAGGTCTTAAGGTTAAGACTTAGGGTTAAGTCTTATAGTTAAGTCTTTAGGCTTAAGTCTTAGGGTTAAGTTTTTGGCTTACGTCTTAGGGTAAAGTATTAAGGTTAAGTCTTAACCTTAAGTCTTAACGTCAGGTCTTAAGGTTGAGCCTTAAGGTTAAGTTTTAGGGTTAAGTCTTAGGCTTAATTTTTAGGGTTAAGTCTTAAGGTTAAGTTTTAGGGTTAAGTCTTCTAGTTAAGTCTTAGGGTTAAGTCTCAGGTTTATGTCTTACGGTTAAGTCTTAAGGTTATGTTTTAAGGTTTAGTCTTGTAGTTAAGACTTAACGGTAAATCTGAAGGTTAAGTCTCATGGTTAAGTCTTAGGGATAAGTCTCAGGGTTAAGGCTCAAGGTAAGGTCTCAAGGTTAAGTCCCAGGGTTAAGTCGTAAGGTTCTGTCTTAAGGCTGAGACTTAGGGTTAAGTCTTAAGGTTAAGTCTTATGGATTGAGTCTTAGGTTTACGTCTTAGAGTTAAGTCTTGGGGATATGGCTTAGGGTTAAGTCTCAGGGTTAAGTTTCAAGGCTAAGTTTCAATGTTAAGTCTCAGGGTTATGACTTAGGGTTAAGCATTAAGGTTAAGTCTTAGGTTTCAGTCTCAGGGTTATGTCTTAGGATTAAGTCTTAGGGTTAAGTCTTAGGGTTAAGTATTAAATTTAAGTCTTAGGGTTAATTCTTAGGGTTATGTCCTAAAGATCACGTCTTAAGGTTAAATCTTAGGGTTAGGTCTTAAGGTTAAGACTTAAGATTAAGTCTTAGAGTTATGTCTTAGGGTTAAGTCTTAAGGTTAAGACTTAGAGTTAAGTATTTAAGGTTACGTCTTAGGTTTATTGTCTTAGGGTTAAGTCTTAGGGTGTTGTCTTAAGGTTAAGTATTTATATTAAGTCTTAGGGTTAAAGTCATAAGATTTAATCTCAGGGTTAACTCTTATGGTTATGTCATAAGTTTAAGTCTTAATTTTAAGTCTTGGGGGTAAATCTTTGGGTTAAGTCTCACGGTTAATCTCAGGGTTAAGACTTAGGGTTAAGTCTTAAGGTTAAGTCTTAGGGTTTAGTCTTAGGGTTCAGTCGTAGGGTTAAGTCTCAGGGTTATGCCTTAGGGTTAAGTCTTATGTTTAAGTTAAGTCTTAGGTTTAAATCATAGGGTTAAGTCTTAGGGTTAAGTTTTAAGTTTAAGTCTTAGGGTTAAGTCTCAGGTTTAGTTTTTAAGGTTAAGTCACAAGGTTAAGTCTTAATTATAAGTGTTAGGGTTAAGTCTTAAGGTTAAGTCTAAGGGTTAAGTCTCTAAGATTAAGTATTAGGTTTAAGTCTCAGGGTTAAGTCTTAGGGATAAGTCTTAAGGTTAAGTCTTAAATTCAAGTCCTAGGGTTAAGTTTTAAGGTTAAGTCTTAAGGTTAAGTCTCAGGGTTATGTCTTAGGGTTAAGTCTTAGGTTTAAGTCTCAGGGTTAAGTCTTAGGGTTAACTGTTAAGGTTAAGACCTAAATTTAAGTCTTAGGGTTAAGCCTTAAGGATAAGACGTAAATTTGAGTCTTAGCGTTAAATCTTAAGGTTATGTCTTACGGTTAAGTGTTAAGGTTAAGTCTTAGATTTAAGTGTTATGGTTATGTCTTAAGGTTAAGTCTTAGTGTTAAGTCTTAGGATTAAGTCTTAAGGTTAACTCATAAATCTAAATCTTAGGGTTAAATCTTTGTGTTAAGTCTTAAGGTTAAATCTTAAGTCCTAGGGTTTGAGTCTTAGGTTTAAGTCTTAAATTTAAGTCTTTGGGATACGTCTTAGGGTTAAGTGTCAGGGTTAAGATTTATGTTTAATTCTTAAGTTTACGTCTTAGGGTTAAGTCTAAAAGTTTAGTCTTAAATTTAAGTCTTAGTGTTGTCTTCGGTTAAGTTATAGTGTTAAGTCTTAGGGTTACATCCTAAGGTTCAGTCTTATATTAAATTCTCAGGGTTAAGTCTTAGGGATAAGTCTTAAGGTTAAGCCTTAGTATTATGTCTTAAGATTCAGTCTTAAATTTAAATCTTAATAATAAGTCTTAAGGTTAAGGTTTGGGGATAAGTCTTAGGGTTAAGTCTCAGGGATAAGTCTTAGGGTTAAGTCTTAAGGTTAAATCTTAGGGTTAAGTCTTAAGGTTAAGTCTCAGGGTTAAGTCTTAGGTTAAGTATTAGTATTAAGTCTTAGGGTTAAGTCTTGTGGTTAAGTCCTAAATTTAAGTCTTAGGGTTATGTCTTAGGGATAAGTCTTAGGGTTAAGTCTTATGGTTATGTCGTAAATTTAAGTCTTAGGGTTATGTCTTAGGGATAAGTCTTAAGGTGAAGTCTTAGGATCAGGTCTTAAGGTGAAGTCATTATGTTAATCCTTAGGGTTAAGTTTTAGGATTGTTTCTTAGGGTTAAGTCTTAATGTTAAGTGTCAGGTTAAGTCTTACAGTTAAGTCTTATGGTTACCTCTTAATGTTATGTCTTAGGGTTAAGTTATAAGGTTAAGTCTAAGGGTTAACTCCTAAGGTTAAGTGTTAAGTTTGAATATTAAAGTTAGGTCTTAAGGTTAAGACTTAGGGTTAAGTCTTATAGTTAAGTCTTTAGGGTTAAGTCTTAGGGTTAAGTTTTTGGCTTACGTCTTAGGGTAAAGTATTAAGGTTAAGTCTTAAACTTAAGTCTTAACGTCAAGTCTTAAGGTTGAGCCTTAAGGTTAAGTTTTAGGGTTAAGTCTTAGGCTTAATTTTTATGGTTAAGTCTTAAGGTTAAGTTTTAGGGTTAAGTCTTCTAGTTAAGTCTTAGGGTTAAGTCTCAGGTTTATGTCTTACGGTTAAGTCTTAAGGTTATGTTTTAAGGTTTAGTCTTGTAGTTAAGACTTAACGGTAAATCTGAAGGTTAAGTCTCATGGTTAAGTCTTAGGGATAAGTCTCAGGGTTAAGGCTCAAGGTAAGGTCTCAAGGTTAAGTCCCAGGGTTAAGTCGTAAGGTTCTGTCTTAAGGCTGAGACTTAGGGTTAAGTCTTAAGGTTAAGTCTTATGGATTGAGTCTTAGGTTTACGTCTTAGAGTTAAGTCTTGGGGATATGGCTTAGGGTTAAGTCTCAGGGTTAAGTTTCAAGGCTAAGTTTCAATGTTAAGTCTCAGGGTTATGACTTAGGGTTAAGCATTAAGGTTAAGTCTTAGGTTTCAGTCTCAGGGTTATGTCTTAGGATTAAGTCTTAGGGTTAAGTCTTAGGGTTAAGTATTAAATTTAAGTCTTAGGGTTAATTCTTAGGGTTATGTCCTAAAGATCACGTCTTAAGGTTAAATCTTAGGGTTAGGTCTTAAGGTTAAGACTTAAGATTAAGTCTTAGAGTTATGTCTTAGGGTTAAGTCTTAAGGTTAAGACTTAGAGTTAAGTATTTAAGGTTACGTCTTAGGTTTATTGTCTTAGGGTTAAGTCTTAGGGTGTTGTCCTAAGGTTAAGTATTAATATTAAGTCTTAGGGTTAAAGTCATAAGATTTAATCTCAGGGTTAACTCTTATGGTTATGTCATAAGTTTAAGTCTTAATTTTAAGTCTTGGGGATAAATCCTTGGGTTAAGTCTCACGGTTAATCTCAGGGTTAAGACTTAGGGTTAAGTCTTAAGGTTAAGTCTTAGGGTTTAGTCTTAGGGTTCAGTCGTAGGGTTAAGTCTCAGGGTTATGCCTTAGGGTTAAGTCTTATGTTTAAGTTAAGTCTTAGGTTTAAATCATAGGGTTAAGTCTTAGGGTTAAGTTTTAAGTTTAAGTCTTAGGGTTAAGTCTCAGGTTTAGTTTTTAAGGTTAAGTCACAAGGTTAAGTCTTAATTATAAGTGTTAGGGTTAAGTCTTAAGGTTAAGTCTAAGGGTTAAGTCTCTAAGATTAAGTATTAGGTTTAAGTCTCAGGGTTAAGTCTTAGGGATAAGTCTTAAGGTTAAGTCTTAAATTCAAGTCCTAGGGTTAAGTTTTAAGGTTAAGTCTTAAGGTTAAGTCTCAGGGTTATGTCTTAGGGTTAAGTCTTAGGTTTAAGTCTCAGGGTTAAGTCTTAGGGTTAACTGTTAAGGTTAAGACCTAAATTTAAGTCTTAGGGTTAAGCCTTAAGGATAAGACGTACATTTGAGTCTTAGCGTTAAATCTTAAGGTTATGTCTTACGGTTAAGTGTTAAGGTTAAGTCTTAGATTTAAGTGTTATGGTTATGTCTTAAGGTTAAGTCTTAGTGTTAAGTCTTAGGATTAAGTCTTAAGGTTAACTCATAAATCTAAATCTTAGGGTTAAATCTTTGTGTTAAGTCTTAAGGTTAAATCTTAAGTCCTAGGGTTTGAGTCTTAGGTTTAAGTCTTAAATTTAAGTCTTTGGGATACGTCTTAGGGTTAAGTGTCAGGGTTAAGATTTATGTTTAATTCTTAAGTTTACGTCTTAGGGTTAAGTCTAAAAGTTTAGTCTTAAATTTAAGTCTTAGTGTTGTCTTCGGTTAAGTTATAGTGTTAAGTCTTAGGGTTACATCCTAAGGTTCAGTCTTATATTAAATTCTCAGGGTTAAGTCTTAGGGATAAGTCTTAAGGTTAAGCCTTAGTATTATGTCTTAAGATTCAGTCTTAAATTTAAATCTTAATAATAAGTCTTAAGGTTAAGGTTTGGGGATAAGTCTTAGGGTTAAGTCTCAGGGATAAGTCTTAGGGTTAAGTCTCAGGGATAAGTCTTAGGGTTAAGTCTTAAGGTTAAATCTTAGGGTTAAGTCTTAAGGTTAAGTCTCAGGGTTAAGTCTTAGGTTAAGTATTAGTATTAAGTCTTAGGGTTAAGTCTTGTGGTTAAGTCCTAAGTTTAAGTCTTAGGGTTATGTCTTAGGGATAAGTCTTAGGGTTAAGTCTTATGGTTATGTCGTAAATTTAAGTCTTAGGGTTATGTCTTAGGGATAAGTCTTAAGGTGAAGTCTTAGGATCAAGTCTTAAGGTGAAGTCATTATGTTAATCCTTAGGGTTAAGTTTTAGGATTGTTTCTTAGGGTTAAGTCTTAATGTTAAGTGTCAGGTTAAGTCTTACAGTTAAGTCTTATGGTTACCTCTTAATGTTATGTCTTAGGGTTAAGTTATAAGGTTAAGTCTAAGGGTTAACTCCTAAGGTTAAGTGTTAAGTTTGAATATTAAAGTTAGGTCTTAAGGTTAAGACTTAGGGTTAAGTCTTAGGGTTAAGTTTTTGGCTTACGTCTTAGGGTAAAGTATTAAGGTTAAGTCTTAACCTTAAGTCTTAACGTCAAGTCTTAAGGTTGAGCCTTAAGGTTAAGTTTTAGGGTTAAGTCTTAGGCTTAATTTTTATGGTTAAGTCTTAAGGTTAAGTTTTAGGGTTAAGTCTTCTAGTTAAGTCTTAGGGTTAAGTCTCAGGTTTATGTCTTACGGTTAAGTCTTAAGGTTATGTTTTAAGGTTTAGTCTTGTAGTTAAGACTTAACGGTAAATCTGAAGGTTAAGTCTCATGGTTAAGTCTTAGGGATAAGTCTCAGGGTTAAGGCTCAAGGTAAGGTCTCAAGGTTAAGTCCCAGGGTTAAGTCGTAAGGTTCTGTCTTAAGGCTGAGACTTAGGGTTAAGTCTTAAGGTTAAGTCTTATGGATTGAGTCTTAGGTTTACGTCTTAGAGTTAAGTCTTGGGGATATGGCTTAGGGTTAAGTCTCAGGGTTAAGTTTCAAGGCTAAGTTTCAATGTTAAGTCTCAGGGTTATGACTTAGGGTTAAGCATTAAGGTTAAGTCTTAGGTTTCAGTCTCAGGGTTATGTCTTAGGATTAAGTCTTAGGGTTAAGTCTTAGGGTTAAGTATTAAATTTAAGTCTTAGGGTTAATTCTTAGGGTTATGTCCTAAACATCACGTCTTAAGGTTAAATCTTAGGGTTAGGTCTTAAGGTTAAGACTTAAGATTAAGTCTTAGAGTTATGTCTTAGGGTTAAGTCTTAAGGTTAAGACTTAGAGTTAAGTATTTAAGGTTACGTCTTAGGTTTATTGTCTTAGGGTTAAGTCTTAGGGTGTTGTCTTAAGGTTAAGTATTAATATTAAGTCTTAGGGTTAAAGTCATAAGATTTAATCTCAGGGTTAACTCTTATGGTTATGTCATAAGTTTAAGTCTTAATTTTAAGTCTTGGGGATAAATCCTTGGGTTAAGTCTCACGGTTAATCTCAGGGTTAAGACTTAGGGTTAAGTCTTAAGGTTAAGTCTTAGGGTTTAGTCTTAGGGTTCAGTCGTAGGGTTAAGTCTCAGGGTTATGCCTTAGGGTTAAGTCTTATGTTTAAGTTAAGTCTTAGGTTTAAATCATAGGGTTAAGTCTTAGGGTTAAGTTTTAAGTTTAAGTCTTAGGGTTAAGTCTCAGGTTTAGTTTTTAAGGTTAAGTCACAAGGTTAAGTCTTAAGGTTAAGTCTTAATTATAAGTGTTAGGGTTAAGTCTTAAGGTTAAGTCTAAGGGTTAAGTCTCTAAGATTAAGTATTAGGTTTAAGTCTCAGGGTTAAGTCTTAGGGATAAGTCTTAAGGTTAAGTCTTAAATTCAAGTCCTAGGGTTAAGTTTTAAGGTTAAGTCTTAAGGTTAAGTCTCAGGGTTATGTCTTAGGGTTAAGTCTTAGGGTTAACTGTTAAGGTTAAGACCTAAATTTAAGTCTTAGGGTTAAGCCTTAAGGATAAGACGTAAATTTGAGTCTTAGCGTTAAATCTTAAGGTTATGTCTTACGGTTAAGTGTTAAGGTTAAGTCTTAGATTTAAGTGTTATGGTTATGTCTTAAGGTTAAGTCTTAGTGTTAAGTCTTAGGATTAAGTCTTAAGGTTAACTCATAAATCTAAATCTTAGGGTTAAATCTTTGTGTTAAGTCTTAAGGTTAAATCTTAAGTCCTAGGGTTTGAGTCTTAGGTTTAAGTCTTAAATTTAAGTCTTTGGGATACGTCTTAGGGTTAAGTGTCAGGGTTAAGATTTATGTTTAATTCTTAAGTTTACGTCTTAGGGTTAAGTCTAAAAGTTTAGTCTTAAATTTAAGTCTTAGTGTTGTCTTCGGTTAAGTTATAGTGTTAAGTCTTAGGGTTACATCCTAAGGTTCAGTCTTATATTAAATTCTCAGGGTTAAGTCTTAGGGATAAGTCTTAAGGTTAAGCCTTAGTATTATGTCTTAAGATTCAGTCTTAAATTTAAATCTTAATAATAAGTCTTAAGGTTAAGGTTTGGGGATAAGTCTTAGGGTTAAGACTCAGGGATAAGTCTTAGGGTTAAGTCTCAGGGATAAGTCTTAGGGTTAAGTCTTAAGGTTAAATCTTAGGGTTAAGTCTTAAGGTTAAGTCTCAGGGTTAAGTCTTAGGTTAAGTATTAGTATTAAGTCTTAGGGTTAAGTCTTGTGGTTAAGTCCTAAATTTAAGTCTTAGGGTTATGTCTTAGGGATAAGTCTTAGGGTTAAGTCTTATGGTTAAGTCCTAAATTTAAGTCTTAGGGTTATGTCTTAGGGATAAGTCTTAAGGTGAAGTCTTAGGATCAAGTCTTAAGGTGAAGTCATTATGTTAATCCTTAGGGTTAAGTTTTAGGATTGTTTCTTAGGGTTAAGTCTTAATGTTAAGTGTCAGGTTAAGTCTTACAGTTAAGTCTTATGGTTACCTCTTAATGTTATGTCTTAGGGTTAAGTTATAAGGTTAAGTCTAAGGGTTAACTCCTAAGGTTAAGTGTTAAGTTTGAATATTAAAGTTAGGTCTTAAGGTTAAGACTTAGGGTTAAGTCTTATAGTTAAGTCTTTAGGCTTAAGTCTTAGGGTTAAGTTTTTGGCTTACGTCTTAGGGTAAAGTATTAAGGTTAAGTCTTAACGTCAAGTCTTAAGGTTGAGCCTTAAGGTTAAGTTTTAGGGTTAAGTCTTAGGCTTAATTTTTATGGTTAAGTCTTAAGGTTAAGTTTTAGGGTTAAGTCTTCTAGTTAAGTCTTAGGGTTAAGTCTCAGGTTTATGTCTTACGGTTAAGTCTTAAGGTTATGTTTTAAGGTTTAGTCTTGTAGTTAAGACTTAACGGTAAATCTGAAGGTTAAGTCTCATGGTTAAGTCTTAGGGATAAGTCTCAGGGTTAAGGCTCAAGGTAAGGTCTCAAGGTTAAGTCCCAGGGTTAAGTCGTAAGGTTCTGTCTTAAGGCTGAGACTTAGGGTTAAGTCTTAAGGTTAAGTCTTATGGATTGAGTCTTAGGTTTACGTCTTAGAGTTAAGTCTTGGGGATATGGCTTAGGGTTAAGTCTCAGGGTTAAGTTTCAAGGCTAAGTTTCAATGTTAAGTCTCAGGGTTATGACTTAGGGTTAAGCATTAAGGTTAAGTCTTAGGTTTCAGTCTCAGGGTTATGTCTTAGGATTAAGTCTTAGGGTTAAGTCTTAGGGTTAAGTATTAAATTTAAGTCTTAGGGTTAATTCTTAGGGTCATGTCCTAAAGATCACGTCTTAAGGTTAAATCTTAGGGTTAGGTCTTAAGGTTAAGACTTAAGATTAAGTCTTAGAGTTATGTCTTAGGGTTAAGTCTTAAGGTTAAGACTTAGAGTTAAGTATTTAAGGTTACGTCTTAGGTTTATTGTCTTATGGTTAAGTCTTAGGGTGTTGTCTTAAGGTTAAGTATTAATATTAAGTCTTAGGGTTAAAGTCATAAGATTTAATCTCAGGGTTAACTCTTATGGTTATGTCATAAGTTTAAGTCTTAATTTTAAGTCTTGGGGATAAATCTTTGGGTTAAGTCTCACGGTTAATCTCAGGGTTAAGACTTAGGGTTAAGTCTTAAGGTTAAGTCTTAGGGTTTAGTCTTAGGGTTCAGTCGTAGGGTTAAGTCTCAGGGTTATGCCTTAGGGTTAAGTCTTATGTTTAAGTTAAGTCTTAGGTTTAAATCATAGGGTTAAGTCTTAGGGTTAAGTTTTAAGTTTAAGTCTTAGGGTTAAGTCTCAGGTTTAGTTTTTAAGGTTAAGTCACAAGGTTAAGTCTTAATTATAAGTGTTAGGGTTAAGTCTTAAGGTTAAGTCTAAGGGTTAAGTCTCTAAGATTAAGTATTAGGTTTAAGTCTCAGGGTTAAGTCTTAGGGATAAGTCTTAAGGTTAAGTCTTAAATTCAAGTCCTAGGGTTAAGTTTTAAGGTTAAGTCTTAAGGTTAAGTCTCAGGGTTATGTCTTAGGGTTAAGTCTTAGGTTTAAGTCTCAGGGTTAAGTCTTAGGGTTAACTGTTAAGGTTAAGACCTAAATTTAAGTCTTAGGGTTAAGCCTTAAGGATAAGACGTACATTTGAGTCTTAGCGTTAAATCTTAAGTTTATGTCTTACGGTTAAGTGTTAAGGTTAAGTCTTAGATTTAAGTGTTATGGTTATGTCTTAAGGTTAAGTCTTAGTGTTAAGTCTTAGGATTAAGTCTTAAGGTTAACTCATAAATCTAAATCTTAGGGTTAAATCTTTGTGTTAAGTCTTAAGGTTAAATCTTAAGTCCTAGGGTTTGAGTCTTAGGTTTAAGTCTTAAATTTAAGTCTTTGGGATACGTCTTAGGGTTAAGTGTCAGGGTTAAGATTTATGTTTAATTCTTAAGTTTACGTCTTAGGGTTAAGTCTAAAAGTTTAGTCTTAAATTTAAGTCTTAGTGTTGTCTTCGGTTAAGTTATAGTGTTAAGTCTTAGGGTTACATCCTAAGGTTCAGTCTTATATTAAATTCTCAGGGTTAAGTCTTAGGGATAAGTCTTAAGGTTAAGCCTTAGTATTATGTCTTAAGATTCAGTCTTAAATTTAAATCTTAATAATAAGTCTTAAGGTTAAGGTTTGGGGATAAGTCTTAGGGTTAAGTCTCAGGGATAAGTCTTAGGGTTAAGTCTCAGGGATAAGTCTTAGGGTTAAGTCTTAAGGTTAAATCTTAGGGTTAAGTCTTAAGGTTAAGTCTCAGGGTTAAGTCTTAGGTTAAGTATTAGTATTAAGTCTTAGGGTTAAGTCTTGTGGTTAAGTCCTAAATTTAAGTCTTAGGGTTATGTCTTAGGGATAAGTCTTAGGGTTAAGTCTTATGGTTATGTCGTAAATTTAAGTCTTAGGGTTATGTCTTAGGGATAAGTCTTAAGGTGAAGTCTTAGGATCAAGTCTTAAGGTGAAGTCATTATGTTAATCCTTAGGGTTAAGTTTTAGGATTGTTTCTTAGGGTTAAGTCTTAATGTTAAGTGTCAGGTTAAGTCTTACAGTTAAGTCTTATGGTTACCTCTTAATGTTATGTCTTAGGGTTAAGTTATAAGGTTAAGTCTAAAGGGTTAACTCCTAAGGTTAAGTGTTAAGTTTGAATATTAAAGTTAGGTCTTAAGGTTAAGACTTAGGGTTAAGTCTTAGGGTTAAGTTTTTGGCTTACGTCTTAGGGTAAAGTATTAAGGTTAAGTCTTAAACTTAAGTCTTAACGTCAAGTCTTAAGGTTGAGCCTTAAGGTTAAGTTTTAGGGTTAAGTCTTAGGCTTAATTTTTATGGTTAAGTCTTAAGGTTAAGTTTTAGGGTTAAGTCTTCTAGTTAAGTCTTAGGGTTAAGTCTCAGGTTTATGTCTTACGGTTAAGTCTTAAGGTTATGTTTTAAGGTTTAGTCTTGTAGTTAAGACTTAACGGTAAATCTGAAGGTTAAGTCTCATGGTTAAGTCTTAGGGATAAGTCTCAGGGTTAAGGCTCAAGGTAAGGTCTCAAGGTTAAGTCCCAGGGTTAAGTCGTAAGGTTCTGTCTTAAGGCTGAGACTTAGGGTTAAGTCTTAAGGTTAAGTCTTATGGATTGAGTCTTAGGTTTACGTCTTAGAGTTAAGTCTTGGGGATATGGCTTAGGGTTAAGTCTCAGGGTTAAGTTTCAAGGCTAAGTTTCAATGTTAAGTCTCAGGGTTATGACTTAGGGTTAAGCATTAAGGTTAAGTCTTAGGTTTCAGTCTCAGGGTTATGTCTTAGGATTAAGTCTTAGGGTTAAGTCTTAGGGTTAAGTATTAAATTTAAGTCTTAGGGTTAATTCTTAGGGTTATGTCCTAAAGATCACGTCTTAAGGTTAAATCTTAGGGTTAGGTCTTAAGGTTAAGACTTAAGATTAAGTCTTAGAGTTATGTCTTAGGGTTAAGTCTTAAGGTTAAGACTTAGAGTTAAGTATTTAAGGTTACGTCTTAGGTTTATTGTCTTAGGGTTAAGTCTTAGGGTGTTGTCTTAAGGTTAAGTATTAATATTAAGTCTTAGGGTTAAAGTCATAAGATTTAATCTCAGGGTTAACTCTTATGGTTATGTCATAAGTTTAAGTCTTAATTTTAAGTCTTGGGGATAAATCTTTGGGTTAAGTCTCACGGTTAATCTCAGGGTTAAGACTTAGGGTTAAGTCTTAAGGTTAAGTCTTAGGGTTTAGTCTTAGGGTTCAGTCGTAGGGTTAAGTCTCAGGGTTATGCCTTAGGGTTAAGTCTTATGTTTAAGTTAAGTCTTAGGTTTAAATCATAGGGTTAAGTCTTAGGGTTAAGTTTTAAGTTTAAGTCTTAGGGTTAAGTCTCAGGTTTAGTTTTTAAGGTTAAGTCACAAGGTTAAGTCTTAAGGTTAAGTCTTAATTATAAGTGTTAGGGTTAAGTCTTAAGGTTAAGTCTAAGGGTTAAGTCTCTAAGATTAAGTATTAGGTTTAAGTCTCAGGGTTAAGTCTTAGGGATAAGTCTTAAGGTTAAGTCTTAAATTCAAGTCCTAGGGTTAAGTTTTAAGGTTAAGTCTTAAGGTTAAGTCTCAGGGTTATGTCTTAGGGTTAAGTCTTAGGTTTAAGTCTCAGGGTTAAGTCTTAGGGTTAACTGTTAAGGTTAAGACCTAAATTTAAGTCTTAGGGTTAAGCCTTAAGGATAAGACGTAAATTTGAGTCTTAGCGTTAAATCTTAAGGTTATGTCTTACGGTTAAGTGTTAAGGTTAAGTCTTAGATTTAAGTGTTATGGTTATGTCTTAAGGTTAAGTCTTAGTGTTAAGTCTTAGGATTAAGTCTTAAGGTTAACTCATAAATCTAAATCTTAGGGTTAAATCTTTGTGTTAAGTCTTAAGGTTAAATCTTAAGTCCTAGGGTTTGAGTCTTAGGTTTAAGTCTTAAATTTAAGTCTTTGGGATACGTCTTAGGGTTAAGTGTCAGGGTTAAGATTTATGTTTAATTCTTAAGTTTACGTCTTAGGGTTAAGTCTAAAAGTTTAGTCTTAAATTTAAGTCTTAGTGTTGTCTTCGGTTAAGTTATAGTGTTAAGTCTTAGGGTTACATCCTAAGGTTCAGTCTTATATTAAATTCTCAGGGTTAAGTCTTAGGGATAAGTCTTAAGGTTAAGCCTTAGTATTATGTCTTAAGATTCAGTCTTAAATTTAAATCTTAATAATAAGTCTTAAGGTTAAGGTTTGGGGATAAGTCTTAGGGTTAAGTCTCAGGGATAAGTCTTAGGGTTAAGTCTTAAGGTTAAATCTTAGGGTTAAGTCTTAAGGTTAAGTCTCAGGGTTAAGTCTTAGGTTAAGTATTAGTATTAAGTCTTAGGGTTAAGTCTTGTGGTTAAGTCCTAAATTTAAGTCTTAGGGTTATGTCTTAGGGATAAGTCTTAGGGTTAAGTCTTATGGTTAAGTCGTAAATTTAAGTCTTAGGGATAAGTCTTAAGGTGAAGTCTTAGGATCAAGTCTTAAGGTGAAGTCATTATGTTAATCCTTAGGGTTAAGTTTTAGGATTGTTTCTTAGGGTTAAGTCTTAATGTTAAGTGTCAGGTTAAGTCTTACAGTTAAGTCTTATGGTTACCTCTTAATGTTATGTCTTAGGGTTAAGTTATAAGGTTAAGTCTAAGGGTTAACTCCTAAGGTTAAGTGTTAAGTTTGAATATTAAAGTTAGGTCTTAAGGTTAAGACTTAGGGTTAAGTCTTATAGTTAAGTCTTTAGGGTTAAGTCTTAGGGTTAAGTTTTTGGCTTACGTCTTAGGGTAAAGTATTAAGGTTAAGTCTTAACGTCAAGTCTTAAGGTTGAGCCTTAAGGTTAAGTTTTAGGGTTAAGTCTTAGGCTTAATTTTTATGGTTAAGTCTTAAGGTTAAGTTTTAGGGTTAAGTCTTCTAGTTAAGTCTTAGGGTTAAGTCTCAGGTTTATGTCTTACGGTTAAGTCTTAAGGTTATGTTTTAAGGTTTAGTCTTGTAGTTAAGACTTAACGGTAAATCTGAAGGTTAAGTCTCATGGTTAAGTCTTAGGGATAAGTCTCAGGGTTAAGGCTCAAGGTAAGGTCTCAAGGTTAAGTCCCAGGGTTAAGTCGTAAGGTTCTGTCTTAAGGCTGAGACTTAGGGTTAAGTCTTAAGGTTAAGTCTTATGGATTGAGTCTTAGGTTTACGTCTTAGAGTTAAGTCTTGGGGATATGGCTTAGGGTTAAGTCTCAGGGTTAAGTTTCAAGGCTAAGTTTCAATGTTAAGTCTCAGGGTTATGACTTAGGGTTAAGCATTAAGGTTAAGTCTTAGGTTTCAGTCTCAGGGTTATGTCTTAGGATTAAGTCTTAGGGTTAAGTCTTAGGGTTAAGTATTAAATTTAAGTCTTAGGGTTAATTCTTAGGGTCATGTCCTAAAGATCACGTCTTAAGGTTAAATCTTAGGGTTAGGTCTTAAGGTTAAGACTTAAGATTAAGTCTTAGAGTTATGTCTTAGGGTTAAGTCTTAAGGTTAAGACTTAGAGTTAAGTATTTAAGGTTACGTCTTAGGTTTATTGTCTTATGGTTAAGTCTTAGGGTGTTGTCTTAAGGTTAAGTATTAATATTAAGTCTTAGGGTTAAAGTCATAAGATTTAATCTCAGGGTTAACTCTTATGGTTATGTCATAAGTTTAAGTCTTAATTTTAAGTCTTGGGGATAAATCTTTGGGTTAAGTCTCACGGTTAATCTCAGGGTTAAGACTTAGGGTTAAGTCTTAAGGTTAAGTCTTAGGGTTTAGTCTTAGGGTTCAGTCGTAGGGTTAAGTCTCAGGGTTATGCCTTAGGGTTAAGTCTTATGTTTAAGTTAAGTCTTAGGTTTAAATCATAGGGTTAAGTCTTAGGGTTAAGTTTTAAGTTTAAGTCTTAGGGTTAAGTCTCAGGTTTAGTTTTTAAGGTTAAGTCACAAGGTTAAGTCTTAATTATAAGTGTTAGGGTTAAGTCTTAAGGTTAAGTCTAAGGGTTAAGTCTCTAAGATTAAGTATTAGGTTTAAGTCTCAGGGTTAAGTCTTAGGGATAAGTCTTAAGGTTAAGTCTTAAATTCAAGTCCTAGGGTTAAGTTTTAAGGTTAAGTCTTAAGGTTAAGTCTCAGGGTTATGTCTTAGGGTTAAGTCTTAGGTTTAAGTCTCAGGGTTAAGTCTTAGGGTTAACTGTTAAGGTTAAGACCTAAATTTAAGTCTTAGGGTTAAGCCTTAAGGATAAGACGTAAATTTGAGTCTTAGCGTTAAATCTTAAGGTTATGTCTTACGGTTAAGTGTTAAGGTTAAGTCTTAGATTTAAGTGTTATGGTTATGTCTTAAGGTTAAGTCTTAGTGTTAAGTCTTAGGATTAAGTCTTAAGGTTAACTCATAAATCTAAATCTTAGGGTTAAATCTTTGTGTTAAGTCTTAAGGTTAAATCTTAAGTCCTAGGGTTTGAGTCTTAGGTTTAAGTCTTAAATTTAAGTCTTTGGGATACGTCTTAGGGTTAAGTGTCAGGGTTAAGATTTATGTTTAATTCTTAAGTTTACGTCTTAGGGTTAAGTCTAAAAGTTTAGTCTTAAATTTAAGTCTTAGTGTTGTCTTCGGTTAAGTTATAGTGTTAAGTCTTAGGGTTACATCCTAAGGTTCAGTCTTATATTAAATTCTCAGGGTTAAGTCTTAGGGATAAGTCTTAAGGTTAAGCCTTAGTATTATGTCTTAAGATTCAGTCTTAAATTTAAATCTTAATAATAAGTCTTAAGGTTAAGGTTTGGGGATAAGTCTTAGGGTTAAGTCTCAGGGATAAGTCTTAGGGTTAAGTCTTAAGGTTAAATCTTAGGGTTAAGTCTTAAGGTTAAGTCTCAGGGTTAAGTCTTAGGTTAAGTATTAGTATTAAGTCTTAGGGTTAAGTCTTGTGGTTAAGTCCTAAATTTAAGTCTTAGGGTTATGTCTTAGGGATAAGTCTTAGGGTTAAGTCTTATGGTTAAGTCGTAAATTTAAGTCTTAGGGATAAGTCTTAAGGTGAAGTCTTAGGATCAAGTCTTAAGGTGAAGTCATTATGTTAATCCTTAGGGTTAAGTTTTAGGATTGTTTCTTAGGGTTAAGTCTTAATGTTAAGTGTCAGGTTAAGTCTTACAGTTAAGTCTTATGGTTACCTCTTAATGTTATGTCTTAGGGTTAAGTTATAAGGTTAAGTCTAAGGGTTAACTCCTAAGGTTAAGTGTTAAGTTTGAATATTAAAGTTAGGTCTTAAGGTTAAGACTTAGGGTTAAGTCTTATAGTTAAGTCTTTAGGGTTAAGTCTTAGGGTTAAGTTTTTGGCTTACGTCTTAGGGTAAAGTATTAAGGTTAAGTCTTAACGTCAAGTCTTAAGGTTGAGCCTTAAGGTTAAGTTTTAGGGTTAAGTCTTAGGCTTAATTTTTATGGTTAAGTCTTAAGGTTAAGTTTTAGGGTTAAGTCTTCTAGTTAAGTCTTAGGGTTAAGTCTCAGGTTTATGTCTTACGGTTAAGTCTTAAGGTTATGTTTTAAGGTTTAGTCTTGTAGTTAAGACTTAACGGTAAATCTGAAGGTTAAGTCTCATGGTTAAGTCTTAGGGATAAGTCTCAGGGTTAAGGCTCAAGGTAAGGTCTCAAGGTTAAGTCCCAGGGTTAAGTCGTAAGGTTCTGTCTTAAGGCTGAGACTTAGGGTTAAGTCTTAAGGTTAAGTCTTATGGATTGAGTCTTAGGTTTACGTCTTAGAGTTAAGTCTTGGGGATATGGCTTAGGGTTAAGTCTCAGGGTTAAGTTTCAAGGCTAAGTTTCAATGTTAAGTCTCAGGGTTATGACTTAGGGTTAAGCATTAAGGTTAAGTCTTAGGTTTCAGTCTCAGGGTTATGTCTTAGGATTAAGTCTTAGGGTTAAGTCTTAGGGTTAAGTATTAAATTTAAGTCTTAGGGTTAATTCTTAGGGTCATGTCCTAAAGATCACGTCTTAAGGTTAAATCTTAGGGTTAGGTCTTAAGGTTAAGACTTAAGATTAAGTCTTAGAGTTATGTCTTAGGGTTAAGTCTTAAGGTTAAGACTTAGAGTTAAGTATTTAAGGTTACGTCTTAGGTTTATTGTCTTATGGTTAAGTCTTAGGGTGTTGTCTTAAGGTTAAGTATTAATATTAAGTCTTAGGGTTAAAGTCATAAGATTTAATCTCAGGGTTAACTCTTATGGTTATGTCATAAGTTTAAGTCTTAATTTTAAGTCTTGGGGATAAATCTTTGGGTTAAGTCTCACGGTTAATCTCAGGGTTAAGACTTAGGGTTAAGTCTTAAGGTTAAGTCTTAGGGTTTAGTCTTAGGGTTCAGTCGTAGGGTTAAGTCTCAGGGTTATGCCTTAGGGTTAAGTCTTATGTTTAAGTTAAGTCTTAGGTTTAAATCATAGGGTTAAGTCTTAGGGTTAAGTTTTAAGTTTAAGTCTTAGGGTTAAGTCTCAGGTTTAGTTTTTAAGGTTAAGTCACAAGGTTAAGTCTTAATTATAAGTGTTAGGGTTAAGTCTTAAGGTTAAGTCTAAGGGTTAAGTCTCTAAGATTAAGTATTAGGTTTAAGTCTCAGGGTTAAGTCTTAGGGATAAGTCTTAAGGTTAAGTCTTAAATTCAAGTCCTAGGGTTAAGTTTTAAGGTTAAGTCTTAAGGTTAAGTCTCAGGGTTATGTCTTAGGGTTAAGTCTTAGGTTTAAGTCTCAGGGTTAAGTCTTAGGGTTAACTGTTAAGGTTAAGACCTAAATTTAAGTCTTAGGGTTAAGCCTTAAGGATAAGACGTAAATTTGAGTCTTAGCGTTAAATCTTAAGGTTATGTCTTACGGTTAAGTGTTAAGGTTAAGTCTTAGATTTAAGTGTTATGGTTATGTCTTAAGGTTAAGTCTTAGTGTTAAGTCTTAGGATTAAGTCTTAAGGTTAACTCATAAATCTAAATCTTAGGGTTAAATCTTTGTGTTAAGTCTTAAGGTTAAATCTTAAGTCCTAGGGTTTGAGTCTTAGGTTTAAGTCTTAAATTTAAGTCTTTGGGATATGTCTTAGGGTTAAGTGTCAGGGTTAAGATTTATGTTTAATTCTTAAGTTTACGTCTTAGGGTTAAGTCTAAAAGTTTAGTCTTAAATTTAAGTCTTAGTGTTGTCTTCGGTTAAGTTATAGTGTTAAGTCTTAGGGTTACATCCTAAGGTTCAGTCTTATATTAAATTCTCAGGGTTAAGTCTTAGGGATAAGTCTTAAGGTTAAGCCTTAGTATTATGTCTTAAGATTCAGTCTTAAATTTAAATCTTAATAATAAGTCTTAAGGTTAAGGTTTGGGGATAAGTCTTAGGGTTAAGTCTCAGGGATAAGTCTTAGGGTTAAGTCTCAGGGATAAGTCTTAGGGTTAAGTCTTAAGGTTAAATCTTAGGGTTAAGTCTTAAGGTTAAGTCTCAGGGTTAAGTCTTAGGTTAAGTATTAGTATTAAGTCTTAGGGTTAAGTCTTGTGGTTAAGTCCTAAATTTAAGTCTTAGGGTTATGTCTTAGGGATAAGTCTTAGGGTTAAGTCTTATGGTTATGTCGTAAATTTAAGTCTTAGGGTTATGTCTTAGGGATAAGTCTTAAGGTGAAGTCTTAGGATCAAGTCTTAAGGTGAAGTCATTATGTTAATCCTTAGGGTTAAGTTTTAGGATTGTTTCTTAGGGTTAAGTCTTAATGTTAAGTGTCAGGTTAAGTCTTACAGTTAAGTCTTATGGTTACCTCTTAATGTTATGTCTTAGGGTTAAGTTATAAGGTTAAGTCTAAGGGTTAACTCCTAAGGTTAAGTGTTAAGTTTGAATATTAAAGTTAGGTCTTAAGGTTAAGACTTAGGGTTAAGTCTTATAGTTAAGTCTTTAGGGTTAAGTCTTAGGGTAAAGTATTAAGGTTAAGTCTTAAACTTAAGTCTTAACGTCAAGTCTTAAGGTTGAGCCTTAAGGTTAAGTTTTAGGGTTAAGTCTTAGGCTTAATTTTTATGGTTAAGTCTTAAGGTTAAGTTTTAGGGTTAAGTCTTCTAGTTAAGTGTTAGGGTTAAGTCTCAGGTTTATGTCTTACGGTTAAGTCTTAAGGTTATGTTTTAAGGTTTAGTCTTGTAGTTAAGACTTAACGGTAAATCTGAAGGTTAAGTCTCATGGTTAAGTCTTAGGGATAAGTCTCAGGGTTAAGGCTCAAGGTAAGGTCTCAAGGTTAAGTCCCAGGGTTAAGTCGTAAGGTTCTGTCTTAAGGCTGAGACTTAGGGTTAAGTCTTAAGGTTAAGTCTTATGGATTGAGTCTTAGGTTTACGTCTTAGAGTTAAGTCTTGGGGATATGGCTTAGGGTTAAGTCTCAGGGTTAAGTTTCAAGGCTAAGTTTCAATGTTCAGTCTCAGGGTTATGACTTAGGGTTAAGCATTAAGGTTAAGTCTTAGGTTTCAGTCTCAGGGTTATGTCTTAGGATTAAGTCTTAGGGTTAAGTCTTAGGGTTAAGTATTAAATTTAAGTCTTAGGGTTAATTCTTAGGGTTATGTCCTAAAGATCACGTCTTAAGGTTAAATCTTAGGGTTAGGTCTTAAGGTTAAGACTTAAGATTAAGTCTTAGAGTTATGTCTTAGGGTTAAGTCTTAAGGTTAAGACTTAGAGTTAAGTATTTAAGGTTACGTCTTAGGTTTATTGTCTTAGGGTTAAGTCTTAGGGTGTTGTCTTAAGGTTAAGTATTAATATTAAGTCTTAGGGTTAAAGTCATAAGATTTAATCTCAGGGTTAACTCTTATGGTTATGTCATAAGTTTAAGTCTTAATTTTAAGTCTTGGGGATAAATCCTTGGGTTAAGTCTCACGGTTAATCTCAGGGTTAAGACTTAGGGTTAAGTCTTAAGGTTAAGTCTTAGGGTTTAGTCTTAGGGTTCAGTCGTAGGGTTAAGTCTCAGGGTTATGCCTTAGGGTTAAGTCTTATGTTTAAGTTAAGTCTTAGGTTTAAATCATAGGGTTAAGTCTTAGGGTTAAGTTTTAAGTTTAAGTCTTAGGGTTAAGTCTCAGGTTTAGTTTTTAAGGTTAAGTCACAAGGTTAAGTCTTAAGGTTAAGTCTTAATTATAAGTGTTAGGGTTAAGTCTTAAGGTTAAGTCTAAGGCTTAAGTCTCTAAGATTAAGTATTAGGTTTAAGTCTCAGGGTTAAGTCTTAGGGATAAGTCTTAAGGTTAAGTCTTAAATTCAAGTCCTAGGGTTAAGTTTTAAGGTTAAGTCTTAAGGTTAAGTCTCAGGGTTATGTCTTAGGGTTAAGTCTTAGGTTTAAGTCTCAGGGTTAAGTCTTAGGGTTAACTGTTAAGGTTAAGACCTAAATTTAAGTCTTAGGGTTAAGCCTTAAGGATAAGACGTAAATTTGAGTCTTAGCGTTAAATCTTAAGGTTATGTCTTACGGTTAAGTGTTAAGGTTAAGTCTTAGATTTAAGTGTTATGGTTATGTCTTAAGGTTAAGTCTTAGTGTTAAGTCTTAGGATTAAGTCTTAAGGTTAACTCATAAATCTAAATCTTAGGGTTAAATCTTTGTGTTAAGTCTTAAGGTTAAATCTTAAGTCCTAGGGTTTGAGTCTTAGGTTTAAGTCTTAAATTTAAGTCTTTGGGATACGTCTTAGGGTTAAGTGTCAGGGTTAAGATTTATGTTTAATTCTTAAGTTTACGTCTTAGGGTTAAGTCTAAAAGTTTAGTCTTAAATTTAAGTCTTAGTGTTGTCTTCGGTTAAGTTATAGTGTTAAGTCTTAGGGTTACATCCTAAGGTTCAGTCTTATATTAAATTCTCAGGGTTAAGTCTTAGGGATAAGTCTTAAGGTTAAGCCTTAGTATTATGTCTTAAGATTCAGTCTTAAATTTAAATCTTAATAATAAGTCTTAAGGTTAAGGTTTGGGGATAAGTCTTAGGGTTAAGTCTCAGGGATAAGTCTTAGGGTTAAGTCTCAGGGATAAGTCTTAGGGTTAAGTCTTAAGGTTAAATCTTAGGGTTAAGTCTTAAGGTTAAGTCTCAGGGTTAAGTCTTAGGTTAAGTATTAGTATTAAGTCTTAGGGTTAAGTCTTGTGGTTAAGTCCTAAATTTAAGTCTTAGGGTTATGTCTTAGGGATAAGTCTTAGGGTTAAGTCTTATGGTTAAGTCGTAAATTTAAGTCTTAGGGTTATGTCTTAGGGATAAGTCTTAAGGTGAAGTCTTAGGATCAAGTCTTAAGGTGAAGTCATTATGTTAATCCTTAGGGTTAAGTTTTAGGATTGTTTCTTAGGGTTAAGTCTTAATGTTAAGTGTCAGGTTAAGTCTTACAGTTAAGTCTTATGGTTACCTCTTAATGTTATGTCTTAGGGTTAAGTTATAAGGTTAAGTCTAAGGGTTAACTCCTAAGGTTAAGTGTTAAGTTTGAATATTAAAGTTAGGTCTTAAGGTTAAGACTTAGGGTTAAGTCTTATAGTTAAGTCTTTAGGGTTAAGTCTTAGGGTTAAGTTTTTGGCTTACGTCTTAGGGTAAAGTATTAAGGTTAAGTCTTAAACTTAAGTCTTAACGTCAAGTCTTAAGGTTGAGCCTTAAGGTTAAGTTTTAGGGTTAAGTCTTAGGCTTAATTTTTAGGGTTAAGTCTTAAGGTTAAGTTTTAGGGTTAAGTCTTCTAGTTAAGTCTTAGGGTTAAGTCTCAGGTTTATGTCTTACGGTTAAGTCTTAAGGTTATGTTTTAAGGTTTAGTCTTGTAGTTAAGACTTAACGGTAAATCAGAAGGTTAAGTCTCATGGTTAAGTCTTAGGGATAAGTCTCAGGGTTAAGGCTCAAGGTAAGGTCTCAAGGTTAAGTCCCAGGGTTAAGTCGTAAGGTTCTGTCTTAAGGCTGAGACTTAGGGTTAAGTCTTAAGGTTAAGTCTTATGGATTGAGTCTTAGGTTTACGTCTTAGAGTTAAGTCTTGGGGATATGGCTTAGGGTTAAGTCTCAGGGTTAAGTTTCAAGGCTAAGTTTCAATGTTAAGTCTCAGGGTTATGACTTAGGGTTAAGCATTAAGGTTAAGTCTTAGGTTTCAGTCTCAGGGTTATGCCTTAGGATTAAGTCTTAGGGTTAAGTCTTAGGGTTAAGTATTAAATTTAAGTCTTAGGGTTAATTCTTAGGGTTATGTCCTAAAGATCACGTCTTAAGGTTAAATCTTAGGGTTAGGTCTTAAGGTTAAGACTTAAGATTAAGTCTTAGAGTTATGTCTTAGGGTTAAGTCTTAAGGTTAAGACTTAGAGTTAAGTATTTAAGGTTACGTCTTAGGTTTATTGTCTTAGGGTTAAGTCTTAGGGTGTTGTCTTAAGGTTAAGTACTGATATTAAGTCTTAGGGTTAAAGTCATAAGATTTAATCTCAGGGTTAACTCTTATGGTTATGTCATAAGTTTAAGTCTTAATTTTAAGTCTTGGGGGTAAATCCTTGGGTTAAGTCTCACGGTTAATCTCAGGGTTAAGACTTAGGGTTAAGTCTTAAGGTTAAGTCTTAGGGTTTAGTCTTAGGGTTCAGTCGTAGGGTTAAGTCTCAGGGTTATGCCTTAGGGTTAAGTCTTATGTTTAAGTTAAGTCTTAGGTTTAAATCATAGGGTTAAGTCTTAGGGTTAAGTTTTAAGTTTAAGTCTTAGGGTTAAGTCTCAGGTTTAGTTTTTAAGGTTAAGTCACAAGGTTAAGTCTTAAGGTTAAGTCTTAATTATAAGTGTTAGGGTTAAGTCTTAAGGTTAAGTCTAAGGGTTAAGTCTCTAAGATTAAGTATTAGGTTTAAGTCTCAGGGTTAAGTCTTAGGGATAAGTCTTAAGGTTAAGTCTTAAATTCAAGTCCTAGGGTTAAGTTTTAAGGTTAAGTCTTAAGGTTAAGTCTCAGGGTTATGTCTTAGGGTTAAGTCTTAGGTTTAAGTCTCAGGGTTAAGTCTTAGGGTTAACTGTTAAGGTTAAGACCTAAATTTAAGTCTTAGGGTTAAGCCTTAAGGATAAGACGTAAATTTGAGTCTTAGCGTTAAATCTTAAGGTTATGTCTTACGGTTAAGTGTTAAGGTTAAGTCTTAGATTTAAGTGTTATGGTTATGTCTTAAGGTTAAGTCTTAGTGTTAAGTCTTAGGATTAAGTCTTAAGGTTAACTCATAAATCTAAATCTTAGGGTTAAATCTTTGTGTTAAGTCTTAAGGTTAAATCTTAAGTCCTAGGGTTTGAGTCTTAGGTTTAAGTCTTAAATTTAAGTCTTTGGGATACGTCTTAGGGTTAAGTGTCAGGGTTAAGATTTATGTTTAATTCTTAAGTTTACGTCTTAGGGTTAAGTCTAAAAGTTTAGTCTTAAATTTAAGTCTTAGTGTTGTCTTCGGTTAAGTTATAGTGTTAAGTCTTAGGGTTACATCCTAAGGTTCAGTCTTATATTAAATTCTCAGGGTTAAGTCTTAGGGATAAGTCTTAAGGTTAAGCCTTAGTATTATGTCTTAAGATTCAGTCTTAAATTTAAATCTTAATAATAAGTCTTAAGGTTAAGGTTTGGGGATAAGTCTTAGGGTTAAGTCTCAGGGATAAGTCTTAGGGTTAAGTCTCAGGGATAAGTCTTAGGGTTAAGTCTTAAGGTTAAATCTTAGGGTTAAGTCTTAAGGTTAAGTCTCAGGGTTAAGTCTTAGGTTAAGTATTAGTATTAAGTCTTAGGGTTAAGTCTTGTGGTTAAGTCCTAAATTTCAGTCTTAGGGTTATGTCTTAGGGATAAGTCTTAGGGTTAAGTCTTATGGTTAAGTCCTAAATTTAAGTCTTAGGGTTATGTCTTAGGGATAAGTCTTAAGGTGAAGTCTTAGGATCAAGTCTTAAGGTGAAGTCATTATGTTAATCCTTAGGGTTAAGTTTTAGGATTGTTTCTTAGGGTTAAGTCTTAATGTTAAGTGTCAGGTTAAGTCTTACAGTTAAGTCTTATGGTTACCTCTTAATGTTATGTCTTAGGGTTAAGTTATAAGGTTAAGTCTAAGGGTTAACTCCTAAGGTTAAGTGTTAAGTTTGAATATTAAAGTTAGGTCTTAAGGTTAAGACTTAGGGTTAAGTCTTATAGTTAAGTCTTTAGGCTTAAGTCTTAGGGTTAAGTTTTTGGCTTACGTCTTAGGGTAAAGTATTAAGGTTAAGTCTTAACCTTAAGTCTTAACGTCAAGTCTTAAGGTTGAGCCTTAAGGTTAAGTTTTAGGGTTAAGTCTTAGGCTTAATTTTTAGGGTTAAGTCTTAAGGTTAAGTTTTAGGGTTAAGTCTTCTAGTTAAGTCTTAGGGTTAAGTCTCAGGTTTATGTCTTACGGTTAAGTCTTAAGGTTATGTTTTAAGGTTTAGTCTTGTAGTTAAGACTTAACGGTAAATCTGAAGGTTAAGTCTCATGGTTAAGTCTTAGGGATAAGTCTCAGGGTTAAGGCTCAAGGTAAGGTCTCAAGGTTAAGTCCCAGGGTTAAGTCGTAAGGTTCTGTCTTAAGGCTGAGACTTAGGGTTAAGTCTTAAGGTTAAGTCTTATGGATTGAGTCTTAGGTTTACGTCTTAGAGTTAAGTCTTGGGGATATGGCTTAGGGTTAAGTCTCAGGGTTAAGTTTCAAGGCTAAGTTTCAATGTTAAGTCTCAGGGTTATGACTTAGGGTTAAGCATTAAGGTTAAGTCTTAGGTTTCAGTCTCAGGGTTATGTCTTAGGATTAAGTCTTAGGGTTAAGTCTTAGGGTTAAGTATTAAATTTAAGTCTTAGGGTTAATTCTTAGGGTTATGTCCTAAAGATCACGTCTTAAGGTTAAATCTTAGGGTTAGGTCTTAAGGTTAAGACTTAAGATTAAGTCTTAGAGTTATGTCTTAGGGTTAAGTCTTAAGGTTAAGACTTAGAGTTAAGTATTTAAGGTTACGTCTTAGGTTTATTGTCTTAGGGTTAAGTCTTAGGGTGTTGTCTTAAGGTTAAGTATTTATATTAAGTCTTAGGGTTAAAGTCATAAGATTTAATCTCAGGGTTAACTCTTATGGTTATGTCATAAGTTTAAGTCTTAATTTTAAGTCTTGGGGGTAAATCTTTGGGTTAAGTCTCACGGTTAATCTCAGGGTTAAGACTTAGGGTTAAGTCTTAAGGTTAAGTCTTAGGGTTTAGTCTTAGGGTTCAGTCGTAGGGTTAAGTCTCAGGGTTATGCCTTAGGGTTAAGTCTTATGTTTAAGTTAAGTCTTAGGTTTAAATCATAGGGTTAAGTCTTAGGGTTAAGTTTTAAGTTTAAGTCTTAGGGTTAAGTCTCAGGTTTAGTTTTTAAGGTTAAGTCACAAGGTTAAGTCTTAAGGTTAAGTCTTAATTATAAGTGTTAGGGTTAAGTCTTAAGGTTAAGTCTAAGGGTTAAGTCTCTAAGATTAAGTATTAGGTTTAAGTCTCAGGGTTAAGTCTTAGGGATAAGTCTTAAGGTTAAGTCTTAAATTCAAGTCCTAGGGTTAAGTTTTAAGGTTAAGTCTTAAGGTTAAGTCTCAGGGTTATGTCTTAGGGTTAAGTCTTAGGTTTAAGTCTCAGGGTTAAGTCTTAGGGTTAACTGTTAAGGTTAAGACCTAAATTTAAGTCTTAGGGTTAAGCCTTAAGGATAAGACGTAAATTTGAGTCTTAGCGTTAAATCTTAAGGTTATGTCTTACGGTTAAGTGTTAAGGTTAAGTCTTAGATTTAAGTGTTATGGTTATGTCTTAAGGTTAAGTCTTAGTGTTAAGTCTTAGGATTAAGTCTTAAGGTTAACTCATAAATCTAAATCTTAGGGTTAAATCTTTGTGTTAAGTCTTAAGGTTAAATCTTAAGTCCTAGGGTTTGAGTCTTAGGTTTAAGTCTTAAATTTAAGTCTTTGGGATACGTCTTAGGGTTAAGTGTCAGGGTTAAGATTTATGTTTAATTCTTAAGTTTACGTCTTAGGGTTAAGTCTAAAAGTTTAGTCTTAAATTTAAGTCTTAGTGTTGTCTTCGGTTAAGTTATAGTTTTAAGTCTTAGGGTTACATCCTAAGGTTCAGTCTTATATTAAATTCTCAGGGTTAAGTCTTAGGGATAAGTCTTAAGGTTAAGCCTTAGTATTATGTCTTAAGATTCAGTCTTAAATTTAAATCTTAATAATAAGTCTTAAGGTTAAGGTTTGGGGATAAGTCTTAGGGTTAAGTCTCAGGGATAAGTCTTAGGGTTAAGTCTCAGGGATAAGTCTTAGGGTTAAGTCTTAAGGTTAAATCTTAGGGTTAAGTCTTAAGGTTAAGTCTCAGGGTTAAGTCTTAGGTTAAGTATTAGTATTAAGTCTTAGGGTTAAGTCTTGTGGTTAAGTCCTAAATTTAAGTCTTAGGGTTATGTCTTAGGGATAAGTCTTAGGGTTAAGTCTTATGGTTAAGTCGTAAATTTAAGTCTTAGGGTTATGTCTTAGGGATAAGTCTTAAGGTGAAGTCTTAGGATCAAGTCTTAAGGTGAAGTCATTATGTTAATCCTTAGGGTTAAGTTTTAGGATTGTTTCTTAGGGTTAAGTCTTAATGTTAAGTGTCAGGTTAAGTCTTACAGTTAAGTCTTATGGTTACCTCTTAATGTTATGTCTTAGGGTTAAGTTATAAGGTTAAGTCTAAGGGTTAACTCCTAAGGTTAAGTGTTAAGTTTGAATATTAAAGTTAGGTCTTAAGGTTAAGACTTAGGGTTAAGTCTTATAGTTAAGTCTTTAGGGTTAAGTCTTAGGGTTAAGTTTTTGGCTTACGTCTTAGGGTAAATTATTAAGGTTAAGTCTTAAACTTAAGTCTTAACGTCAAGTCTTAAGGTTGAGCCTTAAGGTTAAGTTTTAGGGTTAAGTCTTAGGCTTAATTTTTAGGGTTAAGTCTTAAGGTTAAGTTTTAGGGTTAAGTCTTCTAGTTAAGTCTTAGGGTTAAGTCTCAGGTTTATGTCTTACGGTTAAGTCTTAAGGTTATGTTTTAAGGTTTAGTCTTGTAGTTAAGACTTAACGGTAAATCTGAAGGTTAAGTCTCATGGTTAAGTCTTAGGGATAAGTCTCAGGGTTAAGGCTCAAGGTAAGGTCTCAAGGTTAAGTCCCAGGGTTAAGTCGTAAGGTTCTGTCTTAAGGCTGAGACTTAGGGTTAAGTCTTAAGGTTAAGTCTTATGGATTGAGTCTTAGGTTTACGTCTTAGAGTTAAGTCTTGGGGATATGGCTTAGGGTTAAGTCTCAGGGTTAAGTTTCAAGGCTAAGTTTCAATGTTAAGTCTCAGGGTTATGACTTAGGGTTAAGCATTAAGGTTAAGTCTTAGGTTTCAGTCTCAGGGTTATGTCTTAGGATTAAGTCTTAGGGTTAAGTCTTAGGGTTAAGTATTAAATTTAAGTCTTAGGGTTAATTCTTAGGGTTATGTCCTAAAGATCACGTCTTAAGGTTAAATCTTAGGGTTAGGTCTTAAGGTTAAGACTTAAGATTAAGTCTTAGAGTTATGTCTTAGGGTTAAGTCTTAAGGTTAAGACTTAGAGTTAAGTATTTAAGGTTACGTCTTAGGTTTATTGTCTTAGGGTTAAGTCTTAGGGTGTTGTCTTAAGGTTAAGTATTGATATTAAGTCTTAGGGTTAAAGTCATAAGATTTAATCTCAGGGTTAACTCTTATGGTTATGTCATAAGTTTAAGTCTTAATTTTAAGTCTTGGGGGTAAATCCTTGGGTTAAGTCTCACGGTTAATCTCAGGGTTAAGACTTAGGGTTAAGTCTTAAGGTTAAGTCTTAGGGTTTAGTCTTAGGGTTCAGTCGTAGGGTTAAGTCTCAGGGTTATGCCTTAGGGTTAAGTCTTATGTTTAAGTTAAGTCTTAGGTTTAAATCATAGGGTTAAGTCTTAGGGTTAAGTTTTAAGTTTAAGTCTTAGGGTTAAGTCTCAGGTTTAGTTTTTAAGGTTAAGTCACAAGGTTAAGTCTTAAGGTTAAGTCTTAATTATAAGTGTTAGGGTTAAGTCTTAAGGTTAAGTCTAAGGGTTAAGTCTCTAAGATTAAGTATTAGGTTTAAGTCTCAGGGTTAAGTCTTAGGGATAAGTCTTTAAGGTTAAGTCTTAAATTCAAGTCCTAGGGTTAAGTTTTAAGGTTAAGTCTTAAGGTTAAGTCTCAGGGTTATGTCTTAGGGTTAAGTCTTAGGTTTAAGTCTCAGGGTTAAGTCTTAGGGTTAACTGTTAAGGTTAAGACCTAAATTTAAGTCTTAGGGTTAAGCCTTAAGGATAAGACGTAAATTTGAGTCTTAGCGTTAAATCTTAAGGTTATGTCTTACGGTTAAGTGTTAAGGTTAAGTCTTAGATTTAAGTGTTATGGTTATGTCTTAAGGTTAAGTCTTAGTGTTAAGTCTTAGGTTTAAGTCTTAAGGTTAACTCATAAATCTAAATCTTAGGGTTAAATCTTTGTGTTAAGTCTTAAGGTTAAATCTTAAGTCCTAGGGTTTGAGTCTTAGGTTTAAGTCTTAAATTTAAGTCTTTGGGATACGTCTTAGGGTTAAGTGTCAGGGTTAAGATTTATGTTTAATTCTTAAGTTTACGTCTTAGGGTTAAGTCTAAAAGTTTAGTCTTAAATTTAAGTCTTAGTGTTGTCTTCGGTTAAGTTATAGTGTTAAGTCTTAGGGTTACATCCTAAGGTTCAGTCTTATATTAAATTCTCAGGGTTAAGTCTTAGGGATAAGTCTTAAGGTTAAGCCTTAGTATTATGTCTTAAGATTCAGTCTTAAATTTAAATCTTAATAATAAGTCTTAAGGTTAAGGTTTGGGGATAAGTCTTAGGGTTAAGTCTCAGGGATAAGTCTTAGGGTTAAGTCTCAGGGATAAGTCTTAGGGTTAAGTCTTAAGGTTAAATCTTAGGGTTAAGTCTTAAGGTTAAGTCTCAGGGTTAAGTCTTAGGTTAAGTATTAGTATTAAGTCTTAGGGTTAAGTCTTGTGGTTAAGTCCTAAATTTAAGTCTTAGGGTTATGTCTTAGGGATAAGTCTTAGGGTTAAGTCTTATGGTTAAGTCGTAAATTTAAGTCTTAGGGTTATGTCTTAGGGATAAGTCTTAAGGTGAAGTCTTAGGATCAAGTCTTAAGGTGAAGTCATTATGTTAATCCTTAGGGTTAAGTTTTAGGATTGTTTCTTAGGGTTAAGTCTTAATGTTAAGTGTCAGGTTAAGTCTTACAGTTAAGTCTTATGGTTACCTCTTAATGTTATGTCTTAGGGTTAAGTTATAAGGTTAAGTCTAAGGGTTAACTCCTAAGGTTAAGTGTTAAGTTTGAATATTAAAGTTAGGTCTTAAGGTTAAGACTTAGGGTTAAGTCTTAGGGTTAAGTTTTTGGCTTACGTCTTAGGGTAAAGTATTAAGGTTAAGTCTTAAACTTAAGTCTTAACGTCAAGTCTTAAGGTTGAGCCTTAAGGTTAAGTTTTAGGGTTAAGTCTTAGGCTTAATTTTTATGGTTAAGTCTTAAGGTTAAGTTTTAGGGTTAAGTCTTCTAGTTAAGTCTTAGGGTTAAGTCTCAGGTTTATGTCTTACGGTTAAGTCTTAAGGTTATGTTTTAAGGTTTAGTCTTGTAGTTAAGACTTAACGGTAAATCTGAAGGTTAAGTCTCATGGTTAAGTCTTAGGGATAAGTCTCAGGGTTAAGGCTCAAGGTAAGGTCTCAAGGTTAAGTCCCAGGGTTAAGTCGTAAGGTTCTGTCTTAAGGCTGAGACTTAGGGTTAAGTCTTAAGGTTAAGTCTTATGGATTGAGTCTTAGGTTTACGTCTTAGAGTTAAGTCTTGGGGATATGGCTTAGGGTTAAGTCTCAGGGTTAAGTTTCAAGGCTAAGTTTCAATGTTAAGTCTCAGGGTTATGACTTAGGGTTAAGCATTAAGGTTAAGTCTTAGGTTTCAGTCTCAGGGTTATGTCTTAGGATTAAGTCTTAGGGTTAAGTCTTAGGGTTAAGTATTAAATTTAAGTCTTAGGGTTAATTCTTAGGGTTATGTCCTAAAGATCACGTCTTAAGGTTAAATCTTAGGGTTAGGTCTTAAGGTTAAGACTTAAGATTAAGTCTTAGAGTTATGTCTTAGGGTTAAGTCTTAAGGTTAAGACTTAGAGTTAAGTATTTAAGGTTACGTCTTAGGTTTATTGTCTTAGGGTTAAGTCTTAGGGTGTTGTCTTAAGGTTAAGTATTAATATTAAGTCTTAGGGTTAAAGTCATAAGATTTAATCTCAGGGTTAACTCTTATGGTTATGTCATAAGTTTAAGTCTTAATTTTAAGTCTTGGGGATAAATCTTTGGGTTAAGTCTCACGGTTAATCTCAGGGTTAAGACTTAGGGTTAAGTCTTAAGGTTAAGTCTTAGGGTTTAGTCTTAGGGTTCAGTCGTAGGGTTAAGTCTCAGGGTTATGCCTTAGGGTTAAGTCTTATGTTTAAGTTAAGTCTTAGGTTTAAATCATAGGGTTAAGTCTTAGGGTTAAGTTTTAAGTTTAAGTCTTAGGGTTAAGTCTCAGGTTTAGTTTTTAAGGTTAAGTCACAAGGTTAAGTCTTAAGGTTAAGTCTTAATTATAAGTGTTAGGGTTAAGTCTTAAGGTTAAGTCTAAGGGTTAAGTCTCTAAGATTAAGTATTAGGTTTAAGTCTCAGGGTTAAGTCTTAGGGATAAGTCTTAAGGTTAAGTCTTAAATTCAAGTCCTAGGGTTAAGTTTTAAGGTTAAGTCTTAAGGTTAAGTCTCAGGGTTATGTCTTAGGGTTAAGTCTTAGGTTTAAGTCTCAGGGTTAAGTCTTAGGGTTAACTGTTAAGGTTAAGACCTAAATTTAAGTCTTAGGGTTAAGCCTTAAGGATAAGACGTAAATTTGAGTCTTAGCGTTAAATCTTAAGGTTATGTCTTACGGTTAAGTGTTAAGGTTAAGTCTTAGATTTAAGTGTTATGGTTATGTCTTAAGGTTAAGTCTTAGTGTTAAGTCTTAGGATTAAGTCTTAAGGTTAACTCATAAATCTAAATCTTAGGGTTAAATCTTTGTGTTAAGTCTTAAGGTTAAATCTTAAGTCCTAGGGTTTGAGTCTTAGGTTTAAGTCTTAAATTTAAGTCTTTGGGATACGTCTTAGGGTTAAGTGTCAGGGTTAAGATTTATGTTTAATTCTTAAGTTTACGTCTTAGGGTTAAGTCTAAAAGTTTAGTCTTAAATTTAAGTCTTAGTGTTGTCTTCGGTTAAGTTATAGTGTTAAGTCTTAGGGTTACATCCTAAGGTTCAGTCTTATATTAAATTCTCAGGGTTAAGTCTTAGGGATAAGTCTTAAGGTTAAGCCTTAGTATTATGTCTTAAGATTCAGTCTTAAATTTAAATCTTAATAATAAGTCTTAAGGTTAAGGTTTGGGGATAAGTCTTAAGGTTAAGACTCAGGGATAAGTCTTAGGGTTAAGTCTCAGGGATAAGTCTTAGGGTTAAGTCTTAAGGTTAAATCTTAGGGTTAAGTCTTAAGGTTAAGTCTCAGGGTTAAGTCTTAGGTTAAGTATTAGTATTAAGTCTTAGGGTTAAGTCTTGTGGTTAAGTCCTAAATTTAAGTCTTAGGGTTATGTCTTAGGGATAAGTCTTAGGGTTAAGTCTTATGGTTAAGTCGTAAATTTAAGTCTTAGGGTTATGTCTTAGGGATAAGTCTTAAGGTGAAGTCTTAGGATCAAGTCTTAAGGTGAAGTCATTATGTTAATCCTTAGGGTTAAGTTTTAGGATTGTTTCTTAGGGTTAAGTCTTAATGTTAAGTGTCAGGTTAAGTCTTACAGTTAAGTCTTATGGTTACCTCTTAATGTTATGTCTTAGGGTTAAGTTATAAGGTTAAGTCTAAGGGTTAACTCCTAAGGTTAAGTGTTAAGTTTGAATATTAAAGTTAGGTCTTAAGGTTAAGACTTAGGGTTAAGTCTTATAGTTAAGTCTTTAGGGTTAAGTCTTAGGGTTAAGTTTTTGGCTTACGTCTTAGGGTAAAGTATTAAGGTTAAGTCTTAACCTTAAGTCTTAACGTCAAGTCTTAAGGTTGAGCCTTAAGGTTAAGTTTTAGGGTTAAGTCTTAGGCTTAATTTTTATGGTTAAGTCTTAAGGTTAAGTTTTAGGGTTAAGTCTTCTAGTTAAGTCTTAGGGTTAAGTCTCAGGTTTATGTCTTACGGTTAAGTCTTAAGGTTATGTTTTAAGGTTTAGTCTTGTAGTTAAGACTTAACGGTAAATCTGAAGGTTAAGTCTCATGGTTAAGTCTTAGGGATAAGTCTCAGGGTTAAGGCTCAAGGTAAGGTCTCAAGGTTAAGTCCCAGGGTTAAGTCGTAAGGTTCTGTCTTAAGGCTGAGACTTAGGGTTAAGTCTTAAGGTTAAGTCTTATGGATTGAGTCTTAGGTTTACGTCTTAGAGTTAAGTCTTGGGGATATGGCTTAGGGTTAAGTCTCAGGGTTAAGTTTCAAGGCTAAGTTTCAATGTTAAGTCTCAGGGTTATGACTTAGGGTTAAGCATTAAGGTTAAGTCTTAGGTTTCAGTCTCAGGGTTATGTCTTAGGATTAAGTCTTAGGGTTAAGTCTTAGGGTTAAGTATTAAATTTAAGTCTTAGGGTTAATTCTTAGGGTTATGTCCTAAAGATCACGTCTTAAGGTTAAATCTTAGGGTTAGGTCTTAAGGTTAAGACTTAAGATTAAGTCTTAGAGTTATGTCTTAGGGTTAAGTCTTAAGGTTAAGACTTAGAGTTAAGTATTTAAGGTTACGTCTTAGGTTTATTGTCTTATGGTTAAGTCTTAGGGTGTTGTCTTAAGGTTAAGTATTAATATTAAGTCTTAGGGTTAAAGTCATAAGATTTAATCTCAGGGTTAACTCTTATGGTTATGTCATAAGTTTAAGTCTTAATTTTAAGTCTTGGGGATAAATCTTTGGGTTAAGTCTCACGGTTAATCTCAGGGTTAAGACTTAGGGTTAAGTCTTAAGGTTAAGTCTTAGGGTTTAGTCTTAGGGTTCAGTCGTAGGGTTAAGTCTCAGGGTTATGCCTTAGGGTTAAGTCTTATGTTTAAGTTAAGTCTTAGGTTTAAATCATAGGGTTAAGTCTTAGGGTTAAGTTTTAAGTTTAAGTCTTAGGGTTAAGTCTCAGGTTTAGTTTTTAAGGTTAAGTCACAAGGTTAAGTCTTAAGGTTAAGTCTTAATTATAAGTGTTAGGGTTAAGTCTTAAGGTTAAGTCTAAGGGTTAAGTCTCTAAGATTAAGTATTAGGTTTAAGTCTCAGGGTTAAGTCTTAGGGATAAGTCTTTAAGGTTAAGTCTTAAATTCAAGTCCTAGGGTTAAGTTTTAAGGTTAAGTCTTAAGGTTAAGTCTCAGGGTTATGTCTTAGGGTTAAGTCTTAGGTTTAAGTCTCAGGGTTAAGTCTTAGGGTTAACTGTTAAGGTTAAGACCTAAATTTAAGTCTTAGGGTTAAGCCTTAAGGATAAGACGTAAATTTGAGTCTTAGCGTTAAATCTTAAGGTTATGTCTTACGGTTAAGTGTTAAGGTTAAGTCTTAGATTTAAGTGTTATGGTTATGTCTTAAGGTTAAGTCTTAGTGTTAAGTCTTAGGATTAAGTCTTAAGGTTAACTCATAAATCTAAATCTTAGGGTTAAATCTTTGTGTTAAGTCTTAAGGTTAAATCTTAAGTCCTAGGGTTTGAGTCTTAGGTTTAAGTCTTAAATTTAAGTCTTTGGGATACGTCTTAGGGTTAAGTGTCAGGGTTAAGATTTATGTTTAATTCTTAAGTTTACGTCTTAGGGTTAAGTCTAAAAGTTTAGTCTTAAATTTAAGTCTTAGTGTTGTCTTCGGTTAAGTTATAGTGTTAAGTCTTAGGGTTACATCCTAAGGTTCAGTCTTATATTAAATTCTCAGGGTTAAGTCTTAGGGATAAGTCTTAAGGTTAAGCCTTAGTATTATGTCTTAAGATTCAGTCTTAAATTTAAATCTTAATAATAAGTCTTAAGGTTAAGGTTTGGGGATAAGTCTTAGGGTTAAGTCTCAGGGATAAGTCTTAGGGTTAAGTCTCAGGGATAAGTCTTAGGGTTAAGTCTTAAGGTTAAATCTTAGGGTTAAGTCTTAAGGTTAAGTCTCAGGGTTAAGTCTTAGGTTAAGTATTAGTATTAAGTCTTAGGGTTAAGTCTTGTGGTTAAGTCCTAAATTTAAGTCTTAGGGTTATGTCTTAGGGATAAGTCTTAGGGTTAAGTCTTATGGTTATGTCGTAAATTTAAGTCTTAGGGTTATGTCTTAGGGATAAGTCTTAAGGTGAAGTCTTAGGATCAAGTCTTAAGGTGAAGTCATTATGTTAATCCTTAGGGTTAAGTTTTAGGATTGTTTCTTAGGGTTAAGTCTTAATGTTAAGTGTCAGGTTAAGTCTTACAGTTAAGTCTTATGGTTACCTCTTAATGTTATGTCTTAGGGTTAAGTTATAAGGTTAAGTCTAAGGGTTAACTCCTAAGGTTAAGTGTTAAGTTTGAATATTAAAGTTAGGTCTTAAGGTTAAGACTTAGGGTTAAGTCTTAGGGTTAAGCTTTTGGCTTACGTCTTAGGGTAAAGTATTAAGGTTAAGTCTTAAACTTAAGTCTTAACGTCAAGTCTTAAGGTTGAGCCTTAAGGTTAAGTTTTAGGGTTAAGTCTTAGGCTTAATTTTTATGGTTAAGTCTTAAGGTTAAGTTTTAGGGTTAAGTCTTCTAGTTAAGTCTTAGGGTTAAGTCTCAGGTTTATGTCTTACGGTTAAGTCTTAAGGTTATGTTTTAAGGTTTAGTCTTGTAGTTAAGACTTAACGGTAAATCTGAAGGTTAAGTCTCATGGTTAAGTCTTAGGGATAAGTCTCAGGGTTAAGGCTCAAGGTAAGGTCTCAAGGTTAAGTCCCAGGGTTAAGTCGTAAGGTTCTGTCTTAAGGCTGAGACTTAGGGTTAAGTCTTAAGGTTAAGTCTTATGGATTGAGTCTTAGGTTTACGTCTTAGAGTTAAGTCTTGGGGATATGGCTTAGGGTTAAGTCTCAGGGTTAAGTTTCAAGGCTAAGTTTCAATGTTAAGTCTCAGGGTTATGACTTAGGGTTAAGCATTAAGGTTAAGTCTTAGGTTTCAGTCTCAGGGTTATGTCTTAGGATTAAGTCTTAGGGTTAAGTCTTAGGGTTAAGTATTAAATTTAAGTCTTAGGGTTAATTCTTAGGGTTATGTCCTAAAGATCACGTCTTAAGGTTAAATCTTAGGGTTAGGTCTTAAGGTTAAGACTTAAGATTAAGTCTTAGAGTTATGTCTTAGGGTTAAGTCTTAAGGTTAAGACTTAGAGTTAAGTATTTAAGGTTACGTCTTAGGTTTATTGTCTTATGGTTAAGTCTTAGGGTGTTGTCTTAAGGTTAAGTATTAATATTAAGTCTTAGGGTTAAAGTCATAAGATTTAATCTCAGGGTTAACTCTTATGGTTATGTCATAAGTTTAAGTCTTAATTTTAAGTCTTGGGGATAAATCTTTGGGTTAAGTCTCACGGTTAATCTCAGGGTTAAGACTTAGGGTTAAGTCTTAAGGTTAAGTCTTAGGGTTTAGTCTTAGGGTTCAGTCGTAGGGTTAAGTCTCAGGGTTATGCCTTAGGGTTAAGTCTTATGTTTAAGTTAAGTCTTAGGTTTAAATCATAGGGTTAAGTCTTAGGGTTAAGTTTTAAGTTTAAGTCTTAGGGTTAAGTCTCAGGTTTAGTTTTTAAGGTTAAGTCACAAGGTTAAGTCTTAAGGTTAAGTCTTAATTATAAGTGTTAGGGTTAAGTCTTAAGGTTAAGTCTAAGGGTTAAGTCTCTAAGATTAAGTATTAGGTTTAAGTCTCAGGGTTAAGTCTTAGGGATAAGTCTTTAAGGTTAAGTCTTAAATTCAAGTCCTAGGGTTAAGTTTTAAGGTTAAGTCTTAAGGTTAAGTCTCAGGGTTATGTCTTAGGGTTAAGTCTTAGGTTTAAGTCTCAGGGTTAAGTCTTAGGGTTAACTGTTAAGGTTAAGACCTAAATTTAAGTCTTAGGGTTAAGCCTTAAGGATAAGACGTAAATTTGAGTCTTAGCGTTAAATCTTAAGGTTATGTCTTACGGTTAAGTGTTAAGGTTAAGTCTTAGATTTAAGTGTTATGGTTATGTCTTAAGGTTAAGTCTTAGTGTTAAGTCTTAGGATTAAGTCTTAAGGTTAACTCATAAATCTAAATCTTAGGGTTAAATCTTTGTGTTAAGTCTTAAGGTTAAATCTTAAGTCCTAGGGTTTGAGTCTTAGGTTTAAGTCTTAAATTTAAGTCTTTGGGATACGTCTTAGGGTTAAGTGTCAGGGTTAAGATTTATGTTTAATTCTTAAGTTTACGTCTTAGGGTTAAGTCTAAAAGTTTAGTCTTAAATTTAAGTCTTAGTGTTGTCTTCGGTTAAGTTATAGTGTTAAGTCTTAGGGTTACATCCTAAGGTTCAGTCTTATATTAAATTCTCAGGGTTAAGTCTTAGGGATAAGTCTTAAGGTTAAGCCTTAGTATTATGTCTTAAGATTCAGTCTTAAATTTAAATCTTAATAATAAGTCTTAAGGTTAAGGTTTGGGGATAAGTCTTAGGGTTAAGTCTCAGGGATAAGTCTTAGGGTTAAGTCTCAGGGATAAGTCTTAGGGTTAAGTCTTAAGGTTAAATCTTAGGGTTAAGTCTTAAGGTTAAGTCTCAGGGTTAAGTCTTAGGTTAAGTATTAGTATTAAGTCTTAGGGTTAAGTCTTGTGGTTAAGTCCTAAATTTAAGTCTTAGGGTTATGTCTTAGGGATAAGTCTTAGGGTTAAGTCTTATGGTTATGTCGTAAATTTAAGTCTTAGGGTTATGTCTTAGGGATAAGTCTTAAGGTGAAGTCTTAGGATCAAGTCTTAAGGTGAAGTCATTATGTTAATCCTTAGGGTTAAGTTTTAGGATTGTTTCTTAGGGTTAAGTCTTAATGTTAAGTGTCAGGTTAAGTCTTACAGTTAAGTCTTATGGTTACCTCTTAATGTTATGTCTTAGGGTTAAGTTATAAGGTTAAGTCTAAGGGTTAACTCCTAAGGTTAAGTGTTAAGTTTGAATATTAAAGTTAGGTCTTAAGGTTAAGACTTAGGGTTAAGTCTTAGGGTTAAGTTTTTGGCTTACGTCTTAGGGTAAAGTATTAAGGTTAAGTCTTAAACTTAAGTCTTAACGTCAAGTCTTAAGGTTGAGCCTTAAGGTTAAGTTTTAGGGTTAAGTCTTAGGCTTAATTTTTATGGTTAAGTCTTAAGGTTAAGTTTTAGGGTTAAGTCTTCTAGTTAAGTCTTAGGGTTAAGTCTCAGGTTTATGTCTTACGGTTAAGTCTTAAGGTTATGTTTTAAGGTTTAGTCTTGTAGTTAAGACTTAACGGTAAATCTGAAGGTTAAGTCTCATGGTTAAGTCTTAGGGATAAGTCTCAGGGTTAAGGCTCAAGGTAAGGTCTCAAGGTTAAGTCCCAGGGTTAAGTCGTAAGGTTCTGTCTTAAGGCTGAGACTTAGGGTTAAGTCTTAAGGTTAAGTCTTATGGATTGAGTCTTAGGTTTACGTCTTAGAGTTAAGTCTTGGGGATATGGCTTAGGGTTAAGTCTCAGGGTTAAGTTTCAAGGCTAAGTTTCAATGTTAAGTCTCAGGGTTATGACTTAGGGTTAAGCATTAAGGTTAAGTCTTAGGTTTCAGTCTCAGGGTTATGTCTTAGGATTAAGTCTTAGGGTTAAGTCTTAGGGTTAAGTATTAAATTTAAGTCTTAGGGTTAATTCTTAGGGTTATGTCCTAAAGATCACGTCTTAAGGTTAAATCTTAGGGTTAGGTCTTAAGGTTAAGACTTAAGATTAAGTCTTAGAGTTATGTCTTAGGGTTAAGTCTTAAGGTTAAGACTTAGAGTTAAGTATTTAAGGTTACGTCTTAGGTTTATTGTCTTAGGGTTAAGTCTTAGGGTGTTGTCTTAAGGTTAAGTATTAATATTAAGTCTTAGGGTTAAAGTCATAAGATTTAATCTCAGGGTTAACTCTTATGGTTATGTCATAAGTTTAAGTCTTAATTTTAAGTCTTGGGGATAAATCTTTGGGTTAAGTCTCACGGTTAATCTCAGGGTTAAGACTTAGGGTTAAGTCTTAAGGTTAAGTCTTAGGGTTTAGTCTTAGGGTTCAGTCGTAGGGTTAAGTCTCAGGGTTATGCCTTAGGGTTAAGTCTTATGTTTAAGTTAAGTCTTAGGTTTAAATCATAGGGTTAAGTCTTAGGGTTAAGTTTTAAGTTTAAGTCTTAGGGTTAAGTCTCAGGTTTAGTTTTTAAGGTTAAGTCACAAGGTTAAGTCTTAAGGTTAAGTCTTAATTATAAGTGTTAGGGTTAAGTCTTAAGGTTAAGTCTAAGGGTTAAGTCTCTAAGATTAAGTATTAGGTTTAAGTCTCAGGGTTAAGTCTTAGGGATAAGTCTTTAAGGTTAAGTCTTAAATTCAAGTCCTAGGGTTAAGTTTTAAGGTTAAGTCTTAAGGTTAAGTCTCAGGGTTATGTCTTAGGGTTAAGTCTTAGGTTTAAGTCTCAGGGTTAAGTCTTAGGGTTAACTGTTAAGGTTAAGACCTAAATTTAAGTCTTAGGGTTAAGCCTTAAGGATAAGACGTAAATTTGAGTCTTAGCGTTAAATCTTAAGGTTATGTCTTACGGTTAAGTGTTAAGGTTAAGTCTTAGATTTAAGTGTTATGGTTATGTCTTAAGGTTAAGTCTTAGTGTTAAGTCTTAGGATTAAGTCTTAAGGTTAACTCATAAATCTAAATCTTAGGGTTAAATCTTTGTGTTAAGTCTTAAGGTTAAATCTTAAGTCCTAGGGTTTGAGTCTTAGGTTTAAGTCTTAAATTTAAGTCTTTGGGATACGTCTTAGGGTTAAGTGTCAGGGTTAAGATTTATGTTTAATTCTTAAGTTTACGTCTTAGGGTTAAGTCTAAAAGTTTAGTCTTAAATTTAAGTCTTAGTGTTGTCTTCGGTTAAGTTATAGTGTTAAGTCTTAGGGTTACATCCTAAGGTTCAGTCTTATATTAAATTCTCAGGGTTAAGTCTTAGGGATAAGTCTTAAGGTTAAGCCTTAGTATTATGTCTTAAGATTCAGTCTTAAATTTAAATCTTAATAATAAGTCTTAAGGTTAAGGTTTGGGGATAAGTCTTAGGGTTAAGTCTCAGGGATAAGTCTTAGGGTTAAGTCTCAGGGATAAGTCTTAGGGTTAAGTCTTAAGGTTAAATCTTAGGGTTAAGTCTTAAGGTTAAGTCTCAGGGTTAAGTCTTAGGTTAAGTATTAGTATTAAGTCTTAGGGTTAAGTCTTGTGGTTAAGTCCTAAATTTAAGTCTTAGGGTTATGTCTTAGGGATAAGTCTTAGGGTTAAGTCTTATGGTTATGTCGTAAATTTAAGTCTTAGGGTTATGTCTTAGGGATAAGTCTTAAGGTGAAGTCTTAGGATCAAGTCTTAAGGTGAAGTCATTATGTTAATCCTTAGGGTTAAGTTTTAGGATTGTTTCTTAGGGTTAAGTCTTAATGTTAAGTGTCAGGTTAAGTCTTACAGTTAAGTCTTATGGTTACCTCTTAATGTTATGTCTTAGGGTTAAGTTATAAGGTTAAGTCTAAGGGTTAACTCCTAAGGTTAAGTGTTAAGTTTGAATATTAAAGTTAGGTCTTAAGGTTAAGACTTAGGGTTAAGTCTTAGGGTTAAGTTTTTGGCTTACGTCTTAGGGTAAAGTATTAAGGTTAAGTCTTAACCTTAAGTCTTAACGTCAAGTCTTAAGGTTGAGCCTTAAGGTTAAGTTTTAGGGTTAAGTCTTAGGCTTAATTTTTATGGTTAAGTCTTAAGGTTAAGTTTTAGGGTTAAGTCTTCTAGTTAAGTCTTAGGGTTAAGTCTCAGGTTTATGTCTTACGGTTAAGTCTTAAGGTTATGTTTTAAGGTTTAGTCTTGTAGTTAAGACTTAACGGTAAATCTGAAGGTTAAGTCTCATGGTTAAGTCTTAGGGATAAGTCTCAGGGTTAAGGCTCAAGGTAAGGTCTCAAGGTTAAGTCCCAGGGTTAAGTCGTAAGGTTCTGTCTTAAGGCTGAGACTTAGGGTTAAGTCTTAAGGTTAAGTCTTATGGATTGAGTCTTAGGTTTACGTCTTAGAGTTAAGTCTTGGGGATATGGCTTAGGGTTAAGTCTCAGGGTTAAGTTTCAAGGCTAAGTTTCAATGTTAAGTCTCAGGGTTATGACTTAGGGTTAAGCATTAAGGTTAAGTCTTAGGTTTCAGTCTCAGGGTTATGTCTTAGGATTAAGTCTTAGGGTTAAGTCTTAGGGTTAAGTATTAAATTTAAGTCTTAGGGTTAATTCTTAGGGTTATGTCCTAAAGATCACGTCTTAAGGTTAAATCTTAGGGTTAGGTCTTAAGGTTAAGACTTAAGATTAAGTCTTAGAGTTATGTCTTAGGGTTAAGTCTTAAGGTTAAGACTTAGAGTTAAGTATTTAAGGTTACGTCTTAGGTTTATTGTCTTATGGTTAAGTCTTAGGGTGTTGTCTTAAGGTTAAGTATTAATATTAAGTCTTAGGGTTAAAGTCATAAGATTTAATCTCAGGGTTAACTCTTATGGTTATGTCATAAGTTTAAGTCTTAATTTTAAGTCTTGGGGATAAATCTTTGGGTTAAGTCTCACGGTTAATCTCAGGGTTAAGACTTAGGGTTAAGTCTTAAGGTTAAGTCTTAGGGTTTAGTCTTAGGGTTCAGTCGTAGGGTTAAGTCTCAGGGTTATGCCTTAGGGTTAAGTCTTATGTTTAAGTTAAGTCTTAGGTTTAAATCATAGGGTTAAGTCTTAGGGTTAAGTTTTAAGTTTAAGTCTTAGGGTTAAGTCTCAGGTTTAGTTTTTAAGGTTAAGTCACAAGGTTAAGTCTTAAGGTTAAGTCTTAATTATAAGTGTTAGGGTTAAGTCTTAAGGTTAAGTCTAAGGGTTAAGTCTCTAAGATTAAGTATTAGGTTTAAGTCTCAGGGTTAAGTCTTAGGGATAAGTCTTTAAGGTTAAGTCTTAAATTCAAGTCCTAGGGTTAAGTTTTAAGGTTAAGTCTTAAGGTTAAGTCTCAGGGTTATGTCTTAGGGTTAAGTCTTAGGTTTAAGTCTCAGGGTTAAGTCTTAGGGTTAACTGTTAAGGTTAAGACCTAAATTTAAGTCTTAGGGTTAAGCCTTAAGGATAAGACGTAAATTTGAGTCTTAGCGTTAAATCTTAAGGTTATGTCTTACGGTTAAGTGTTAAGGTTAAGTCTTAGATTTAAGTGTTATGGTTATGTCTTAAGGTTAAGTCTTAGTGTTAAGTCTTAGGATTAAGTCTTAAGGTTAACTCATAAATCTAAATCTTAGGGTTAAATCTTTGTGTTAAGTCTTAAGGTTAAATCTTAAGTCCTAGGGTTTGAGTCTTAGGTTTAAGTCTTAAATTTAAGTCTTTGGGATACGTCTTAGGGTTAAGTGTCAGGGTTAAGATTTATGTTTAATTCTTAAGTTTACGTCTTAGGGTTAAGTCTAAAAGTTTAGTCTTAAATTTAAGTCTTAGTGTTGTCTTCGGTTAAGTTATAGTGTTAAGTCTTAGGGTTACATCCTAAGGTTCAGTCTTATATTAAATTCTCAGGGTTAAGTCTTAGGGATAAGTCTTAAGGTTAAGCCTTAGTATTATGTCTTAAGATTCAGTCTTAAATTTAAATCTTAATAATAAGTCTTAAGGTTAAGGTTTGGGGATAAGTCTTAGGGTTAAGTCTCAGGGATAAGTCTTAGGGTTAAGTCTCAGGGATAAGTCTTAGGGTTAAGTCTTAAGGTTAAATCTTAGGGTTAAGTCTTAAGGTTAAGTCTCAGGGTTAAGTCTTAGGTTAAGTATTAGTATTAAGTCTTAGGGTTAAGTCTTGTGGTTAAGTCCTAAATTTCAGTCTTAGGGTTATGTCTTAGGGATAAGTCTTAGGGTTAAGTCTTATGGTTAAGTCCTAAATTTAAGTCTTAGGGTTATGTCTTAGGGATAAGTCTTAAGGTGAAGTCTTAGGATCAAGTCTTAAGGTGAAGTCATTATGTTAATCCTTAGGGTTAAGTTTTAGGATTGTTTCTTAGGGTTAAGTCTTAATGTTAAGTGTCAGGTTAAGTCTTACAGTTAAGTCTTATGGTTACCTCTTAATGTTATGTCTTAGGGTTAAGTTATAAGGTTAAGTCTAAGGGTTAACTCCTAAGGTTAAGTGTTAAGTTTGAATATTAAAGTTAGGTCTTAAGGTTAAGACTTAGGGTTAAGTCTTAGGGTTAAGTTTTTGGCTTACGTCTTAGGGTAAAGTATTAAGGTTAAGTCTTAAACTTAAGTCTTAACGTCAAGTCTTAAGGTTGAGCCTTAAGGTTAAGTTTTAGGGTTAAGTCTTAGGCTTAATTTTTATGGTTAAGTCTTAAGGTTAAGTTTTAGGGTTAAGTCTTCTAGTTAAGTCTTAGGGTTAAGTCTCAGGTTTATGTCTTACGGTTAAGTCTTAAGGTTATGTTTTAAGGTTTAGTCTTGTAGTTAAGACTTAACGGTAAATCTGAAGGTTAAGTCTCATGGTTAAGTCTTAGGGATAAGTCTCAGGGTTAAGGCTCAAGGTAAGGTCTCAAGGTTAAGTCCCAGGGTTAAGTCGTAAGGTTCTGTCTTAAGGCTGAGACTTAGGGTTAAGTCTTAAGGTTAAGTCTTATGGATTGAGTCTTAGGTTTACGTCTTAGAGTTAAGTCTTGGGGATATGGCTTAGGGTTAAGTCTCAGGGTTAAGTTTCAAGGCTAAGTTTCAATGTTAAGTCTCAGGGTTATGACTTAGGGTTAAGCATTAAGGTTAAGTCTTAGGTTTCAGTCTCAGGGTTATGTCTTAGGATTAAGTCTTAGGGTTAAGTCTTAGGGTTAAGTATTAAATTTAAGTCTTAGGGTTAATTCTTAGGGTTATGTCCTAAAGATCACGTCTTAAGGTTAAATCTTAGGGTTAGGTCTTAAGGTTAAGACTTAAGATTAAGTCTTAGAGTTATGTCTTAGGGTTAAGTCTTAAGGTTAAGACTTAGAGTTAAGTATTTAAGGTTACGTCTTAGGTTTATTGTCTTAGGGTTAAGTCTTAGGGTGTTGTCTTAAGGTTAAGTATTAATATTAAGTCTTAGGGTTAAAGTCATAAGATTTAATCTCAGGGTTAACTCTTATGGTTATGTCATAAGTTTAAGTCTTAATTTTAAGTCTTGGGGATAAATCTTTGGGTTAAGTCTCACGGTTAATCTCAGGGTTAAGACTTAGGGTTAAGTCTTAAGGTTAAGTCTTAGGGTTTAGTCTTAGGGTTCAGTCGTAGGGTTAAGTCTCAGGGTTATGCCTTAGGGTTAAGTCTTATGTTTAAGTTAAGTCTTAGGTTTAAATCATAGGGTTAAGTCTTAGGGTTAAGTTTTAAGTTTAAGTCTTAGGGTTAAGTCTCAGGTTTAGTTTTTAAGGTTAAGTCACAAGGTTAAGTCTTAAGGTTAAGTCTTAATTATAAGTGTTAGGATTAAGTCTTAAGGTTAAGTCTAAGGGTTAAGTCTCTAAGATTAAGTATTAGGTTTAAGTCTCAGGGTTAAGTCTTAGGGATAAGTCTTTAAGGTTAAGTCTTAAATTCAAGTCCTAGGGTTAAGTTTTAAGGTTAAGTCTTAAGGTTAAGTCTCAGGGTTATGTCTTAGGGTTAAGTCTTAGGTTTAAGTCTCAGGGTTAAGTCTTAGGGTTAACTGTTAAGGTTAAGACCTAAATTTAAGTCTTAGGGTTAAGCCTTAAGGATAAGACGTAAATTTGAGTCTTAGCGTTAAATCTTAAGGTTATGTCTTACGGTTAAGTGTTAAGGTTAAGTCTTAGATTTAAGTGTTATGGTTATGTCTTAAGGTTAAGTCTTAGTGTTAAGTCTTAGGATTAAGTCTTAAGGTTAACTCATAAATCTAAATCTTAGGGTTAAATCTTTGTGTTAAGTCTTAAGGTTAAATCTTAAGTCCTAGGGTTTGAGTCTTAGGTTTAAGTCTTAAATTTAAGTCGTTGGGATACGTCTTAGGGTTAAGTGTCAGGGTTAAGATTTATGTTTAATTCTTAAGTTTACGTCTTAGGGTTAAGTCTAAAAGTTTAGTCTTAAATTTAAGTCTTAGTGTTGTCTTCGGTTAAGTTATAGTGTTAAGTCTTAGGGTTACATCCTAAGGTTCAGTCTTATATTAAATTCTCAGGGTTAAGTCTTAGGGATAAGTCTTAAGGTTAAGCCTTAGTATTATGTCTTAAGATTCAGTCTTAAATTTAAATCTTAATAATAAGTCTTAAGGTTAAGGTTTGGGGATAAGTCTTAGGGTTAAGTCTCAGGGATAAGTCTTAGGGTTAAGTCTCAGGGATAAGTCTTAGGGTTAAGTCTTAAGGTTAAATCTTAGGGTTAAGTCTTAAGGTTAAGTCTCAGGGTTAAGTCTTAGGTTAAGTATTAGTATTAAGTCTTAGGGTTAAGTCTTGTGGTTAAGTCCTAAATTTAAGTCTTAGGGTTATGTCTTAGGGATAAGTCTTAGGGTTAAGTCTTATGGTTATGTCGTAAATTTAAGTCTTAGGGTTATGTCTTAGGGATAAGTCTTAAGGTGAAGTCTTAGGATCAAGTCTTAAGGTGAAGTCATTATGTTAATCCTTAGGGTTAAGTTTTAGGATTGTTTCTTAGGGTTAAGTCTTAATGTTAAGTGTCAGGTTAAGTCTTACAGTTAAGTCTTATGGTTACCTCTTAATGTTATGTCTTAGGGTTAAGTTATAAGGTTAAGTCTAAGGGTTAACTCCTAAGGTTAAGTGTTAAGTTTGAATATTAAAGTTAGGTCTTAAGGTTAAGACTTAGGGTTAAGTCTTAGGGTTAAGTTTTTGGCTTACGTCTTAGGGTAAAGTATTAAGGTTAAGTCTTAACCTTAAGTCTTAACGTCAAGTCTTAAGGTTGAGCCTTAAGGTTAAGTTTTAGGGTTAAGTCTTAGGCTTAATTTTTATGGTTAAGTCTTAAGGTTAAGTTTTAGGGTTAAGTCTTCTAGTTAAGTCTTAGGGTTAAGTCTCAGGTTTATGTCTTACGGTTAAGTCTTAAGGTTATGTTTTAAGGTTTAGTCTTGTAGTTAAGACTTAACGGTAAATCTGAAGGTTAAGTCTCATGGTTAAGTCTTAGGGATAAGTCTCAGGGTTAAGGCTCAAGGTAAGGTCTCAAGGTTAAGTCCCAGGGTTAAGTCGTAAGGTTCTGTCTTAAGGCTGAGACTTAGGGTTAAGTCTTAAGGTTAAGTCTTATGGATTGAGTCTTAGGTTTACGTCTTAGAGTTAAGTCTTGGGGATATGGCTTAGGGTTAAGTCTCAGGGTTAAGTTTCAAGGCTAAGTTTCAATGTTAAGTCTCAGGGTTATGACTTAGGGTTAAGCATTAAGGTTAAGTCTTAGGTTTCAGTCTCAGGGTTATGTCTTAGGATTAAGTCTTAGGGTTAAGTCTTAGGGTTAAGTATTAAATTTAAGTCTTAGGGTTAATTCTTAGGGTTATGTCCTAAAGATCACGTCTTAAGGTTAAATCTTAGGGTTAGGTCTTAAGGTTAAGACTTAAGATTAAGTCTTAGAGTTATGTCTTAGGGTTAAGTCTTAAGGTTAAGACTTAGAGTTAAGTATTTAAGGTTACGTCTTAGGTTTATTGTCTTAGGGTTAAGTCTTAGGGTGTTGTCTTAAGGTTAAGTATTAATATTAAGTCTTAGGGTTAAAGTCATAAGATTTAATCTCAGGGTTAACTCTTATGGTTATGTCATAAGTTTAAGTCTTAATTTTAAGTCTTGGGGATAAATCCTTGGGTTAAGTCTCACGGTTAATCTCAGGGTTAAGACTTAGGGTTAAGTCTTAAGGTTAAGTCTTAGGGTTTAGTCTTAGGGTTCAGTCGTAGGGTTAAGTCTCAGGGTTATGCCTTAGGGTTAAGTCTTATGTTTAAGTTAAGTCTTAGGTTTAAATCATAGGGTTAAGTCTTAGGGTTAAGTTTTAAGTTTAAGTCTTAGGGTTAAGTCTCAGGTTTAGTTTTTAAGGTTAAGTCACAAGGTTAAGTCTTAAGGTTAAGTCTTAATTATAAGTGTTAGGGTTAAGTCTTAAGGTTAAGTCTAAGGGTTAAGTCTCTAAGATTAAGTATTAGGTTTAAGTCTCAGGGTTAAGTCTTAGGGATAAGTCTTAAGGTTAAGTCTTAAATTCAAGTCCTAGGGTTAAGTTTTAAGGTTAAGTCTTAAGGTTAAGTCTCAGGGTTATGTCTTAGGGTTAAGTCTTAGGTTTAAGTCTCAGGGTTAAGTCTTAGGGTTAACTGTTAAGGTTAAGACCTAAATTTAAGTCTTAGGGTTAAGCCTTAAGGATAAGACGTAAATTTGAGTCTTAGCGTTAAATCTTAAGGTTATGTCTTACGGTTAAGTGTTAAGGTTAAGTCTTAGATTTAAGTGTTATGGTTATGTCTTAAGGTTAAGTCTTAGTGTTAAGTCTTAGGATTAAGTCTTAAGGTTAACTCATAAATCTAAATCTTAGGGTTAAATCTTTGTGTTAAGTCTTAAGGTTAAATCTTAAGTCCTAGGGTTTGAGTCTTAGGTTTAAGTCTTAAATTTAAGTCTTTGGGATACGTCTTAGGGTTAAGTGTCAGGGTTAAGATTTATGTTTAATTCTTAAGTTTACGTCTTAGGGTTAAGTCTAAAAGTTTAGTCTTAAATTTAAGTCTTAGTGTTGTCTTCGGTTAAGTTATAGTGTTAAGTCTTAGGGTTACATCCTAAGGTTCAGTCTTATATTAAATTCTCAGGGTTAAGTCTTAGGGATAAGTCTTAAGGTTAAGCCTTAGTATTATGTCTTAAGATTCAGTCTTAAATTTAAATCTTAATAATAAGTCTTAAGGTTAAGGTTTGGGGATAAGTCTTAGGGTTAAGTCTCAGGGATAAGTCTTAGGGTTAAGTCTCAGGGATAAGTCTTAGGGTTAAGTCTTAAGGTTAAATCTTAGGGTTAAGTCTTAAGGTTAAGTCTCAGGGTTAAGTCTTAGGTTAAGTATTAGTATTAAGTCTTAGGGTTAAGTCTTGTGGTTAAGTCCTAAATTTAAGTCTTAGGGTTATGTCTTAGGGATAAGTCTTAGGGTTAAGTCTTATGGTTAAGTCGTAAATTTAAGTCTTAGGGTTATGTCTTAGGGATAAGTCTTAAGGTGAAGTCTTAGGATCAAGTCTTAAGGTGAAGTCATTATGTTAATCCTTAGGGTTAAGTTTTAGGATTGTTTCTTAGGGTTAAGTCTTAATGTTAAGTGTCAGGTTAAGTCTTACAGTTAAGTCTTATGGTTACCTCTTAATGTTATGTCTTAGGGTTAAGTTATAAGGTTAAGTCTAAGGGTTAACTCCTAAGGTTAAGTGTTAAGTTTGAATATTAAAGTTAGGTCTTAAGGTTAAGACTTAGGGTTAAGTCTTATAGTTAAGTCTTTAGGGTTAAGTCTTAGGGTTAAGTTTTTGGCTTACGTCTTAGGGTAAAGTATTAAGGTTAAGTCTTAAACTTAAGTCTTAACGTCAAGTCTTAAGGTTGAGCCTTAAGGTTAAGTTTTAGGGTTAAGTCTTAGGCTTAATTTTTATGGTTAAGTCTTAAGGTTAAGTTTTAGGGTTAAGTCTTCTAGTTAAGTCTTAGGGTTAAGTCTCAGGTTTATGTCTTACGGTTAAGTCTTAAGGTTATGTTTTAAGGTTTAGTCTTGTAGTTAAGACTTAACGGTAAATCTGAAGGTTAAGTCTCATGGTTAAGTCTTAGGGATAAGTCTCAGGGTTAAGGCTCAAGGTAAGGTCTCAAGGTTAAGTCCCAGGGTTAAGTCGTAAGGTTCTGTCTTAAGGCTGAGACTTAGGGTTAAGTCTTAAGGTTAAGTCTTATGGATTGAGTCTTAGGTTTACGTCTTAGAGTTAAGTCTTGGGGATATGGCTTAGGGTTAAGTCTCAGGGTTAAGTTTCAAGGCTAAGTTTCAATGTTAAGTCTCAGGGTTATGACTTAGGGTTAAGCATTAAGGTTAAGTCTTAGGTTTCAGTCTCAGGGTTATGCCTTAGGATTAAGTCTTAGGGTTAAGTCTTAGGGTTAAGTATTAAATTTAAGTCTTAGGGTTAATTCTTAGGGTTATGTCCTAAAGATCACGTCTTAAGGTTAAATCTTAGGGTTAGGTCTTAAGGTTAAGACTTAAGATTAAGTCTTAGAGTTATGTCTTAGGGTTAAGTCTTAAGGTTAAGACTTAGAGTTAAGTATTTAAGGTTACGTCTTAGGTTTATTGTCTTAGGGTTAAGTCTTAGGGTGTTGTCTTAAGGTTAAGTATTAATATTAAGTCTTAGGGTTAAAGTCATAAGATTTAATCTCAGGGTTAACTCTTATGGTTATGTCATAAGTTTAAGTCTTAATTTTAAGTCTTGGGGATAAATCCTTGGGTTAAGTCTCACGGTTAATCTCAGGGTTAAGACTTAGGGTTAAGTCTTAAGGTTAAGTCTTAGGTTCAGTCGTAGGGTTAAGTCTCAGGGTTATGCCTTAGGGTTAAGTCTTATGTTTAAGTTAAGTCTTAGGTTTAAATCATAGGGTTAAGTCTTAGGGTTAAGTTTTAAGTTTAAGTCTTAGGGTTAAGTCTCAGGTTTAGTTTTTAAGGTTAAGTCACAAGGTTAAGTCTTAAGGTTAAGTCTTAATTATAAGTGTTAGGGTTAAGTCTTAAGGTTAAGTCTAAGGGTTAAGTCTCTAAGATTAAGTATTAGGTTTAAGTCTCAGGGTTAAGTCTTAGGGATAAGTCTTAAGGTTAAGTCTTAAATTCAAGTCCTAGGGTTAAGTTTTAAGGTTAAGTCTTAAGGTTAAGTCTCAGGGTTATGTCTTAGGGTTAAGTCTTAGGTTTAAGTCTCAGGGTTAAGTCTTAGGGTTAACTGTTAAGGTTAAGACCTAAATTTAAGTCTTAGGGTTAAGCCTTAAGGATAAGACGTAAATTTGAGTCTTAGCGTTAAATCTTAAGGTTATGTCTTACGGTTAAGTGTTAAGGTTAAGTCTTAGATTTAAGTGTTATGGTTATGTCTTAAGGTTAAGTCTTAGTGTTAAGTCTTAGGATTAAGTCTTAAGGTTAACTCATAAATCTAAATCTTAGGGTTAAATCTTTGTGTTAAGTCTTAAGGTTAAATCTTAAGTCCTAGGGTTTGAGTCTTAGGTTTAAGTCTTAAATTTAAGTCTTTGGGATACGTCTTAGGGTTAAGTGTCAGGGTTAAGATTTATGTTTAATTCTTAAGTTTACGTCTTAGGGTTAAGTCTAAAAGTTTAGTCTTAAATTTAAGTCTTAGTGTTGTCTTCGGTTAAGTTATAGTGTTAAGTCTTAGGGTTACATCCTAAGGTTCAGTCTTATATTAAATTCTCAGGGTTAAGTCTTAGGGATAAGTCTTAAGGTTAAGCCTTAGTATTATGTCTTAAGATTCAGTCTTAAATTTAAATCTTAATAATAAGTCTTAAGGTTAAGGTTTGGGGATAAGTCTTAGGGTTAAGTCTCAGGGATAAGTCTTAGGGTTAAGTCTCAGGGATAAGTCTTAGGGTTAAGTCTTAAGGTTAAATCTTAGGGTTAAGTCTTAAGGTTAAGTCTCAGGGTTAAGTCTTAGGTTAAGTATTAGTATTAAGTCTTAGGGTTAAGTCTTGTGGTTAAGTCCTAAATTTAAGTCTTAGGGTTATGTCTTAGGGATAAGTCTTAGGGTTAAGTCTTATGGTTAAGTCGTAAATTTAAGTCTTAGGGTTATGTCTTAGGGATAAGTCTTAAGGTGAAGTCTTAGGATCAAGTCTTAAGGTGAAGTCATTATGTTAATCCTTAGGGTTAAGTTTTAGGATTGTTTCTTAGGGTTAAGTCTTAATGTTAAGTGTCAGGTTAAGTCTTACAGTTAAGTCTTATGGTTACCTCTTAATGTTATGTCTTAGGGTTAAGTTATAAGGTTAAGTCTAAGGGTTAACTCCTAAGGTTAAGTGTTAAGTTTGAATATTAAAGTTAGGTCTTAAGGTTAAGACTTAGGGTTAAGTCTTATAGTTAAGTCTTTAGGGTTAAGTCTTAGGGTTAAGTTTTTGGCTTACGTCTTAGGGTAAAGTATTAAGGTTAAGTCTTAAACTTAAGTCTTAACGTCAAGTCTTAAGGTTGAGCCTTAAGGTTAAGTTTTAGGGTTAAGTCTTAGGCTTAATTTTTATGGTTAAGTCTTAAGGTTAAGTTTTAGGGTTAAGTCTTCTAGTTAAGTCTTAGGGTTAAGTCTCAGGTTTATGTCTTACGGTTAAGTCTTAAGGTTATGTTTTAAGGTTTAGTCTTGTAGTTAAGACTTAACGGTAAATCTGAAGGTTAAGTCTCATGGTTAAGTCTTAGGGATAAGTCTCAGGGTTAAGGCTCAAGGTAAGGTCTCAAGGTTAAGTCCCAGGGTTAAGTCGTAAGGTTCTGTCTTAAGGCTGAGACTTAGGGTTAAGTCTTAAGGTTAAGTCTTATGGATTGAGTCTTAGGTTTACGTCTTAGAGTTAAGTCTTGGGGATATGGCTTAGGGTTAAGTCTCAGGGTTAAGTTTCAAGGCTAAGTTTCAATGTTAAGTCTCAGGGTTATGACTTAGGGTTAAGCATTAAGGTTAAGTCTTAGGTTTCAGTCTCAGGGTTATGCCTTAGGATTAAGTCTTAGGGTTAAGTCTTAGGGTTAAGTATTAAATTTAAGTCTTAGGGTTAATTCTTAGGGTTATGTCCTAAAGATCACGTCTTAAGGTTAAATCTTAGGGTTAGGTCTTAAGGTTAAGACTTAAGATTAAGTCTTAGAGTTATGTCTTAGGGTTAAGTCTTAAGGTTAAGACTTAGAGTTAAGTATTTAAGGTTACGTCTTAGGTTTATTGTCTTAGGGTTAAGTCTTAGGGTGTTGTCTTAAGGTTAAGTATTAATATTAAGTCTTAGGGTTAAAGTCATAAGATTTAATCTCAGGGTTAACTCTTATGGTTATGTCATAAGTTTAAGTCTTAATTTTAAGTCTTGGGGATAAATCCTTGGGTTAAGTCTCACGGTTAATCTCAGGGTTAAGACTTAGGGTTAAGTCTTAAGGTTAAGTCTTAGGGTTTAGTCTTAGGGTTCAGTCGTAGGGTTAAGTCTCAGGGTTATGCCTTAGGGTTAAGTCTTATGTTTAAGTTAAGTCTTAGGTTTAAATCATAGGGTTAAGTCTTAGGGTTAAGTTTTAAGTTTAAGTCTTAGGGTTAAGTCTCAGGTTTAGTTTTTAAGGTTAAGTCACAAGGTTAAGTCTTAAGGTTAAGTCTTAATTATAAGTGTTAGGATTAAGTCTTAAGGTTAAGTCTAAGGCTTAAGTCTCTAAGATTAAGTATTAGGTTTAAGTCTCAGGGTTAAGTCTTAGGGATAAGTCTTTAAGGTTAAGTCTTAAATTCAAGTCCTAGGGTTAAGTTTTAAGGTTAAGTCTTAAGGTTAAGTCTCAGGGTTATGTCTTAGGGTTAAGTCTTAGGTTTAAGTCTCAGGGTTAAGTCTTAGGGTTAACTGTTAAGGTTAAGACCTAAATTTAAGTCTTAGGGTTAAGCCTTAAGGATAAGACGTAAATTTGAGTCTTAGCGTTAAATCTTAAGGTTATGTCTTACGGTTAAGTGTTAAGGTTAAGTCTTAGATTTAAGTGTTATGGTTATGTCTTAAGGTTAAGTCTTAGTGTTAAGTCTTAGGATTAAGTCTTAAGGTTAACTCATAAATCTAAATCTTAGGGTTAAATCTTTGTGTTAAGTCTTAAGGTTAAATCTTAAGTCCTAGGGTTTGAGTCTTAGGTTTAAGTCTTAAATTTAAGTCTTTGGGATACGTCTTAGGGTTAAGTGTCAGGGTTAAGATTTATGTTTAATTCTTAAGTTTACGTCTTAGGGTTAAGTCTAAAAGTTTAGTCTTAAATTTAAGTCTTAGTGTTGTCTTCGGTTAAGTTATAGTGTTAAGTCTTAGGGTTACATCCTAAGGTTCAGTCTTATATTAAATTCTCAGGGTTAAGTCTTAGGGATAAGTCTTAAGGTTAAGCCTTAGTATTATGTCTTAAGATTCAGTCTTAAATTTAAATCTTAATAATAAGTCTTAAGGTTAAGGTTTGGGGATAAGTCTTAGGGTTAAGTCTCAGGGATAAGTCTTAGGGTTAAGTCTCAGGGATAAGTCTTAGGGTTAAGTCTTAAGGTTAAATCTTAGGGTTAAGTCTTAAGGTTAAGTCTCAGGGTTAAGTCTTAGGTTAAGTATTAGTATTAAGTCTTAGGGTTAAGTCTTGTGGTTAAGTCCTAAATTTAAGTCTTAGGGTTATGTCTTAGGGATAAGTCTTAGGGTTAAGTCTTATGGTTATGTCGTAAATTTAAGTCTTAGGGTTATGTCTTAGGGATAAGTCTTAAGGTGAAGTCTTAGGATCAAGTCTTAAGGTGAAGTCATTATGTTAATCCTTAGGGTTAAGTTTTAGGATTGTTTCTTAGGGTTAAGTCTTAATGTTAAGTGTCAGGTTAAGTCTTACAGTTAAGTCTTATGGTTACCTCTTAATGTTATGTCTTAGGGTTAAGTTATAAGGTTAAGTCTAAGGGTTAACTCCTAAGGTTAAGTGTTAAGTTTGAATATTAAAGTTAGGTCTTAAGGTTAAGACTTAGGGTTAAGTCTTACGGTTAAGTTTTTGGCTTACGTCTTAGGGTAAAGTATTAAGGTTAAGTCTTAACCTTAAGTCTTAACGTCAAGTCTTAAGGTTGAGCCTTAAGGTTAAGTTTTAGGGTTAAGTCTTAGGCTTAATTTTTATGGTTAAGTCTTAAGGTTAAGTTTTAGGGTTAAGTCTTCTAGTTAAGTCTTAGGGTTAAGTCTCAGGTTTATGTCTTACGGTTAAGTCTTAAGGTTATGTTTTAAGGTTTAGTCTTGTAGTTAAGACTTAACGGTAAATCTGAAGGTTAAGTCTCATGGTTAAGTCTTAGGGATAAGTCTCAGGGTTAAGGCTCAAGGTAAGGTCTCAAGGTTAAGTCCCAGGGTTAAGTCGTAAGGTTCTGTCTTAAGGCTGAGACTTAGGGTTAAGTCTTAAGGTTAAGTCTTATGGATTGAGTCTTAGGTTTACGTCTTAGAGTTAAGTCTTGGGGATATGGCTTAGGGTTAAGTCTCAGGGTTAAGTTTCAAGGCTAAGTTTCAATGTTAAGTCTCAGGGTTATGACTTAGGGTTAAGCATTAAGGTTAAGTCTTAGGTTTCAGTCTCAGGGTTATGTCTTAGGATTAAGTCTTAGGGTTAAGTCTTAGGGTTAAGTATTAAATTTAAGTCTTAGGGTTAATTCTTAGGGTTATGTCCTAAAGATCACGTCTTAAGGTTAAATCTTAGGGTTAGGTCTTAAGGTTAAGACTTAAGATTAAGTCTTAGAGTTATGTCTTAGGGTTAAGTCTTAAGGTTAAGACTTAGAGTTAAGTATTTAAGGTTACGTCTTAGGTTTATTGTCTTAGGGTTAAGTCTTAGGGTGTTGTCTTAAGGTTAAGTATTAATATTAAGTCTTAGGGTTAAAGTCATAAGATTTAATCTCAGGGTTAACTCTTATGGTTATGTCATAAGTTTAAGTCTTAATTTTAAGTCTTGGGGATAAATCCTTGGGTTAAGTCTCACGGTTAATCTCAGGGTTAAGACTTAGGGTTAAGTCTTAAGGTTAAGTCTTAGGGTTTAGTCTTAGGGTTCAGTCGTAGGGTTAAGTCTCAGGGTTATGCCTTAGGGTTAAGTCTTATGTTTAAGTTAAGTCTTAGGTTTAAATCATAGGGTTAAGTCTTAGGGTTAAGTTTTAAGTTTAAGTCTTAGGGTTAAGTCTCAGGTTTAGTTTTTAAGGTTAAGTCACAAGGTTAAGTCTTAAGGTTAAGTCTTAATTATAAGTGTTAGGGTTAAGTCTTAAGGTTAAGTCTAAGGGTTAAGTCTCTAAGATTAAGTATTAGGTTTAAGTCTCAGGGTTAAGTCTTAGGGATAAGTCTTAAGGTTAAGTCTTAAATTCAAGTCCTAGGGTTAAGTTTTAAGGTTAAGTCTTAAGGTTAAGTCTCAGGGTTATGTCTTAGGGTTAAGTCTTAGGTTTAAGTCTCAGGGTTAAGTCTTAGGGTTAACTGTTAAGGTTAAGACCTAAATTTAAGTCTTAGGGTTAAGCCTTAAGGATAAGACGTAAATTTGAGTCTTAGCGTTAAATCTTAAGGTTATGTCTTACGGTTAAGTGTTAAGGTTAAGTCTTAGATTTAAGTGTTATGGTTATGTCTTAAGGTTAAGTCTTAGTGTTAAGTCTTAGGATTAAGTCTTAAGGTTAACTCATAAATCTAAATCTTAGGGTTAAATCTTTGTGTTAAGTCTTAAGGTTAAATCTTAAGTCCTAGGGTTTGAGTCTTAGGTTTAAGTCTTAAATTTAAGTCTTTGGGATACGTCTTAGGGTTAAGTGTCAGGGTTAAGATTTATGTTTAATTCTTAAGTTTACGTCTTAGGGTTAAGTCTAAAAGTTTAGTCTTAAATTTAAGTCTTAGTGTTGTCTTCGGTTAAGTTATAGTGTTAAGTCTTAGGGTTACATCCTAAGGTTCAGTCTTATATTAAATTCTCAGGGTTAAGTCTTAGGGATAAGTCTTAAGGTTAAGCCTTAGTATTATGTCTTAAGATTCAGTCTTAAATTTAAATCTTAATAATAAGTCTTAAGGTTAAGGTTTGGGGATAAGTCTTAGGGTTAAGTCTCAGGGATAAGTCTTAGGGTTAAGTCTCAGGGATAAGTCTTAGGGTTAAGTCTTAAGGTTAAATCTTAGGGTTAAGTCTTAAGGTTAAGTCTCAGGGTTAAGTCTTAGGTTAAGTATTAGTATTAAGTCTTAGGGTTAAGTCTTGTGGTTAAGTCCTAAATTTAAGTCTTAGGGTTATGTCTTAGGGATAAGTCTTAGGGTTAAGTCTTATGGTTAAGTTGTAAATTTAAGTCTTAGGGTTATGTCTTAGGGATAAGTCTTAAGGTGAAGTCTTAGGATCAAGTCTTAAGGTGAAGTCATTATGTTAATCCTTAGGGTTAAGTTTTAGGATTGTTTCTTAGGGTTAAGTCTTAATGTTAAGTGTCAGGTTAAGTCTTACAGTTAAGTCTTATGGTTACCTCTTAATGTTATGTCTTAGGGTTAAGTTATAAGGTTAAGTCTAAGGGTTAACTCCTAAGGTTAAGTGTTAAGTTTGAATATTAAAGTTAGGTCTTAAGGTTAAGACTTAGGGTTAAGTCTTATAGTTAAGTCTTTAGGGTTAAGTCTTAGGGTTAAGTTTTTGGCTTACGTCTTAGGGTAAAGTATTAAGGTTAAGTCTTAAACTTAAGTCTTAACGTCAAGTCTTAAGGTTGAGCCTTAAGGTTAAGTTTTAGGGTTAAGTCTTAGGCTTAATTTTTATGGTTAAGTCTTAAGGTTAAGTTTTAGGGTTAAGTCTTCTAGTTAAGTCTTAGGGTTAAGTCTCAGGTTTATGTCTTACGGTTAAGTCTTAAGGTTATGTTTTAAGGTTTAGTCTTGTAGTTAAGACTTAACGGTAAATCTGAAGGTTAAGTCTCATGGTTAAGTCTTAGGGATAAGTCTCAGGGTTAAGGCTCAAGGTAAGGTCTCAAGGTTAAGTCCCAGGGTTAAGTCGTAAGGTTCTGTCTTAAGGCTGAGACTTAGGGTTAAGTCTTAAGGTTAAGTCTTATGGATTGAGTCTTAGGTTTACGTCTTAGAGTTAAGTCTTGGGGATATGGCTTAGGGTTAAGTCTCAGGGTTAAGTTTCAAGGCTAAGTTTCAATGTTAAGTCTCAGGGTTATGACTTAGGGTTAAGCATTAAGGTTAAGTCTTAGGTTTCAGTCTCAGGGTTATGTCTTAGGATTAAGTCTTAGGGTTAAGTCTTAGGGTTAAGTATTAAATTTAAGTCTTAGGGTTAATTCTTAGGGTTATGTCCTAAAGATCACGTCTTAAGGTTAAATCTTAGGGTTAGGTCTTAAGGTTAAGACTTAAGATTAAGTCTTAGAGTTATGTCTTAGGGTTAAGTCTTAAGGTTAAGACTTAGAGTTAAGTATTTAAGGTTACGTCTTAGGTTTATTGTCTTAGGGTTAAGTCTTAGGGTGTTGTCTTAAGGTTAAGTATTAATATTAAGTCTTAGGGTTAAAGTCATAAGATTTAATCTCAGGGTTAACTCTTATGGTTATGTCATAAGTTTAAGTCTTAATTTTAAGTCTTGGGGATAAATCCTTGGGTTAAGTCTCACGGTTAATCTCAGGGTTAAGACTTAGGGTTAAGTCTTAAGGTTAAGTCTTAGGTTCAGTCGTAGGGTTAAGTCTCAGGGTTATGCCTTAGGGTTAAGTCTTATGTTTAAGTTAAGTCTTAGGTTTAAATCATAGGGTTAAGTCTTAGGGTTAAGTTTTAAGTTTAAGTCTTAGGGTTAAGTCTCAGGTTTAGTTTTTAAGGTTAAGTCACAAGGTTAAGTCTTAAGGTTAAGTCTTAATTATAAGTGTTAGGGTTAAGTCTTAAGGTTAAGTCTAAGGGTTAAGTCTCTAAGATTAAGTATTAGGTTTAAGTCTCAGGGTTAAGTCTTAGGGATAAGTCTTAAGGTTAAGTCTTAAATTCAAGTCCTAGGGTTAAGTTTTAAGGTTAAGTCTTAAGGTTAAGTCTCAGGGTTATGTCTTAGGGTTAAGTCTTAGGTTTAAGTCTCAGGGTTAAGTCTTAGGGTTAACTGTTAAGGTTAAGACCTAAATTTAAGTCTTAGGGTTAAGCCTTAAGGATAAGACGTAAATTTGAGTCTTAGCGTTAAATCTTAAGGTTATGTCTTACGGTTAAGTGTTAAGGTTAAGTCTTAGATTTAAGTGTTATGGTTATGTCTTAAGGTTAAGTCTTAGTGTTAAGTCTTAGGATTAAGTCTTAAGGTTAACTCATAAATCTAAATCTTAGGGTTAAATCTTTGTGTTAAGTCTTAAGGTTAAATCTTAAGTCCTAGGGTTTGAGTCTTAGGTTTAAGTCTTAAATTTAAGTCGTTGGGATACGTCTTAGGGTTAAGTGTCAGGGTTAAGATTTATGTTTAATTCTTAAGTTTACGTCTTAGGGTTAAGTCTAAAAGTTTAGTCTTAAATTTAAGTCTTAGTGTCGTCTTCGGTTAAGTTATAGTGTTAAGTCTTAGGGTTACATCCTAAGGTTCAGTCTTATATTAAATTCTCAGGGTTAAGTCTTAGGGATAAGTCTTAAGGTTAAGCCTTAGTATTATGTCTTAAGATTCAGTCTTAAATTTAAATCTTAATAATAAGTCTTAAGGTTAAGGTTTGGGGATAAGTCTTAGGGTTAAGTCTCAGGGATAAGTCTTAGGGTTAAGTCTCAGGGATAAGTCTTAGGGTTAAGTCTTAAGGTTAAATCTTAGGGTTAAGTCTTAAGGTTAAGTCTCAGGGTTAAGTCTTAGGTTAAGTATTAGTATTAAGTCTTAGGGTTAAGTCTTGTGGTTAAGTCCTAAATTTAAGTCTTAGGGTTATGTCTTAGGGATAAGTCTTAGGGTTAAGTCTTATGGTTAAGTCGTAAATTTAAGTCTTAGGGTTATGTCTTAGGGATAAGTCTTAAGGTGAAGTCTTAGGATCAAGTCTTAAGGTGAAGTCATTATGTTAATCCTTAGGGTTAAGTTTTAGGATTGTTTCTTAGGGTTAAGTCTTAATGTTAAGTGTCAGGTTAAGTCTTACAGTTAAGTCTTATGGTTACCTCTTAATGTTATGTCTTAGGGTTAAGTTATAAGGTTAAGTCTAAGGGTTAACTCCTAAGGTTAAGTGTTAAGTTTGAATATTAAAGTTAGGTCTTAAGGTTAAGACTTAGGGTTAAGTCTTATAGTTAAGTCTTTAGGGTTAAGTCTTAGGGTTAAGTTTTTGGCTTACGTCTTAGGGTAAAGTATTAAGGTTAAGTCTTAAACTTAAGTCTTAACGTCAAGTCTTAAGGTTGAGCCTTAAGGTTAAGTTTTAGGGTTAAGTCTTAGGCTTAATTTTTATGGTTAAGTCTTAAGGTTAAGTTTTAGGGTTAAGTCTTCTA